>NC_083281.1:53386766-53691672 GCF_963506605.1 Zootoca vivipara
GTAGTTTGAGTTTAATCTGGCTTTTGGCAAGTGCTGTGGGCAAGTAAGTGAATTTTAACATAATATGCACCCTGAGGTATTGGGGGCGGGGAGAAGTGATTTTAGAAGTCAAACCTAACAATGCATATATGCTAGTTAGCACATGAAAGGGTTAAGGACTACAGAGTTCTAATTGCTAGATGAGGCACAGTGAGATCACATCCTCTTTTCTCCTGTGAGGGAGGAAGTAAAACACATTTCCTGTTCCCTTTGCTCTTTCTCTCTCACACACCTCTCAATACCTCCCAGCTTCGCACATGTCTGGAGCTACATTTGCTGTATTTCAACTAAGAATATTGTTACCTGCATAATATTATTTCTATTGCATAAGGAAAGATGCATGACTGAGACATACAAACTGTGAGTAAAGCATTTTAACTTACTTCACAGTCTGTGGTCTGTTTCATTGTAAAAAGGGTGCAATGGTGTTCCACTGCTTCTCACAGTTAAGAGGAATACAATAAGGTTTATTAGTCAGATTAATGAAGCATAGGAATGGGCTAACAATGGGATCTAATCCTTTGCTTCTGGTGCTCTCCATGTGCTAGCCTCACATTTAAAAAAACAGGCACCAGCCATTACCGCCCCTTTGTGTTCACCTACATGCATGGGTCTGTAGAGGATTAAATATAATTAATATATCCTCTTACTAGTTCCTGTTAGAATGAATGGTACATCACCAATCTCCTCCTATTGTGAACAGGCTGGGGTTGCAGCATCTTGGTTTTGTGCTGCTAGGACCTGGCATGTGCCATCTCCTGAATGCTGAACAATGTGGGGACGGGGGACTGGCTCAGGTCACACCCCCATGACTTCTCTTTAGGGAGAGATGGTATCTGCTTACAATCATGTCTGGAGTTTATCTAGGGTGGTTTGGTCCTCAAAGGCAGGGAGGAAACATGCTTGCATTTGGCTGGTTTGATTGCCACAATTTCTTCTTTTTACCTTCATTTTAAATGTGGGGTAAAGATAGAGAGCTGCAACCAATATTTGTCCTACTTACAGTAGACCTACTAAAATTAATGAACCAAAGTTAGTTGTATCATAGAATGTCCATTAATTGCAATGGGTCTATTCAGAGCAGAACATTGGCTACAACCCATAAAGACATTTTTAATACAGTGGAACCTCGGTTTACGAATTTTCGGTTTACGAACGCTGCGGACCCATCTGGAATGGATTAATTCACTTTCCATTACTTTCAATGGGAAAGGTCTCTTCAGTTTATGAACAGACTCCCGGAACCAATTATACCCATGCTTCGGGTTAAGTACGCTTCAGGTTGAGTACTCCGCGGACCCGTCTGGAACGGATTAATCCACTTTCCATTACTTTCAATGGGAAAGTTCGCTTCAGTTTATGAACGCTTCAGTTTATGAACAGACTTCCGGAACCAATTGTGTTCATAAACCGAGGTACCACTGTATATATTTATGCTGCTGTTTTATTGGCCGTTTAATCATCATCAGAATCTTTGCAGTTTTCCTAACAAAGTGAGTATTTACATTTACCACAGAAATGAAGCTGAAAATAATGTGCATTTTTTTTTCAAAAAAGAAAATGTTGGTTTCTTTGGGACATTCTGCTGCTTTGTATGATAGCCTTTTACAAGGATGCTATTAGTCAATGTTCTCTGTGGAAAGCAGAGTTGCAGCCCAAAGGTTATTGCCTTTTTGGGTTTCTTTGCGTTCCTTCCAATTTTTTAAAAGGCCAACTGGTGTGTTTACCTTTTGCGATTGCCCTTTTGAAAACTTCAGAGATCATTGTTCTTATAGGCCTTTCTCGTGTGTGGGTGAAGGATTTTTTGAATCATTGTTAAAAGCCCACCGGACAGCTGTCGTAAAACTGATTTATTTATTTTTTAAAAAAATAACTGTTCCAGTGTTTAAAAAAGCTGATAGATGAAGTGCTGAAATTAAGAGTGAGGAGAATTTTGGATGCTATCGGATTCCTTACCGTATTTTGAACTTCTGAATTTCTTGGTCTTAGTTATAAGATTTCTTGCCTGCCCTTCACCACAAGTTCCCAGCTCTCTCTCTCTCTCTCTCTCTCTCTCTCTCTCTCTCTCTCTCTCTCTGTGTGTGTGTGTGTGTGTGTGTGTGTGTCAGAGTGGGGAAGCATATGAGCATGCTGCAATCCATTCTGATACCTGGTGTTTTCCATTCTGCTGCAATTGTTTTATTTTGCGCAAGTGTATTCCATCTTGTCATCTGGTGATTCAGAAATATATGGGGTATTTTTTTATGATGCTGATGAAGAAGAAGAAGAGGGGGAGGAGTAGGAGGAGTTTGGATTTTATATCCCACTTTATCACTACCCTAAGGAGTCTCAAAGCGGCTAACATTCTCCTTTCCCTTCCTCCCCCACAACAAACACTCTGTGAGGTGAGTGGGGCTGACAGACTTCAGAGAAGTGTGACTAGCCCAAGGTCACCCAGCAGCTGCATGTGGAGGAGCAGGGGCATGAACCTGGTTCACCAGATTACGAGTCCACTGCTCTTAACCACTATACCACACTGGCTCTCAGTGTAACACATAAGAGGCATGCATCTCTCAACCATCAACAGGTATTTATAAGTTACCGTAGTTATCCCCCCTGCATGTTTCGTTTTAAAGTTACTGAATTTCTAGAGGGGTAGCCCTATTTGTCTTTTTCAGCTAAGACAGCAGGGAGACTTACTAAACCTTAAAGCAGGGTGTAGAACATTTCTGGTCCAGTAGACTAGAAATTTATCTTTTTTCACCCCATGGACCAACTTTTATAGGTGGCAGCGCCACCCACCTGTGTATCCTCTGATGCCATAATGATGGCAGGTGATTTACAGGTGGGTGGTCCCACCTACCTTTCAAACATTGACCAAAGGGGAGGGGGTGAGATAGTGACTAAGCAGGTTTGAACTCTCTGCACATCAGCTGATGGGCAGCAGTTTCAATCCTGCTTTCTGTGGGGATTAGCTATGCAAGAATCTGATCCATCCACATCTTTGCCTGCCCAACACCTGGTGTCAGTTGTGGGGCAGGTAGGAATTGTGCAAATGGGGAGGCTTGGCAAGCAAATTTGAGCCCATGAGGTGAATAGCCAAACAGTCTGATTTTGTAGCAGATGGTCTGGTGGGGTAGAAATGCTCACCTGGCCTCTGGTTGGCCCCCTGCAGTGGTACCACTTGCATCACCCTCAACATGTTAAGCTATACCAGATATGAACCAGATAAAGGAGATTGTTTACAATGTTGGCCTGGCCCTTTTTGAATAATCTTATATCAAAGGCACACACTGGTAGAGTAGAGTAAGTTGCCAGCAAACAGAATAAATAATAAGAAGAATTTCCAGACCATTCAGAATCATGTCCTGGAATTCACTTCTACAGCAAAGCTACTGAATCAAGGAGCATAGACAGATTTTAGAAACAGCTGGATAATTTCCAGCTCATTAACAATATTTGTGCCTCTGCAAGCTGTAGGTTTAACACAAATCTCATGATTCAGGATGTAAAATAATCGTGTCCTGTTCCATCTTATTGATTCCTCCATTGAGCACATAAAGCATTTTACAAATGGCTAGCTGCTTTATATAAAAAGGAGTTTTAGCTTTTGTGGGATGGGGAAAAACATTTTCTTCTTTTTTGCATGAACTTAAATGTCAATCAGAAACACACACATTCCCTGAGACTGCATCTTGGGGGACTATTATGAGAAACATGTGCATTTTTACAATGTGGGTATGTTGAGTCACAGCAGCCAAGTTCTGTTAAAAAATATAATCCATTCTTTTTTGGGGGTGGGGTGGTGGGGGTGGGGTGGGAACAACACCTCAGTGTTATGTCCCTGCTGGAGGAATCTTATTCAGAAGATCTCTTGGAGTAGGGTAGACCTTGGTAATATGGTGCCCTGTGCGAGGCCAAAATTTGATGCCTCCCCAGCCCTCATGCTGCCTTCCCAAAGCCAGGTAAGAGAGGCACTGGGCTTTGTGAAGCAGGTGCCAGACTCTGGCAGGATCCTAGAGCCATTCCATATCCTTTGCAAGGCTGAGCAAGCACACCAAGTTTAGGAAAGAGGAGGGAAGACCCCTGTGCCATTTCAAGCGTGCATCCATTAGTATTTTATTGCTTAGATAGTGAACCAGTCAGTTTTCCATTCAAGAAGTCCTTCAAGCCACTAAGAAGGTCTTAATAATATATGTAAGAGCATTTTACCTGTTGGAGTAATATTATTGATCTAACACCATTAAGGTTTGCAATACTTCCTTTTAAAAAAGAATACCTTCCTGTGTACAAGTTCCCATTGGCAGTGGGTGGGGGGACACACATTATATTCTCTGTTATTTTGGCAGACATCAACACACAAAAAGCCCATTCTACCTGCTCTAGTGTCTGCCTGACTGCTTGATAATGTCAATCAATGAGTAAATTCATTTCCTTACAGTTACGTGAACACAAAATGTCTGTTAACCAATTCAGATAGTATATACAAAATAGGAGATCATCAGGAATGAACTGTCACTGATGATGTTTTACTGCCTGGAAAAAGAAATGTGTCTTTTGCACTTCAACTAACATCAACTTTTTTATTTATTTTTAATGCAACTGGATAACAGATGCTGGATTTAACACTGTGCAACAAAGACAATCAGTAAAATACCTTGCTGATGGTGAACCAGAGGAATGATGCCTGCCAAATTTCAGATAAGACTGGGAAGTTGAAAGTACATTATTTACTAGGTGTTTTTGTAAAAACCTGTAGGGGTATCTCTTTCCCCCTCTTCTCTTACACAGTTGTCCACTGCTGGAAACTAACCAATGAATGGACACTGATTAACAAAACTTGGATTAATTAATCAGATCCTATCATGCTTTGCTCAGAGACCACCTGGTTTCTATGTAACTTGAACAATTAAATGTTCTAATATGGTGCAATGGGGAACTTTCTTCACCTTGGGATCCACTTTTCTCTCCCAGGGCCATATGCCAGTGGTTAGCAGGGCCAGAGGTAAAGGTGCGGGGAGCAATGAATCTGATTTTTACATTTGTATGGCAGGATAGTTTCTACACACACCTTTCTCTGTCCCTCCATCCAGGCAACCAAGAATTCAGGGACACATTCTAGCCAGGAAAAAACGCCCTTGAAGGTATGAAACAAGGCCAGAGAGGGTATGTGGCCTGAGGAGACTCCTGAGGGCCAGATAGAGAGGCATGAAGAGTCATATCTGCCTTTTTCTAGTATATCAGGATTGTAGAAATGAGGGAAGGTCTCTATAGAACAATTAATACCGAGCTTCCCCGTAACATGGGAAGCTGCCTTATACTGGGTCAAGCCATTAGTCCATCTAGCTCAATATCATCAACACTATCTAAGAGCAGCTCTGCAGTGTTTCCAACTGGGGTGTTCTGTATGCAAGGCAAATGGTCTACCACTGAGCTATGTCACATCTCCATGTGTAGAATGGGATATTTCTAAATACAGGCAGACTCAGGAGATGGATACTCACCATGATGACTATATCCTACCTCCACTGTCAGAGGCAGCTGAATACCAATTGCTGTGAACCACAGGAGGGGAGCATGTTCTTGTGTTCAGGTTCTGCTTGCGGGCTTCTCTTAGGCACCTGATTGGCCACTTTGGGAACAGCATGCTACACTAGATGGACCATTGATCCAACAGGCTGTTCTATGTTCTTAATTGACACGGCTGTAATCTTATTCAAAGTTCCCTGTGGATGGAGTTCAGGTAGCAGTGCAGTCCCACTACGCCATCCACTGATGTCTCTGGCATTCTGGCAGCTGATCTCTTCACTCCTGCTCTGAAAAGTTCACTGTGCTGCAAACTCGTATAGATTGCAGTATCAGTCTCCTTGAGCATTCAGTCATCTGTCCCCAAGGACACATCTCAGTGTGACATCAGATCTAGCTTCCCTGTTCAAGCAAATTTTCATGCTCCTCTTCCCCAACCATTGTCTTGGAAATTATTTTTTGTCTGTTTTGACTACTCACCTGCTGCTGAACTTATTTGTTGCTCTGGAAATTGACTCATGCCAATTCCGGAGAGCACTTATGCTTCTGGGCCTTTTGGATCAGGAACCAGCTCCCTGGGTTCTGGAATATGATGTTTTGAAGCCTGATCTATCTGGGGCCCTCACTACCCCTTAGCTATCTCCATAGATAGCCTTTGTATCTAATGTTGGAGGTTGGCCCTCTCTACGTCCCACATCACAAGAAGGTGGCTTCAGGTTTACTGAATCCTAGCTTTACTCACTCCTGGTCAAATCCCCCAGGTAGACACAAATTGCCATCTTGATTCTGGCTAGAATGATAATCAGAGCTTGCATAGCCCATCACATACTGCTTTCAAACTGACCATTGCTGTCTACAAATCACCTACTGACCCAGCTGTGTCTTTACCTGCCCTGTGCCTAATATCAGATATGATGGCAGGTATGTGTGGCTAATTGGACCATTGAGCCAGAGGTTTACCACTGCTGGTATAAAAAGTGGTACACGCACACACACAAATGCCTTTAAAACAAAACAAAACAAAACACAGTGTTACTTCCACACTAATAGCAAGACAAACCATTCATCAGCCTTGTGCGGTTCATTAAGAAGTCCAAAGTGACCATAAGTGAAGCTGTAAATCCCTAGAAAACAGGAGTCCAAAATCCTTCCCTTTGCATTAGAATCAGCAGAGCAGGCCAGCCAATCGCTCACCTGGTTCAGCATCCTGTGCTCACATGAGATGCCTGCAAGCAGAATTAGAGCACAATGGTCCCCTCTCCTCTTGTGGTTTCCAGAAATTGGTACTTGGAAGCATACTGCCTCTGAACTGCAGGTCATATCATCTCTGACCATTGGCCATACTGTTTGGGGCTGATGAAAGTTGTACTCTAGCAACATTGGATAGCATCACATTGACTAGCCCTTTGAAATGAAAAAATGAATCATGCAACACACACACACACACACACACACACCAATCTTTGGATTAATGTAACCAAAAAACAAACAAACCCCAACAACCTTTGGATTAATATGACCAAACTGCCCAACTGACAAAACACAGCACACCCCACGTCTGCAAATCTAAAAACCATAGTCTTCCCTATAATGTACACTCTAACCCATTAAAGATGAAACAATGTGCTGCTATCGTCTTGAATGACAGTTAGAATATGGCATATAGTACCCATTAATGCATTAATACTACATGAAGCCATTATGTTGTTTCCACCTCACTATTAACATAATTGGTGATAACATGTGGGGAAATTCAATATTTTTGAACCTCCAGAGGGAGAAAAGAGCTCGCTTCTCGCTGAGCATTTTCCACAATGTGGTAGCTCTGGAGTGCTTACAGCAGTGTGGAAGGCAGGCACATAAATAAGAAGGAACGAAGAAATGAAGAATAAGAGTAAGGGATAGCACATTCACCAACAGTGTTGTGCTCTCAACATTTATCTATTTTAAAATGTTTTCTGACTATTGCTGCAAGCTTTTATTGCTTTTGCTTTATGCTGCTGGTTGTTTTAATGAGGTTTTTGTTTTTTTTACCCTGACATTTTATTGAAAAGCTACTACTGCAATGTTATTTTGTTGTTGTAAACCACATTAAGATTTTTTTGGGGTGGGGGAGATATCTAGGAATAAACAAGAGAATACAACTGGCAGGCACATATAGACACCACCAGGGGTGTGTTGGGCTACTATATAAATATGTAACTTGGGTAAAGCATCCACATGGAATTACTGTAGGGGTGGGGAATCTCAGGCCCTGGGAGCCAAATGTGTCCTATCCAGACTCTTAATAGGCTATACCAGGCATCCCCAAACTTCGGCCCTCCAGATGTTTTGGACTATAATTCCCATCTTCCCCGACCCCTGGTCCTATTAGCTAGGGATCATGGGAGTTGTAGGCCAAAACATCTGGAGGGCCGCAGTTTGGGGATGCCTGGGCTATACCCCTTCACAGACCATACCCCATGCTCAAAGGCTGCTGTTTTCCATGGTCCTCTATGTACTCTCTCTCTGTGTGCATTTTCCTGAGTTCTTGGGGGAGGGAGGTGCAGGGGGAGCGGTGATGGTGAGGGGGGCAGTGCTAGCACCTTCTAGGGAAAAAAAAGTGCTGTCTATGAGTGAAAATAACATACTAAATGCTAGCTTGGGGAAAATGGATTGCAAAAATATGTGCAAAACAGTATACCCAAAATGAGTATATTAGGATAATTGTGCTGGCATGTTTTTTGTGTGAGAACATTCCCCCCAGAAAATTGCAAATTGATATAAGGAGAAATGTGACAAACTGAACTTATCACTAGGAAAATAAGAAACTGATATTGAAAGTTTCATCCATTGCTACACCCCAAACACTCCTTCAGGAATAGAGAAAGGACTGCACATCCATCTGTTGACTTTTCAGGTCTTTGGGGCTTTTAAAACAGTGCTGTGCAACCTGTTGCAGAGTTAATGAATGCAGCATCCAGAAAATGGTGTACAGCTTTCAGAAATGTGTGATAAAAGGCACTCAGGAAGTGATGCTGGAAATACAAAACTGTACGTGTTTCAGTCTGGTCCTTATTTCCACCAGCGACATGTTGGAAAGTATGCTGTGCTAATCTCTATATTTGGGGGAAGGGGAGCCTACAACCTCAGAAGCACATCCTGCTCAGTTCCGTGAGTCAGGGCCTAACGCTGTGTCATAGCGTTGGCAGCAATTTTGATAACTGCAGAGAATATGTACAGAACATTTGCTGCAAGTGTTCTGTACACATATTTGTATGAACAGTTTTCAACATCTGGAGTGCTAATTAAATCAGCAAACATTTCTGCTCATGTCTATGAGCCATCATATGTGGTTTCAGATTGTTAAACTCGTGGAAAATTCATTAGCACAAACCTGAATTATGTAACTGGATGCTTTTATCAAAAGGCCAAACTCGGGCCATGTGGAAATCCATGTGGAGGTCAAAACACAAGAGAGTGTTTTGCAACCCTCTTCACCTTGCACCCAGATGGGAGGGTAACAATAATAATAAGCCAGCTCTCTTACATTGAAAAAAACACACAAAATTGGAGTTTATTGGCTGTATCTCCCCCATCTTTTCCACCCATTTGGGGATTCCTCAAGTTTCCTTATAAGAGGCCAAATACCGGTATATATCTGCTGAACTGACAATTTGAGCATAGGCAGCGACAGAGGTTTTAATCAATGGACACATGAATGTGGACAAGTAAAAATAGGTTTATTGCTAGAAATTCAGAATCATGGGCTGTCCACACATTCAAGTACTTAATTCATTATATTTAAACATTTCTTACCAGCTTCTCACTGTGGGTGCAATTCCAGAGCAGTCTGCAACAAATCCACATACACAATAAAATCACTTTTTAAAATGAAGGTTAAGATAAGATATCTTTATTGTCATTGTCCCCTTGCGGGAACAACGAAATTACTCGGTTGCTACATCCACTCAGATAAAGCATTCTGCATAATCCAAAATTACTACAAAACCTAATTAAAAACAGTAAATACAATACAAAACAACAAGTAAAATAAGGTGACTTCAAAGTCCAGACTTTCCATTTAAGGCCAAAATCGCTCTAGAGAAGAAACTGTTCCTGAGACGGCTCGTTCTTGCCTGCATAGTTCTATATCTCCGTCCCGATGGCAGGAGCTCAAAGAAATGGTGACCAGTGTGCGTTGGATCTCTTGATATATCTAGTGCTTTCCTATGGCACCTGGTGGTATAGATTTGTTCTAAGGTGGAAAGTGAGAAGCCAGTAATGCTCCCTGCTGTTTTAATAGTTCTGCACAGCCCTGCTCTATTTTGAGAAGTACAGCTTCCATACCACACACATAAACCATACGTAAGCACACTCTGTATGGTGCAGTGATAGAAGGCAAGCAACAGCTTTTGTGGGAGATGGTTTTTCCTTAAAATTCTCAAAAAGTACAGTCTCTGCTGCGCCTTCTTCACAAGCCCCCTTGTATTAACACTCCAGGACATATCCTTCTCTAACTCAATGCCTAGAAATCTAAATGTTGTTACCCTCTCCTCAAAGATTCCGTCAATCAAAAGTGGGTGGACTTGGTTTCTCTGTCTCCTAAAGTCCACCACAAGCTCCTTTGTTTTCTTTGTATTTATGAGCAAGTTATTAACTCTGCACCACTCTGTCAGCCGCTCCACCTCATGTCTATAGTCCGTTTCGCCCACCTTATCAGAGATGAGCCTGATCACGGTTGTGTCATCTGCAAATTTGACAACCCTATTACTAGGGTGGGCAGCGACACAATCATACGTATAAAGAGTTTAAAGGAGCGGACAAAGCACACATCCCTGTGGTGTTCCTGTGTTAGTCCTAAGCATATTAGAGGTATAAGGGCCCAACCGGACCCTCTGGGAGCGATCTGAAAGAAAGTCCAGTATCCACCCACAGAGTGAAAGCGGGATCCCCAGATTTCCCAATTTAGTCATCAGACGTCATGGTAGAATGGTATGAAATGCTGAGCTGAAATCTACAAAAAGCAGTCTGGCATAGCTCCCCCACTGCTCCAAATGTGCAAGAACAGCTCGGAGGGCAATCACCACGGCATCCTTTGTTAATCTTTTCATTTTGTGGGTAAGTTGGAATGTGTCCAATCCCTCTGGTAGGCAGGCACTATCATAATTTCGTACCAGCTTTTCAAAGCACTTCATAATTATGGGTGTGAGTGCTACTGGACGAAAGTCGTTCAGATTCTCCTGATTGGATTTTTGAGGACTTCAGGCAAGATGGGACAGTAGCCTGGGCTAGGGATCGATTTAAAATCCCAGTGAAGACTCCTGCTAGTTGGTCTGCACAGTCTCTCAAAACCCTTCCAGCTACTCCATCTGGCCCTGTAGCCTTCCTTGAGTTGATTCCCTTCAGCACCTTCCTCATCTCTCCTTCCTCCACGTTGAATACCACATTCCTTTGCACCGATGATGCTGATGGTGGTGATGCTGGCCAAGCCTCCACAGGTGTCACTACAGATGTTGCTTCAAAACAGGCAAAAAAGATATTCAACTCCTCTGCGAGGGATGCCCCTCCCGCGTCCACCAAGGAATTTTTGGATTTTTTCCCTGTAAATTCCTGTACACCTCACCACACCTGCCTGGTGTTATTACTCTGTAGGTGATCCCCCAGCCACTGTCTGTATGCCTCTTTGGCCACCCGGATACCTCTCTTTAAATCCGCTCTGGCTAAGCTATACAGCATCCTATTTCCACTTCTAAAAGCAGTTGCCTGTAGCAAGCAGTTGTTAGCAACCCCTGTACCTCCCTTGTCATCCAGGGCTTCCTGTTTGGGTAGATCTTTATCCGGTGCCTCTGTGTTCCATTGTCAGTGCAGAACACTTACTCAGTAAGAGTCTCTACGTCCTGTTGGGCAAATACCTCCCAATCTGTGTCATGAAAACAGTCTTGTAGCTGTTGAGATGCATCAGCCAGCCATATTGTAATACTCCTCTTTGTTGTTGGAATCCGTTTCCTCAGTGGAATGTATACAGGAGTCAGGAGCAGGGACACGTGATCAGATTGACCTAGGTGCACCAGCGGTTCAGCCTTATAGGCCTGCTTGACATTTGTATACAGTCTGTCCAGAGTCCTTTCCCCCCTGGTTGCACACTTTATATGTTGATAAAATTTAGGTAGGACCACTTTCAAATCTGCTTGGTTGAAATCCCCGCATACAATAGATGCAGCCTCAGGATACTTGCATTGTTGTCTATTAACAGCATCGTGCAGGAGACCCAATGCCTCATTGATGTTCGCATCAGGTGCAATATATACTATAGTTATCAGTACTACTGTAAATTCTTGGGGGTTGTAAATAGGTCTGCATTTAAGCGTCATAAATTCCACAGTTGGGGAACAATGACTAGCTATCATGTTGTGGTTTGTGCACCAGCAGTTGTTCACATATGCACACAAACCTCTCTCCCTTCTTTTACCAGAGTCCTCTGTTCTATCATGACAGAACACTGTATAGCCTGTTAGTTCTATGGTTGAGTCAGGTATAAGTGGTGTCAGCCAAGTTTCTGTAATGGACAAGTTTCTATGGACAGGTTTTTCTTTTGTTCTTTCGAACTCTGTACAGACTGCAGTGGAGCCACTGAGATTGGAGCAGTTGATAGGAATGTGCTGTTATTTAAATTAAGTTAAGCACACTTTGGGCAGGAAGGTTTATGAAACTAGACAGGAAGGGAGGACTGGACAGATAGGAATGACCCTTGGACCCATCTGGGGAGGACAGGCACTTCCTAGGACTTGTTGCTAAGAGCTATGGGAACCATTGCCAAGATACAAAGCAACTATGAAGCTACCCTTTCTCCCCAACCAGAATTGTTGGACCCGAGGTGGGCAGACTCAGGAACACCATTCAATTCACATAAAACAGCAACTGTCGCTCTCCATAGTCTGGGAAATGCTTTCCCAAGTTTAGCTTCCCACACAGTCATTCCCCTCTATGACCCTTAGTTCATTTCAACTACTGTACTTGTGTCTTGCTTCATCATTTCCTGTCTCCAGTTGCAAGGGATAAGGCCTCCTCAGATGTTCTCAAGGAGTTAGCAGAGTGATTGAGAATGGCAGGGTTCAGCATAAAGAGTTTTGAGATGAGTAAAATTTCTGTGTGGTTCAGAAAATCTCTACCTGCTGCTGGTAGAAAACATGAATGCAGGCAGTAAGTCAAGTTGCTCTGTGGGGGTATCATAAGCCTTTCAATTGAATGTCCTTAAGGGGGTCTGGGACTGATGAAGAAAATCTCCAGCGTGCAACAGTGGTAAGATCAGAGAGTCTACTGTTTCTACTATTATTATTTTTTTGCCTAAAGCAACATGTTTAGGTGAATATGGAGGTTCCTGATCAGGAGACACATCTGAGACATTTCAAGAGCAGCAACAATACTTTTAATAAATCCACAAGATAAAGGGTGCTCCACATATCCTCACTTTAAAAAAAAAAAATTATGCAGCATTTGAACTCTTTTCAAATAAGCCTATTCAGACTGTCACACTGAACGCCAGCTAAACACAGCCAGTGTTCGATGCGTTGAGAAGCTGTTTATTATGTCAAACCAACTTACTATCTATTTCGTGTTTTCATGGGAACTTGTATTTCTTCTGTCAGTTTTCCACTAGGCTGACATTTTCAAGGAAATACCCTGTGACTAAACAGCTGTCTGCTCGATTGTGTAAGTAATTGCAATGGAAAGAAAGTCATTTATTGCCATCCCTGTCATTTCTTATCTTAATGAGCACTAAATTGATAGATTAAGCAAATGGACCAGTATGAGTGAGAACAAGCCGGAAATATACTGCAGGTTTCTGAGATGACCACTAGCATAGATGTTGGGGGGGGGGGAGGATCAGAAAAATCAGGGGGAGACAGGTCTATCAGTTGCTTTTGACTATGGCCAGGGGCATACCCAGGATCAAAACTGGGGGGGGGGGAGCCATGGTCATTCAGGGGCGGGGCCAAGGCATGGGAGGGGAGGCGGCACAAAGTGGGAATGTGGGCGGGGCTACAGGGCCAGTGGACCTGACGACATTGTGGCGGCGGCGGCCACCTTGTGCTTCTGGGGCTGGCAGCGTCGGCGGCTACCCTGCTTGGCTGGAGAGGACGGGAGGGTCGGGCAGGCAAGAGGGGGTGGCAGGGCAGGCGAGGCTCCGAGGCGTAGCTGCATATCAGCATAATATTTCAACCATGTCGTGGGTTCAAGCCCCACCTTGGGGAAAAAATTCCTGCATTGCAGGGGGTTGGACTAGATGACCCTTGTGGTCCCTTCCGACTACAATTCTATGATTCTATTGATATATTACCATAGCATATGCATCATTCTGCTTTCTTGGAATTGTCCTAGGCATAGCAGCCAACTCCTAGAGGCCTAGGTACCCCCCCAATTATTTGAAAGAGTCACCCCCCCCATGTTGATGGGCTTTCTATGTGGGGCTTATCCGCCCCCCCCCCCAGTATTTTATTAAGGATGGAAGAGGGAGGGAAGGAAGGAAGAAATAGAGAGAGGGATAACTCACATTTGTGGGTGCCTCTGGGTGATGCTGTGATACTGGAACTCTGCAGCAAGAGGAAGATACCGGTACGCCTGTACAGGAGCCTTGTAAGCAGCTTTCTCTCTGCTTGATTTACAGCAGGCACGTCCAACAGGTAGATTGTGATCTACCAGTATGTCTGTGGTAGATCACTGCTAGATCACTGGCACCCCTAAAAAAAGCTCACCCGAAATTTTCCTCCTCTCTAAAAAAAGCTGAACTATGACCTGAAGCCCTAAACAAAAATGGGCCTCACTCCCTCCTAAAAGAAGCTCAACAAGTTTGACCTAAACCCAAAAAACAGGGCTTCCCTTCCTTAAAAAAAAATTCAACAGCTTTGACCTGAACCCCCCAAAAGGGGGTAGATCACTCCCAGTTTTTAACTCTGTGAGTAGATCAGAGTCTCTTGGGAGTTGGCCACCCCTGATTTACAGAATACAGATGCAGGACGAGGGGCAGACTGGAACACCACTGCTTTTTATAAACATCACTGTGTCTATCAAAGCTACAGCCCCCCTTTTTCTTATTCACTTCCTTTTAGCCTTGCAGAGCCACCTCAGTCAAATTGAATCCTCTGCACCCTCATTAAATCGCCAATAGAACTCTTAATGTGATCCCTGAATGCTCATTAACAACTCCCACTGAAGAACAATAGGGTGAAGTGGTGAGCTATCAAATCTTGCCTGAAAGGGGATATCTGCTCCATTGTCTTAACTGATTAACTACTGGTAGCCACTTTGCTTTATTTATTTGATGTGTTTTTGTTACAGCTGTGTCCCCCCCCCCCCGAGCAAGCAGAGACCGAGCGGCTCTCGCTAAAGCAAAGCACGTCTCCCGTTTGCCCTTTTCCACTTCAGTTTTTGGAGGGGGAAAGTGCTGGTTATGGTCTAAGAATTGAGCCCATAAATGAAAAGCAGGAGAAAGGCATCATTTTCAGCAAGCAATGATGGCTGCTCTTTCTGGACAACACATCGAGAGCCACATGCCTGTATTTGGCAGGGTTGGCAGCAAAACAGGGTGGAGCAATCAATGTAGCGTTTACCTCTGTACAGTAGGCTAGCTTCTCCACAGGCTCATATATTTTTCTCTATCCTTCATCCAGAAAACAAAAGTCCATGTCAGAGTTTTAGAATACATTCTAGCCAGGGGCGAAAGGTTCTGGGTCCAAAGTAGAACCAGTAATGGGTGTGCTCTGGAGGAAGTTCAGAAAGTCCCACATACAAAGGACTGGAGGTCCCCCACCTTACCTAGGATGACCAGATACAAAGGCAAAAACAAATCCCAGACATCTTCTCCACCATATATTAGCCTCATGTTTACCCTACAAAGGCATAAAAAGAAGAGGTACCACTCTATTCTGCCTTGGGCAGACTACACCTGGAATACTGTGGCCAATAAGGTTTCTCTTCTCCCATAGCCATAGTCTTGGAGTCAAACAGGAAGCAGGCATGGCTCTCTCTCACCTGCTCAGCCTACTTCGTGCTTTTAGCTTCTAGCTCACACACCTCAATTTTGGCTTTTGGCTTTCTAGTCACCAGACAGTTCTAGCTACTCATTTGTTCTCTGACACAGAGCCTTTCCCTTTGTTACCTTTATAATCCATATTTAAGGGGTCATCACCAAGAGTCAGACACGACTAAACGACTAAACAACAATAACACCAAGAAGCTGCAGTGGCTATTCCAGCAACTGAGTGCTTGTTGGATCCAGGAATTAGAAGTGATGAAGCCTAACCGCCCCGCCCCCCACCAACTCACAACACTACATACACTATTTTTCTAGGAAAAAAGAGGTGCCAGAACTCACCATGAATGCCTCCCTTGTTCTCATATAATGACAATGGTGCACACCTGAGAGGTTCTGGAACTGAGTTCTGGCGAGTTCCGGCTGAAAAGAAAAAGCCTTGACTATGATGAATGGAGAAGTACCCTTACATGTTTCAATGACAGGTTATAGTCTAACCACAGAGATAATTCTATCACACTTTACTAATATGTCATCTGCTGATTGTTTTGGCATGCATAAACATTCTTGTTTTTTTCCCAGGCAAAAAATTTATATTGGGATGCTACTTCACCTCACCCAAGGGCAGCCCAATTTACTTTTTACAATTTTCAGTAGTTGTGTGGAAGTGGCTGAGGTTGCAAGAGACAGTGGGGATTTTTTAGAGGCCAGCATGTTTTCCAGCTAAATAGGAGTGTTTGCTTAAAGATGCCACAAGCAGCTGGACTGGAGTAGTACATAAAGCTGGGCAGCCTGGCAACATTTCCCACCCTTGACTGAATGCCCAGCCAGTTCCCCCCACAGGCGCAAACAGTCTAAAGCATAAAAACACATGAAAGAGAATTTTTTTAAAAAGATGTACTAGAAATTGTTCAAAATTCTACCCCAAAAGAAACTTAATTTTCATTTAGAGATTTTTTGAACTAATTTGGCGAACTTCATTAATTAACTGGTTCATTCTGAGCCCTGATAATGGTAGCCGAAAGTGCTTTTAGGAGACCTTACACCCCACTTTCCACAAGAAATGTTGTGGTAGCTGGTAGGCAGGGATGGTAAGCAATGTGAGCTGGGGTATAGCCCCTAGTATCTTTATCATATGCTCTGGTATTCAGAGCCCCCCCCCCCAAACTAAAAATCCCCAAATATTTACCTTTTCTTGATAGTGGAATTACTGTACAGTAGGTCAGTTCTCATAGTCCATGCAGTATTTCTTGGATGTTTCCACAAGAAAATGATCTGTCATGTACTTTCATGTTAATAAATGGAGAGGTGGCCCAAGTTTTCATTTCCTTGAATATACTGAGTTGTCAGCTGTGCAAACACACAACAAACCTACCTGAAGTCAGAATAAGGTTGGTTGGTATTCATTTATGGTCCCATAATGCAATTACAGGGAAGTATATACAGCATGAGAAGGGACAGCACAGATCGTTTGTCATCATATTTGACTGAAAAGCAGATTGACTAATATATTTTCACTGATCTCTCTGAGGGGTTTTCACAGCTCTGTCTTCAGCATGAAAAAGCCTGACACCAGCTATTTTTGTTTCTATGGAGAACGTCAATCACCCGCAGTCATCAATGACATTTCAACATTCATTTTTCTCCCCCTTTTTCTTTGGTGGTTGTTGCCTAAATTTGGCTTTCATATTGAGGGGTAAAATATGAATTCAAAAGAAAAAGTCTCAATTTCTTTTCAGATAAATGCAGGGAACCTTTGTCTTCTTTGCTGCAATGGCCTACGTTTTAACTTCTGGTGATGGCTGATAGTTCGCAGAGCACTCTTACCTCGCCACTGGGGCTATAAGGAGCAGCAGTGGGCCCTAATGCACCCATAGCCCAGCCATTCACAACAGCTATGGTGGAAAGGGAGGGGGCAGGAAGATTAGGCCTGATCCTTGTACCAGCTCAAAATTGGCACAGAAATCAGGTGCACATTAGCCTGTTCCTCCCCTCACTTGGAACAGCCCATTTCTTTGTGTATTTGCTGCTGCTGCTGTTGTTGTTTTGCTTTTAACATGTTCTTGACTTTTCTTTTTTTAACTGTATAGTTTTATATTGTTGCAAATTGCTGTGATACATCTTCATACTACAGTGGTAGGTAGGTAGGTAGGTAGGTAGGTAGGTAGGTAGGTAGGTAAATATATAAATAAGTTTGGTGGCTGGCAGGCTGGTTAAGACAGCAGAAGCAACCAAAGGGATACTTCTGCTTAATCCACAACTTCACTCTCGGTCTCTCTCTCTCTCTCTCTCTCTCTCTCTCTCACACACACACACACACAGAGAGAGAGAGAGAGAGAGAGAGAGAGAGAGAGAGAGAGAGAGAGAGAGAGAGAGAGAGAGCCTGGCATAAGAAGAGTTTGGATTGCAGCCTTAGATGATTTCAGCCATTCATATGCCACATAAAACTGCAGTGCCCAAACTGTGTACAGTAAAGTTATCAAAGTTAACTGGGAAAAACCGTTTAAATTAACCACAAAATTTAATTAAAAATAAAAATGCCTAATGAAATACAAAAGTTTTTCACAGATTTGGGACCACAATGCTGAATTCAGAGCTCCTAGTAGTAGCTATGAGCTGTGCATCTAAGCCAAACAGTGCAGGATGTCAGAAGCCTCTAGTGCTCTATCATCCAAATGACTCTAAAGCTGTTTTGTGGGAAATGAAGGCCATACTATACGAACTGGGGCTGGGTAACCTTTGGCTCTCCAGATGCTGCTGAACTAGAGCTACCATGTTCCCTGATTATTGGCCATGATGACTTGGCTAAGGGGAGCTGGAGTCCAACAACATCTGGAGGGCCACATATTTCCCAGCCCCGGCCTCTGAAATGCTGCTTTAGAATATAAGACCATAAAAAGAGACTACTGGATGAAGCAAGTGGCCAGCAAGATGTGTACAGGAAGCAGGTCCTGAGTGCAACAACACTCTCCCCATCAATGGTTTCCAGCAACTGGAATTCAGAAGTCCCTTCCTGCCTCTTTAGCTCATGCCAAGCTGGCTGTTGAACTGGGGCCCTGCCATGAGCTCCAGTAAACTTCTGTTTACTTTGGAAAAGGCATGCCATGACTAAACCACATTTTGTGTGGTTTACAATGGTGTGACCAGCTCACCATTTAAGTTTTTGTGGTGTGTGCATGAAATGTCAAGCAAAAACAACAACAAATCCTTTATTGGCCCACAGGTCAATAAACAATAGTACATTTCTCACATAAGTTGTCATTGTAGTGCTTAAAGGAACATGTTTGGAACATTCAAGACTGAGTCATTAAGTTTGCTGATTGCTCAGCTCTGCGCATAAAGTCAGCTTAATAGAGTGGCAGTTGAATGATTAAATATGGTGATTGATGTTTGCGGTTGTTTGTCTTTTGTCACTTTCCGATGTGTAAATGCATTCAGTCTTAATGCTTGATAAATGACTAGCTGCTTTTAATTGTTTTATGGAAATAATCAAGAAGAAACATTTTGTTTATTTTTAAACCTATTATTCATGCTGAGCTTTTTTTTTTCTTCAATGGAAAACTGAAGGGGGAATTTAAAGCAAAAGAGGCACCTCATTTTATGGAAAACCAATGGAATAGTTCAGGCTTCTTCAACCTCGGCCCTCCAGATGTTTTGAGACTACAATTCCCATCACCCCTGACCACTGGTCCTGCTAGCTAGGGATCATAGGAGTTGTAGGCCAAAAACATCTGGAGGGTCGAGGTTGAGGAAGCCTGCAATTGTTTATGGGAGCTGCCTGCAGGCAGTCTATTTATGCATGTTTAAGAAGAGGAAAAAACATAAGAGGGGCAGGGATGCACTGCTGAGACTTGTTGCCCCTCCTGCACATCACTTTTATGTCACTTGCAGCCCTCCATGAATTCAAGGGTGAAGCTTTGAAATGGGGAGCTCCCCCAACCTGTGAAGGCATACTGCACATTTTAGAAACCTACATATACAGTCATACCTCGGTTTAAGTACGCATCGGTTTGAGTACTTTCAGTTTAAATACTCTGCGGACCCGTCTGGAACAGATTGACCCACTTTCCATTACTTTCAATGGGGACGTTCGCTTCAGGTTAAGTACGCTTTAGTTTAGGTACTCCGCGGACCGTCTGGGATGGATTAATCCACTTTCCATTAATTTCAATGGGAAAGTTCGCTTCAGATTAAGTACACTTCAGGTTAAGTACAGACTTCCGGAACCAAGTGTGTACTTAAACCGAGGAACCACTGTACCATATTTTTCTGTGTATAAGATTAGGGTTTTCCCCCCTTTAAAAATAATGTCAAAAATTAGGAGGCATCTCATACACCTCCATTTTCTTAAATATGAGTCCCTCAAAATAGGGAGCGTCTTATACATAGGGCCGTCTTATAGATAGAAAAATACAGTAATTTGGTTATATATTTTATGTATATAACCAAAGGTCCGGCAAAGGTCCGTATAGTTAAAGCTATGGTTTTCCCAGTAGTGATGTATGGAAGTGAGAGCTGGACTATAAAGAAGGCTGATCGCCGAAGAATCGATGCTTTTGAATTATGGTGCTGGAGGAGACTCTTGAGAGTCTCACGGACTGCAAGAAGATCAAACCTATCCATTCTTAAGGAAATCAGCCCTGAGTGCTCACTGGAAGGACAGATCGTGAAGCTAAGGCTCCAAGACTTTGGCCACCTCATGAGAAGAGAAGACTCATTGGAAAAGACCCTGATGTTGGGAAAGATGGAGGGCACAAGGAGAAGGGGACGACAGAGGATTAGATGGTTGGACAGTGTTCTCAAAGCCACCAACATGAGTTTGACCAAACTGCGGGAGGCAGTGGAAGACAGGAGTGCCTGGCGCACTATGGTCCATGGGGTCTCGAAGAGTCGGACACGACTAAACAAACAACAACAACAACAAATTTTATGTAGTGTTGGGAGATATTTGATTCCATTTGCATGTGTAGGCAAACTTACCTAATTCCCACTTTCCAAAATAATACTCAAACTGGAACAGAATCATCCTTCACAATTTGCACAATATTTGCAATGCAGTTCTCCACCCAAGCGATGTGTAAAGAAATGCATGTATTAATGCATTATATTGGGGAGGGGGATCAATTATATGCAAAAGGTATTTGTTGGTCAAAACTATGTATCAAAGTGTGTGCATTAGGGAAAATAGGCACTAAAATAGAATCACAGAATTGTAGAGTTGAAAGGGACCCCAAGGACCCTGCAATGCAGGAATCTCAGATAACATACAAAAAGGCACGGTATTAGGAACACTTACTTCATACAGAGAAATACGATTGAGGGGAAATTCACACCAAAATGCTGGTGCATTTTCATGAGGTGCTTAAAAATAAATTAACGACCAACTGTTGTGGAAATGTGAAAAAGTGGATTGAAGATCTGAACGAGAAACTGGAGACAACCCAAAATTGTCAGATTAGAACAGGCCGTGTTTTCTACATGGAATCTAGAGTCACATATATTACATAAGAAGTGGTGAATAGTGATGGAACGATTTTCCAAGCGACTGAGACAGCTGCTGGGACTCTTATGACTGGAAGTCAAGCTCAAGCACTAAAAGTCTGCAGGATCAAAGATTAGTCTTTCCACCTCCTGTGCATAGAAAACAGCAACAGGAAATACATACTTCCTTCCATGTTACAAATTGGTCTGTAGCCCAATGCAGGTTTGTTTGTTTTTATATATATTTTTTTAAAAAAATATTTTTTAAATGTATTTTGCTTTTATTCCAGCCTCTTCAGGCTGTGACTAATTTAAAATTATCCTAACCCCCAGGATACCTTTAGCTACTTCTGGATGGGACACGGATACAAATGGCCAGCTTGGCATGGGTTAAAGACTTTGGAAGATTTTGCTTTATTATTATTATTTCATGTAATCCAGACACAGCTCAAACCATGAATGACACTGTTTTTCCACTTGTTTTGTTACAAAGCCTAATTATTTGGAAGCACACGTTAAAAATGATTTTTTCTACCATATATCTGTCACTTTAATTCAAAATGTACAAGTCGAAATTCACTATGTATACAAATAAGCACCTTTCTCTTCTCTCAGCTTCTCATATCCACCACTAATCTTAAATTCAGTCCTCGCCACATTTCCAGATCGGATTGAGATCATTTTATTTATTAGTCCTCATGAAAAATCACCAACATTTTAGTGTGAATTTCTCCTAATGTTTTCATGCAATCTTGCTATACTCATTTTTGAATAGCTTATTTTCCCAACAAAATGCATGTCTGCATGTTATTTCCACTCATATGCATTTTAATGCACACTTTGCCCTAGCTTTATGCACTTTTGTACATATTAATTGATTGGGGAACTGTTTTGCAAAATTCCGCGAAATGCAAAATTTGAAGGACAGCCATATATTGTTCCACAAAGCTCAAATTAGGTGCTTTTTGCCTTTAAAATGCAAATTTGCCTTTGAATGTGAACTGAATAAAATTTATTCAATTATAAGGAGTTCTGTAGTCTACATCTAGTTGGGACTCCTAAAGCACCTATACTGTAAAAACTATTAGACTCCTTTTATCTCTTTCTATATGTAACATTTCTGTATTAAACCATTAACATGTTGTTTTTAATAAAAATAATCTGTCAAGAGTTACTTTACATAGAAATTTGCTGTCTTAAGTTACCACTGATTTAATGGGTTTAATAATGGGATATATGTTTTCCATTACCTGCAAGACAGCTTTCGGTATGATATAATTTAAAATAATGTGGTTTAAAATTTCAGACATCTGTGGCATGTTTGCAAACAAAAATGTAGTTCTCCTAAGCATAAGCCTTTTTTGTATCAACCTTCTCATTCTAAAATCTAGTTCACATTCAGCGATTTGTGGGTTGGTTCTCTCTTCCATTGGAAGAAAATAGATATATCACATTGCCAGTCAGTGAGCTGCAAGCTAATCATCCATAGGAATCAACTTGTCAAAAAGAAAGTTAAAAGTGAGAGCCAGCTTACAATGTCTGAGCAGTATTCATGTCCCAATGGGGATAATTAGTTCTGCCAGAGTAATCATCCAGGTTCCCCTCCTCTCTTTCCTGTTCTCACTAGGCAAAATACGTTCTCACAGTGCCATCTGAGAAATGGGGCTATTTAGTGCCAATCATCAACTGATGCAAAATACAGATGCATCAAATTTGGTGTGTAATACAGACACATCAAGGGGTATGCATGTGCGTAGACTTGCATACAAAGTGTGGAAGCATTTTAAGCCTGTGCTCTTTAAGATGTTACCTTTCACCTTTAATATTTTGTGATACATTAAAATGTCGCTTTGCTGTAGTGACTCAATAAGGGTTTGCAGTGTTATTCCAGCAAGTATGTTATTGAAGATTGGTTAGATTCACACGTGCATTCTTTTCCTAATGCACAATAACCTTTTTTAAAAAAAAAGATCTGTAGGGAACTAGAATAAGCATTCACATCAGATCAGAGGTTAAACCTAAAATTGCCATAGATGGAAACGGCAACTTCAAAGCAAAGGCATAAGCCCCTTTGAAACTGAAATTGCACATAAATAAAATACAGTTGAGGTTGTCGATGGAGATACTGTACAAATCTCTCTGCATACACATGTGATATCCAACTCCATGAAAAAGGTAGACACATTGAAGACAATGGACATAATTAACTCAGAGTGGCAAGCAGTTGGACTCCCAAGCAACACCAGCATTCTGTGAAAATCGGAAAGCAAACAATGAACTTTACAAAATGAATGTATTTTTTTTAGCTTCCAAAATCAAGTTTGTAGGCCTCAGTAATCAAATGCTAGAGGCAGAGTAATCCCAAATGAAGCAAATTAAGCCTGGCCTCCTTGCCTTCCTTGTAGTCATACATAGTCATACATAGAAACCACAACCACCATCTGTGGTGTTCAAGCAAGGGCTCTGATATGTACATGGAATCCTAAGGCACTTCCAATCAGGTCAAGGAACTATAATCCAGTAATTCAAATGCCACCAAGGAAAATGTCTCCTGGCAAAGACTAAGGGTGAGTTGAAAGGTTCTGTCATTAGAAGGCTTTAGTTGTGGGGTTTTTCTCCCTCATTAGCTTCAGGAACTGCCATAGGGAGTTTTGCACAGCTCTCATCAGTTATTTAAAAGAAAGAGAGAGTCAAAGATGCATAATTCATATCACCAAAGTGACAAGTTTGTTAGGCATAACCTCCAGCCTTGGATTATAAGCATGCCTTGCATTTCCGAAAGAACAGGGTCTCTTCTTTGCTGAACTTCAACAAAAAAGTGCCCAAAGAGCAAGTTCCATGAAACAGGTTACCCTCGCTGCCTATTGTGCTACCGGTACATGCTTTTGAAGCTGAAGGGAGATTAAAAATAACCTTGTGATATGGCATGTATAGCATCCATTTGGCAGACGTGTTGCCCTCCAGATGCTGTTGGACTCCAGCTCCCAACTGCCCCAACCAGCATGGCCAATGGTTAAGGATAATGGGAATTGTAGTTCAACAACTTCTGGGGAACCTCAGGTTCCCCACCTCCTTGTTCAAATAAAACCAAACTTTCTATTCTGTTAGTTGAAACTGTTTATGCGATCCTGGGCAGCTTGCTGAACTGCAGTTGAGAGAGTAAGAAGTGGCATCACTACAATGTGAATAAACCAAGTGAAATCTATACATTAGATTTATCCATCTGGTTTTCTGCCCCTCACAAATACTCTGGTTTCTTATTTTCGGGAACAGGTGTCTCGCTTTAGCATTTTCTCCTAATTTTTTATTTCAACTTCTGTATCCTTGAGCATTCTAACACTCTGGAGCATGAGGTGTGCTGTTTGACCTATATAAGCAAAGACACTCACAGCCTGAGCATCAGAAATGGAGGGAATGATGGTTCAAGAGGGAGGAGATGCTTGGTCCCGCTTGGTCCCACTGACTCTCTCAAAAAATATTTCCACAACATACAGAAATCTGATATTAGGCATGATCCCAAACACCTGAATTACTCAGAAATTCTGTAAACTTGACACTGAATAGCACTAGCCCAAGCCAATGCATGCTTATGTGGGAATAGAATCATAGAATAACAGAGTTGGAAGAGACCACGAGGGCCATCCAGTCCAACCCCCTGCCAAGCAGGAAACACCATCAAAGCATTCTTGACATATGCCTGTCAAGCCTCCGCTTAAAGACCTCCAAAGAAGGAGACTCCGCCACACTCCTTGGTAGCAAATTACACTGCCGAACAGCTCTTACTGTCAGGAAGTTCTTCCTAATGTTTAGGTGGAATCTTCTTTCTTGTAGTTTGAATCTGTTGTTCCGTGTCTGCTTCTCTGGAGCAGCAGAAAACAACCTTTCTCCCTCCTCTATATGACATCCTTTTATATATTTGAACATGGCTGTCATATCACCCCTTAACCTTCTCTTCTCCAGGCTAAACATACCCAGCTCCCTAAGCCGTTCCTCATAAGGCATCGTTTCCAGGCCGCCGAGACCACATAACACCGGTCTTGAAAGATCTACATTGGCTCCCAGTATGTTTCCGAACACAATTCAAAGTGTTGGTGCTGACCTTTAAAGCCCTAAATGGCCTCGGTCCAGTATACCTGAAGGAGCGTCTCCACCTCCATCATTCTGCCCGGACACTGAGGTCCAGCACCGAGGGCCTTCTGGCGGTTCCCTCGTTGCGAGAAGCCAAGTTGCAGGGAACTAGGCAGAGGGCCTTCTTGGTGGTGGCGCCTACCCTGTGGAACGCCCTCCCAACAGATGTCAAAAAGGAAAACAACTACCAGACTTTTAGAAGACATCTGAAGGCAGCCCTGTTCAGGGAGGCTTTTAATGTTTAATAGATTATTGTGTTTTATTCTTCTGTTGGAAGCCGCCCAGAGTGGCTGGGGAGACCTGGCCAGATGGGCAGGGTATAAATAAATAAATTATTATTATTATTATTATTATTATTATTATTATTATTATTATTATTAAACAAAACATTGCAAATTCATGTGGAGAACTGAAAAATGTGAAACAGAGACAGAAGAACTGACAGATTTGTCAAATATTTTCATTGTGTCTCTCTCTGTGTGTGCTTGTCAGAGGTGGAACTATATGCAATGTTTGAGGAATTTAATCTCCGCAGTTTCCTATACAGCATAACTTACTGCTCTTCCATGTATAAGCAGGAACAGCTTTACCTCACCTGCTAGGATGAAGTATTGCAAAAATAAAATAAAATAAAAATTAAATTATTTTAATATTCATTATTTTCATTGCCATGATCCTACACTTTGTCGAAGGGAAACTCCACACCGGATTAGAAATCATATATCAAACAGATGGAAAGCTCTTCAATCTGAGCAGGCTGAAAGCAAAGTGTAAGGTTACGGTAACTTCCATCATAGAGCTTCAGTATGCCGATGACAACGTAGTGTGTGCATGCTCAGAGGATGATCTCCAAACCATCCTAAATATCTTCGCAGAAGCTTACAAAAAGCTTGGCCTATTGCTCAACATCCAAGAAACCAAAGTGCTGCACCCACAAGCACATAACAACCCCTCTGCAGTGCCACAAACCCAACTCAATGGTGTAACATTGGGCAGTTATCTTTCCACAAGGGCTGACATTGATGCCAAAATCCAGCATCGCCTGAGCTCTACGAGTGCTGCTTTCTTCTGATTGAAGTGCAGAGTGTTTGAGGACCGGGACATTTGCAGGGAAACCAAAATGCTTGTTTACAAAACTATTGTACTACCAACCTTACTGTATGCTTGTGATACATGGACCACTTACAAACGCCATCTCCAACTCCTCGAAAGATTCCATCAATGGTGTCTTCGAAAAATTTTACACATCACTTGGGAAGGCAGGCAAACTAATATCAGTGTACTGGAAGAAGCAAAGATCACCAGTGTTGAAGCAATGATTCTTCAACATCAACTTCATTTGGCAGGTCATGTTGTGCGGATGCCTGATCAGGGCCGGCTCTAGGGGTAGGCTGGGTGGCTTGGGGCACCAGGGCACCGGGCCGGCAGGGGGGGGGTGTCGGAGCGATCTCCGCACCACGGCGTCAGGGCGCCCGACATGCTTGAGATGGCCCTGTGCCTGATGATCCTCTTCCAAAGCAACTACTCTATTCCGAACTTAAAAATGGAAAGCGCAGTGCTGGTGGTCAACAAAAGAGGTTTAAAGACTGTCTCAAGGCAAATCTTTTAAAGATGTAGCATAAACATCAACATTTGGGAAACATTCCAATTGGAGAACAGCTTTTACCAAACGTGTCATGGGCTTTGAAGACACTCAAACTCAGGACACAAGGGAGAAACACTCTAAGAGGAAGGCACGCTTGTCAAATCCACACTGTGATCAACTCGCGCCTGGAAACTGATGTCCCCACTGTGGAAGGACGTGTAGATCCAGAATTGGCCTCCACAGCCACTTACAGACTCATTGTTAAAACTGTGTTTATGGAACACAATCTTACTCGGCTATGAGTGATCACCAAAGAAGAAGATAACTTACTGCTCTTCCGTGTATAAGCAGGAGCAGGTTTACCTTACCTGCCAGGATGAAGTATTGCAAAATAATAATAATAATAAATCCTCTAAATTACTACACTGAATCTGAAACTTGATGTTGAATACATTTTTAAGAAAGAAAAGCAAGAAAGAAATAGGTTTAATCTATCAAGAAAATCTGCTCTTCTTTTGTTATTTCGATCCGCCGCTAATGAAAACATTCTAGATATTCCGTGAAAATCAAAGCAAAAATCTTTGCCTCTTCCTTTCTCTGTTCATTCTCCTGACTGAACCAAGGAACAGAGTGATTCCCTCTGGGGCTAGCAAACGGAAAAGAACAAGACCTCTTGGTTGTCCATCAACTGCTCACAGCCAGAACACAAAGTGATGCCCACCCACCCCCAGCCTCAGGAAAGCTACAGACAAACTCAGAGGAGTAAATTTGCCAAGTTTAATCATGACTTCAGACGAGGAAAAAGGAGATTGTGGCAAAGGCAACATATATCAGAGGGCTGAGGGGTGACTAGAAAATAAACTGATGATGGAAGTTGTACAGCAAGAGAGAATTTAATTTAGAAAAGGAACATTCTTACAGAGAACAGCAAGAAAGGGGATATGACAACTGTGAGCAGCACTTTAGAGAAAAGGGACAAGGCATTTTAGTTAGGGGAACAAGGAGATTGGGAGCAAGGTTCAAAGAGCTGTTTGTGGGGACAGTGAAAATCAGCAGGTGAGCACCTTGGGTGAATGGTGCTCACATTTTACATGCAGGCTGCAGTTTTATTTATTTGTATTCTGCTTTTCCCACAAGAATGCCGAGTTCTCACAATGATAAGCATTACATTAAAACAACCATATAAAATAGCATATATAAATTAATAAGCATATAAATAAGACAAAAAAAGAAATATATTCCTCAATACAATTCAATACAAACATAGTGATTCAAAATATCAGAAATGGCTGCCAATCACCAGTCATGGTCCATTGGACATCCTCTCTGAGAAGGGGCTTCTCCCAGTGTGTCGATCAACACACTCCCAGGCAGCAAAAATTTTCATAGCAAGACTTCTTTTTTCACCCTCAAAGAAAGAAATTGATTATTTCTGTGTTGTTTTCTTGGCCGAAAGGTCCCACAGAAGTTCCAAATGATAAACATTGTCTTTTCTCCATGATGGATATTTAAGAAAACTCATTTCGCCGGCATCTTTGGAAGAGTGCATTTGGACCACTGTTTGGGATAACCTAAAAAAGAAGAAGGGGAAGAAATGGAGGCAGTGAGAGATTTTACTTTCTTGGGTTCTATGATCACTGCAGATGGTGACAGCAGTCACGAAATTAAAAGACGCCTGCTTCTTGGGAGAAAAGCAATGACAAACCTAGACAGCCTCTTAAAAAGCAGAGATATCACCTTGCCGACAAAGGTCTGTATAGTTAAAGCTATGGTTTTCCCAGTAGTGAGGTATGGAAGTGAGAGCTGGACCACAAAGAAGGCTGATCGCCGAAGAATGGATGCTTTTGAATTATGGTGCTGGAGGAGACTCTTGAGAGTCTCATGGACTGCAAGAAGATCAAACCTATCCATTCTGAAGGAAATCAGCCCTGAGTGCTCACTGGAAGGACAGATCCTGAAGCTGAGGCTCCAATACTTTGGCCACTCATGAGAAGAGTAGACTCCCTGGAAAAGACCTTGATGCTGGGAAAGATGGAGGGCACAAGGACAAGGGGACGACAGAGGACGAGATGGTTGGACAGTGTTCTTGAAGCCACCAACATGAGTCTGACCAAACTGTGGGAGGCAGTGGAAGACAGGAGTGCCTGGCATGCTCTGGTCCATGGGGTCATGAAGAGTCGGACACGACTAAATGACTAAACAACAACAAAAACAGATTTGGAGTTCTGCGGCACTGAGGTGACATAAGTCTGGAAGACCCGCATTCTTACGTGAAGAGTGAGGAAGTTGGGAAAGTTAGACAAATACAGTATACACCTCATCTTCAGCAAGCTCGGTGGCCTGCCCAGAATGTCAAGCTTAGTAGCTTGTTATAAAATTATATTTCCACACAGGATCATAGAATTGTAAAGTTGGAAGGGCCCTTTGGGGTCATCTAGTCCAAGCCCCTGCAGTGCAGGAATCTCAACCAAAGCATCTGTGACAGATGGCCATGAAATCTCTGCTTAAAAACCTCCATTAAAGGAGAGTCCACTACCTTCTGAGGGAGTCTGTTCCACTGTTGAACAGCTCTTACTCAGAAAGTTATTCCTGGTGTTTAAAAAATGGCCCTATATTACTTCCAGCAACTGTTGTCTGGTCTCTTTATTTGCCTCCTCCACTCACAAATGAAACTGACACATATTTCCTTCTGTCACCAACAAATCTTATTTTAGAAGAAAAGTTCACTTCCCCCCTTTAATTCCCCACATCCCTTCTCTTTCTGCTCCCCATATTCTATCACATATGTCATCGCTTTGGCCTGCAGCTTTCCTCACAAGATAGTCCCAGAAGAATGCTGCACTCTACTGTCAGAGAGGCTTCCTCTTTCTCCCTTGAATGCAGCCATTTGTTTCTACAGCTTCTGGATCTGCAAACACTGAAATGTTGCATTTATGTGCCCCGGTTGTCACAGAGAGATCCTGTTTTTAGGACTGTGATAGAAATCAGATGTGGGAGGGCAACCAGAAGATAATGTGCAGGCCAAATTGTGAATAGTTTTCCTTGCCTTATGAAAACACTAAAGAGAAACATAGATTATAGTATCCAGGTATTTCAAATTCCTGCTCATTTTGAAGGAATTAACAGCTAAAAATAGCATTGATGGAAACAAGGATTTGATTCCTCTTTTTCAGTAGCAGTTAGTTGGGCAGCGTAGAGTGGGCCCTACACTGCTTTTTCTGACACAAATCGCCCAGTAATTCAAGGTCCCGAAGCTGCAGCCGCAGCCGGAACTGAGAACGAAAAGCCGCTGCGCAAAAAGCCCACCGGTGAAAATTAAGCAGGTAGCGGCAAGCTCCACAGACCATAGCTGCCAAGTACCCCATATTTCCCGGGAAACCCCCGTTTTTCCTTACCATTTCCCAGCGGTCTCAGATTTCAGCTCCTCTCCCATAAATCTCCCTTATTTTGGCTCCTGTCGGCGGCCATTTTTCTGGTGTTGTTTTGTCCATCTATGGGCACCGAAAATGGCTGGCGCCGGTACTGGAAGTTGCGTCTATGCACTTCTGGACATGCGTAGACGCGATTTCTGGCGCCAGCGCCGGCCATTTTTGGTGCCCATAGATGGGCAAAGCGACATCGGAAGTTGCGCCTAAGCAACTTCCGGTATCGCGCAGCTGCCAATCCCGGATTTCTCCATGAGAGACTTGGCAGGAATGCCACAGACCAGGAGCGCTCAGGGAGCCAAAAGCCCCATGGGTGAAAGCCCCTCTATGGGGATGGGAAAGGCAAGGAAAGGAAGAGAATTAACCAAGGAGGGAAGAAAAACAACTGGGAGAAAGAGGGGGTAATGGAAAGAAATCACTAGGACGATCCATCAAAGGTAAATCACACTCTCTCAGTTGCACAGAGGACAAGCTGTTGCTGTTCCGAATGCACGCACCGAAAGAGGAAGCTCTGGGTCATGTGCATGGGTATATATAGGTCCCTCGATCCGTTTGGACTGTGCCCCATTGGCCAGATTGAACCCAACATCGAGGGACCTACTAATCGGGTGTTGTGGCTGACCACCCACAACACAGGAGGTCGGTCTCCAGGTCTCACCGCCACACATGGCCCCTTTGAGGGGGAGGACACAATTTAACACTCCACATCTTCTGCTGCTGTCCTGTTGAGTAACTTCTGGCTTAACCAAGCCAGGAGAAGAAAAACATGGGAGAAATAGGCACCGTTTGTGTCTTCCAACACTTCTGAACACCAATTATAGGGAATTGCAAGTGGAGAAAGTGCTGTTGCATTCAGGCCCTGCTTTTGGGCTTCCCGAAGGCATCTACTTCGACACTGTGAAAACAAGATACTGGACTAGATTGGCCTGATCTTGCAGTGTTTTCTCTTCTTATGTTCTTTTATACTGTATTCCAGTCACTTCCACACAGGTATTTATGCTGCCTTATTTTGGTTGTTGTCACTATATGACTTTTGTTTGGATGCTATGCAGTTTATACTGTAACTATTTAATTGCAACCAACAGCAACAATGCTCTTCAAGCCAAGTCAAAAATATATCCCCATGCTGTGTTACAGAGATTCTGCTGCATTTGAGTTATTTTTTTATTAAAGGAAGAAATAATTTTGATTACCAGCCAGGAGAGTGAAAGGAAGCTGAGGATGTAAAGACATATTTGAAAAGCTATTCTTGAATTTGCAAGTTATTGATTTACTTTTCTCTTTTTGCCATGACCCCTTGATCTATGATTTTATCAGCTGGACCTGCTTTAAATTAATCTGGCACCACAGTAAGGAAAAAAAAGTGATTGAAAGTGGTATGACTTTTGCCCTCATAAATTTGAAATGAAGACCAGAGGCCACTTGCTGAGTTTAGCCAATTGTGAAAATGCTGTTGCGGACAAGGATTTAAAGCTAGAGCTACCGGTATTTGTTTGAGAGAATGTCACAGAGCTTTTGGACTTTGACAAGATTTGTTTAACTGATTTGAATAAATAAAAATGGAGGAAGGGACAGTGTGGAACAGGGATGGGGCATTGCTGGGCCACAGCTTACCATTGGCCACGCTGACTGGGGCTATTGTTAGTTGAAATTCAACAATATCTGGAAGGCCAGAAGTCCCCCCACTCCTGGTTATAGAGGCTGTTTTGAGTTAGACCTCGGCTGTGGTATGTGGAAAGTAGCCCTGGACTCACATGATAGAGAGGGGTGTGAGACACTGCTTTTGTATTTGGCCTTGCCTACTATCAGCCCTCAGAAGGTCACCTTGAAATGCAATCTGGCCCTCAGGTTGAAGAAAAAAAAGATTATCCACTCCCTACCCCAGCCCCTTGCCTCTCTCTATCCTGGCACCACTGTAAAAACATTTGATTGCAATATCCTTGGAACAGGGCATGGTCTCTTATGCCATAAATTGGCATGGATGTTCCTCAAGTCTAAAAGTCCAGGTGATAAAGGGAGAAAAAGCCTTCCCCCAAAGCTATACTTCTGTGGCTTATTGATTTGTGAGCTGTTCCCAGAGTTTTGTTTCATTACAGGTAGACTTTCTTTTCTTTTTCATGAAGTAATGGGGCCTAAGCAGTAATAACAAACAGATAATTCTGTAGATACATTGGGATCAGCTAATTAACATGGGGACAGATGGGAATATTTACTACTTCATTCTGGCAAGGAAGAAAAGGGGAAGCACACATTTTAGTATGCAAGCAGAGTGACTGGTGCTTCTCACCAACTCTTCCCCTCTTAATTAAGGACTACTTGGTTTGTATTTGGTAAAAGACAGTAACAAAAATAGATTCTCAGAGACTAGGGAGCCTGGGGAAACTATGGGCTCCATTTCCTTTTGTTTTTGATAGCATTAATAAAAATTCTGTTGAATATTGACACTGAAAGTTGTTTTATACTAAGGCATATCATTGGTCCCTCCAGCCCAGTACATGTCCGGCTACTTGGATTGGCAGCTGCTAAGGTAGGGCTTTTCTTTCTTTCTGAGATGCACCTGGAGATGCCCAGGATTGAACCTGGGAACTTTTAGCAAACCACCACTGCGGACCTTCCATGGCTAGATATTTGAACGTGGTTTACTCATGTCCTTGTTCCACACTCTAAACATTCAGTTGCATGGAGGCCGTACATGTGAAGAGTAGGCTATGTACTGAAGTTTCACTTCAAACAACTGCAGGCAACCACACAACTGCTTGAGGAAAGAAGAGCAAGATTGAGAGAGCAGCTCTTCTCCAAGCAGGGAGAATAAATTTATTTGCTCTAAGTTTTTAAGCAATCTGAACTCTCAAATTAATTCATGGATCAGAATATAATTATTCTTCAAATTTTGCACTTTTCCGAATTTTGCGATAGTGTTCTTATCTCAAAAGACTGTACCTGTATGCATTTTAAATGTGTATTTTAAGATAAAATAGTTCAAAAATGGGTATATTGAACAAAAATTCATTTAAAATATTAATATGTATATTCATGATATATTATGATAAAAAATACATTTAAGTGCTATTTAAATGCACATTTTCATACCAGCCCTGAAGGATAAGCTGTAGCGTCACTGACTGAGGCATTATGCATTCAGGTTTGCTTTAGGGCTTCCCATCAGCATCTGGTTGGCCATCGTGAGAACAGGATGCTTGAACTAGCTGGGCTAGTGGCTTTTTAGTACTGCCTTTTTAGAAGAAGAAGAAAAGTATATTAACTCCAAAACAGGATGGAACAGGCTTAAAATAAATACATGTGAGACCAACCCTGTCTCCAAGACATCCTGGTAACAATGTGCACACGAAAGGCATGTAATGCTTTTCTTTGCATTTAGAGAGTGAGTTGCTTGTTGACCATATCTTGGGCCAAATTAGATGCGATTCTGTGAGAGCCATGATCAGACCAACAATTTTGCAATTAAAGTGGTCTCTCTCTTCCCCATGCAATTGCATACGGACTGTTGCATTAGATGGATCGGGCCAACGACCCATCTGATCCAGCAGTCTGTATGCAATTGCAGGTCACATTTAATGTACAAGCAATTGCATGTCTCTTCTAGTTTGAATATCGGTTGCTCCTACTTTATGAGTCTCCATTTAATCAGGAGGCTAATTTTAATGTGAGAAGACTTAGTTGAACAACAACTAAGGTAAATGAATTAGAACTTCCATTCAGAGTATAAAAAACCAGTTGAGTTCAGGAGCGCTGTAGGGGACTTTGTTCATGAGATCTATCAATTTGGTTGATTTTTACCAGGTGAAAATAAAAAGTAATTTATAATAAGGAGTGTTCTACAGCTAAAATAGTGAGTGACTTTTAATGAGCAGGAACAAGCTATCCTAATAAGTCTGGCTGATTGTTTCACTGGAGTTAGTAACTTATAATGAAGGGAAAGATTGAATACAAGAAAACCCTTCTTTCTTCAGTATCTACAGATTGCAGTACAAAGAGGTTCTGAAATAATGAAGAATTTGATTGAATTTAAACAATTAATATTAACCATGCTTTCATTATGTAAGGGCTCCTTTCAAAAATTTATAATACTGTAATGGAAACCTCATCCTATGATGATACATATAAGAGAAAATTGGAAAAGGGATTTACAAACCGCTATCTTTCAAAGAACAATGGAATTACATATGTAAAATGGGTCCAACATATTCATCTAATGTAGTTGTTAAATAAAAAGTAAGAACTCATTCCAATAGTAATACAGTCTGGTCTTCATTAAAAATATTTAGTAATATATCAGGGATGTTTCAAGCAACAGAACTGAGCTTGAGAACAGGTCTGAGCTTGAGACCTTCTGCATGCAAAGCATATTTTGATACTAGAACTGGTTTGCAGGGCAGGAGTGGATCCGCTACATTGGCATGTAGATTGTTGTTGCATACTCAAAGGGAGAGGTGGTGAAGAGGTCAGCACAGTGCAAATGCACCAGCAGATGCACCAGTTTTCACCACTTCAATCTCCCTGCTGCCTTACCCCTCCCTTCCAGTAAGCAACAACGGAAGACCGTTGTTGGAACTCACTCCCACAAGAGGTACCCCAAACCCTGGCGTACCCAGAGGCAAGTTGCAATGGTGCACACAGTCCCAAGGGCAATGCTAGAGAGTATCCCTACAGTCCAAATGATCAAATACAGACCCAATTCCAATACAAACAGCAAGGTTTGAAGTCAAATCATAAGGCCAGGTTCCTACCTCTGCAGAAGATCTAGGGTTGGTAAACTTGGGGTCAGTCCAAAAGTCACAGTCCAGTGGAGTTCCCAAAGCAGCCAAGACATAGGCCACCAACAAAGTTAATTGAACACAGAGCTTCAGTCTTGTTTCCCTTTTATCCCTTCCAATCTTGATTGATGCACCAAGGTTGCTCCAGCTGAAATGCTGTGTCTCTCCACTTGATGAAGTATGGAGGGCCTGCTCCAGGGGTAGGCTGGGTGGCGCGGGGCTGGCGGGCGGGCGCTGCGTGGCAAAGCCGTGTGGAAGCCATGCTGTGTGCTGCGCCCGCCCACCAGGGTGGGGGCGCCGGAGCAATCTCCGCACCATGGCACCAGGGCGCCCTGACATGCTTGAGATGGCCCTGGAAGTATGTGAACCTCACTTGCCCTAAGCTTAATTTAGCTGAGTGATCATGAACCTCAGACCTACAGGCCCCATGATCCCCACCTGGTCAACTAATGAGCTGGGTTGTGTTTTCTTGCCTGTCTCAGTTTCCTAGAGGTATGCTTCTCACTGATCACAACACCTCAGAGCCTGCTGTGTCCATGGAGATGGGGGCACCTCTTATTCTGGTGATGTGTCCCCTTTCCCTGGCTCCTGTGAACTGTCAGCTGCCCATTCAATGTCTTCTGATGTCCTGTGAACACCTCCTAAGTCCCTAACCTCCCATTCTCCATCTTCAGCATGTCCTGGCATGTATCAGTTGCGGCTACACCCCTTGTCTGGATCCTCTTCCCCTTCCTTGGTGTCCTGCCAGTTCATGACAGGAGGCAGTGATTGCCACCAACATATTGAGGATCTGAGTTGAGATACCCACATAGTGGAATTGGTCCCCAGTTCCAGTCACCACACAGTTTAAGGTCAAAAACAGTTTGCTGCTGCAGAAGATCAGGCAGCTCTTACCTTCAGTTCCAACAAAAAAAACACAGAGAGGTGGGAGGTGTCTTTAAAAAAATCTACTGCTTGGTGTATTGCTTCTCTTGTCCCTCATAGTTGTAGCAAGGAGAAGGCCCATTGGCATAAAGAAGGGGGTGGTGGTTTCTTTCCAGATAGCAGCAACACAATGGGCCCATCTTCCTAAACGTAGCTGCTACTGAAAAAGGCAGCTGGAATTAAGCAAGCCTGATATTTCTTTAAATAGGGCTCCCATATTTTAAAGAGTGAAAATCCAAACACAAAATTGTTGTTGTTGAGCTCCCCCCACCCCACCTGTTTCGATATGGGGTGCATGGTTTTCCCGGACATTTTAGCCACATTTCGTAAATTCTGCACAGACACGATTTCCACCATTAACTGCATTAACGTGCACAATATGTAAAGAGATACAATATGATGTAAAGAGATACAAGTGAGCCGGAGCAATCACATGACCATGTTGGGTGTATAGAGGAAATCAATGTCTTTCTTTCCCTACCCCCAAAAATATGTAGAGAAAGAACATGACCAAAAAACCTGCTTTCTTAAACTGTAATTTGCATTTCAAGTATGCTCCAGATCAAGTTTAGCTAGTCATGTGTGTGGTATGTCTGAGAGAGCGGGGAGGGAAGAAACCTTCATGTGACCATTAGCATTTCTATATATTAAAGAGTGATATTGAAACCTGACCCTGAAACCCAGCACTTTAGCTTCTAATAGTCGCTTCCTCCAAGCATTCTAAAACTCACTTAATGAACCTCTCTGTTTCTCACAAAATCCCCATGATTTGAGACCCCTCCCAAGTAACTAAGGACTAGTTCCCACAAAACAGCAGTTCTCACACAGTTGCTTTGAGAGCAAGTCGATCTATCAGTCTCAGTTTGCACAGAGTTTCATTGATTTCCACAAGGTTGGTATCACTTCTTTTCAAGCTGTGGTCAATCCATATCTACCCAAGCAGAGATTCCTTCCATGCTCCCCATGAGGCTGTGTGTGAACCATCTTTTGTTTGGGGAAAAAACAAAAAAGCTCTCCATTGTTCAGATTAAGAACATTTTTTTGCCACTTAGTGGCTAGCAATTGCTGCCTCTATGAGATGGGTGTTCCATGGCATTTATTTGAGTTGCCTTGCCATACAGATTGCCCTCTTCTCCAGGCAAACATTCCTGGTGGCAACCTTGTGACATTAGAAAAAACAGATTAGGGACAGATTAAGGATTCTGCCTGCCTCACTGCCCAGCAGTCTCCCTGCCTGAGCTGACAGAGCTGGTTACATAGCCAGTGTTCAGGACTCCCAGAGTGCTGGTTCTGGGAGACTTCAACATCCATGCCAAGGCAGCTGGCGGTGGAGCAGCTCAGAACTTGATGCCCACCATGACAACCATGGGGCTGTTCCAACATGCCACAGGCCCAATGTACATGGCAGGCCACACCCTTGACCTTGTTTTCTCGACTGGGCAGGAAGAGGGTGCTTTGAAGGCGGGGAACATTAACATCAGTTCCTTGTCATGGTCAGATCACCTCCTGTTGAGATTTTGGCTGTCAGCACCTTTCCCCCTCCACAGAGGTGGGGACTTATTAGGAATGTCCACCCCTCATAAACTGATGGATCCAGCGGGATTCAAAATGAATCTGGGGGGTACTTCTGGCTGATATGACTGGCACCCCTGTGAAGCCCTGGCCGACCTCTCGAACACATGAATGGCTCAGACTATTGACACGATCGCCCCTGAGTGCCCTCTCCTACTTCGTGGAACCTGTTTGTCCCCCCAGTATATTCCAGAGTTTAGGGCATGGAAACAAGTTGCAAGACTGCTTGAATGCAAGTGGAGGAAAGATCTGAATGAATGCAACTGAACAGTGGTAAGGGCTCATTATTGAGCCTTCCTAGTGACAGTGACGGCAACAAAGAAGACATATTTTGCTGCCTCCATTGCACCCTCATTATGTCATTCAGCAGAGATTTTTCTGGGTTGTATGAGGCCTTTTACAGGCTGGCCCAAAGGAGGTGGGAGAACCAACAGTAGCTTGCTGTGACTTGTTTGCAAAGCAGTTTGAGGATAAAATTGCTTGCATCCACCAAGACTTTGACTCTTCTGTTATAGCAGATGAATATCATGGGTTGTCCAGAGCACAGTCTAGTCCTGTTGTGTTGGATGAATTTCAGTTGGTAAGGCTCAAGGATGTGGACAAGGTGCTCATATCAGTCAGGACGACCACTTGTGCTCTAGACCCTTGCACATATTGGGCCAGGGAGGTGATCAATGCCTCTTTACAAGAGGGGGTGGTCCCTGCCTGTTTGAAGGAGGAAGTGGTAAAACCACTCCTTAAGAAACCTTCCCTGGATTTGGAAAACCCAACTAACTACCAGCCAGTTGTTAATCTCCCTTTCCTGAGCCAGGTTCTGGAGCGAGTGGTCCAGAGGGTGGCAACATGAGAGCAGGCCTTCTTGGCAGTGGCTCCTCATCTGTGGAATGCTCTCTCCAGGGAAGTTCACCTGGCGCCTTCATTATACACCTTTAGGTGCCAGCAAAAATGTTCCTTTTTGACCAAGCCTTTAGTTGATCTGATTTACATCCTATGCCCTTTTAAAATGTGTGAGGTTTTTTTTGGGGGGGGGAGATTGGGTTGTTGTTTAACTGCCCTGAGACCTCCGGGTATAGGGTAGTCTATAAATTCAATTAACAACAACAACAACAACAACAACAACAACAACAACAACACTGCAGTGGAGAGACAAGGCACCTCTCCTGACCACAGCTACATTATCTTAAGGAAGCCTGCTTCATGCTTTGAGAAGGTCCATTTCCCAATGCTTTCCACTGGAGCTTGGAAATGTTGCTTCACGCGGACAACTGGTGTGGAGACTTCCAGTCCTGAGCCAGGAATACCTGAAGCCATTGGCTTTTTAAAAAAAATTCCTGGAAATGTGGAGATATTTTCCCCTTGCTCCTTCTCCAAGGCGATTCAAAGTTCCATCCCTAGGTAGGGATGAACCCTGACAGAAAACCAATGACTGTTTTTCCTGACCTTTACACAGACCTCATATCCACCGGGGGGGGGGGGGGACAGCAGAGAAAGTGTGGATTTCTTACTTCTTGCAGATAATCAGCAACATAGTTTACTAAAGCTCCTGGCTGTTACATCTGTGCTATTGTGCTGAAAACAAATAGGTGTTTCAAGTGTCACGGTGGATCAATTTGGGCTGCAGAGTTTTTATTACCTGGGTAATACCAAGGATGGTAAGGAAGTGGTCCACCTATCCAAGTACTGAGTGAGTCTGTCAACATTAGCAGTTAAGAGACCCATTTCTCTTCTTTCGTCCGTGCTCTTCAGATGAACTCATTTGATGTACAATCATTGATAAACACGGGACCTCATAACAGAGTTGTTTTCAGAATATCTTTTCAAAGTGAAAGCAGCGAGTGTCCTCCAGAGGGATTTCAAAGACGAGAGAAGCCAGCCTGTCAATGAAATTCAAAGGAGATATGTACAGAAATGAACTCTCAAAAGAGAGGACGCGAGGTTAAAAATATGGAGCACAAATAAAAAAACAGCCCTTAAAGTGTTATTATTCAAGTAATCTTTCTCTGAGAGACTCGTAAAATAATTAGGCACTCACCTACTGGGGGAAAAAGTGTATATAAGCTGATTTTGCTCTTGAATTGCTGCTAATGGAGACATGGAGGACTCTGCTGTGATTGGGTACTTCTTTCATAAGCTGTAATTCCAGCAAGCATCTGGAAAACAGCACTGAAGGCAGCAGGTGTTATTGATCGTGCTTAAAATAAACTAAGCTAAACATGGACAGTATGCTGCAACATGAAAGGTTGCAACACGCTGCACATAAAGGATTTCTTGTGGTTCATAAGTAGATCTTCCAAGTATTGACTGGGTATAATAGAAGAGAGTGCACTTTAGGAGAGAGAGAGAGAGAGAGAGAGAGAGAGAGAGAGAGAGAGAGAGAGAGAGAGAGAGAGAGAGAGATGGGGTAGAGAGAGAGATGGGGGTAGAGAGACTGAGATTACACGTAACACAAAAGGGACTTTGATGAATTGTGAAGTATTGGTTTTTTTGTTTGTTTGTTTTGGAAATCTCTATTTTTCTCTGAATATAGAGTTGCATCAAAGTACAGAGTGAAACCCTATGCACATTTATTGGAGGGGAAGTCCTACTGTTTTCAGTTGAGCTTACTCCTGTGTAGTAGCAGATAACATTAATTGTGTTGCTGCTCTTTACCAGAAGGAAGATGAATGAGATCCAGGAGAGGTCACCACCTTGCCATTTCCCTTTTTCCTCCTGATGAGCATCAACAGCACGACCAATCAGAAGTCAGTTAAGTGGCAGCACACCACTATGTTGTTTGCTCCTTGGTTAAGTATGCGAGGATTCTAGCCTCACAGAACCACATGGGGCAATTTCGGTGGGTGTGTTTACGGCAAATTACCATTGCAAGATCTGCTGTTGTTCAAGAGTAGGCAGGGCCAGTTTAGGGTTCTAGCAAATTACTTTCTTTCATATAGAAGAGTGAGCGGAAGCTGCCATGCCAACATTGCAGGTGTGACTTAGATTGGTCAGATATAGTCATGTTTCTGTAGATTAAAAGCACTGAGTATAGTGAATGATGAATACAGAGTATCTGTTCATAATTTGGTGTGTGCACACACTTGCATGTGTAAATGAATGGATGGGCAAACATTATCTGAAATTATTAAAGGGAAAGCAGACTGGATGGAATGATACTGCTGAAATTACTTTCAAGTGAGCAAGGTGTGGGGAAGGAAAGAATTGCATCAGGTGTAAATGAAAAGTTGCAGCAAAAGTAGTGGTACCACTATTTGCTGAATTTATACCTCATCCCTTTGTGTGGGATGCTCATAAAGCATATTGTCTATCTCATCCTCTCCTCTACAGATGATTAAAAACTTTCCACCATTTATTAATTGAAATTTATAAATCCCTTCCCATAAAATACATTGATGTGATTTCACAGTTAAAACAGTTCCATTTATATACATATATTTTTAAAAACACACACTTCAATATGTAAAAAAAACAAAACCCCACAAGAAAACAGATCCAATACACATGCAGTCTGGAATAAAAAATGCTTCTTAAAAGGTTTATTGAAAAGGGAGTTCATCAACATGGCCCTCTCTAATGTTTGTGTTGTGAGGTTGTTTGAAAGATTAGGTGTCACAATGTGAAAGGCCTGATTTTTATATTGCATGGAGCCAACCTCTTGATAAGATGGTATTTTCAGGAGGTGTGATCTTGCAGAATGCAGTGATAGATTGGGTATATAAGAGGTGAGACAACATGTTTAAATGGGACATCTGCACCAGAGTTGGGTCTTCCAACCATTCACCATTCTATTTTTAGAGTGGGAAACTGAGGGTGATACTTTGTCAAATACTCCCCAGGAGGAGGAGAAATTCTCCAATATGTTCTTGAGCAGGGGTCAGTAAACTTTTCCAGCAGGGGGCCGGTCCACTGTCCTTCAGACCTTGTGGGGGGCCAGACTATATTTGCTGATTCCTGGACCATCTGCGGGCCGGATTTAGAAGGCGACTGGGCCGGATCTGGCCCCTGGGCCTTAGTTTGCCTTCCCATGTTCTTGTGGTTAGGGCTCATCATTAGCAGCAGCAAAGGCACAGGTTCTTTCATTTCCCTCTAAGGTTTCAGTGGCAGCTGTGCAGGCAGCCAAGCCACCATTTAGCATCCCTTACTTTGCCCTAGACCTAGTCTTATAAACTGTGAGAAAATAAAAGGTGGGGGCATTTGAAGAATGTTCTGTAAAATGGCTTTCATTTTCTAAGGCAGGTGAGAAACTGAAAATTCTCAAAATAGTGTCAGAAATACCTTGTCCAAGAAATTTCAGCTGACTTCTACTCTTTAATGAACTTTCCATGTCATTTGTATATTGTGGCTCCTTCAGGTTGCCTCCTGTAGCCAATCATCTTATTGGTTCCCATGGAACAACAATTTGGTCGTAATTATAGCCAGAATGATTCCTCATGATTCAGTGTGGAGCAGAAATGTATACAAAATAATAAACCTTTCTGAGATGCTCTGAATTACTTTTTATTTAATAAAAGTGGCTTGTTAATGGAGAAAGCAAGTGCACTACAGGGCCACTTCTCCATTTGTGGTATTTTAAAATCCAATTGAAACAATTAGCGGAGATAAAAGAGAATGCTTGTGAGCATTCATTAGAAGTGAAGCTTGCAGATTGTGACTGCTGGATTCTCATTCTGTGACTGCAGCTGTGTAGCCCGATGGCAAAGAGCCTTCTGTCATAATAAGAACAGGGATTATTTCCTATAAGGGTATTGCTGGCAAAACAAGAGCCTGCATTAACTCCATGGGAACTTCTCTGTGATGGGTGTCAGTTTGTCACCCAAGGGGAATTTCTATTGGGTGACAATGGGCTCATGGACAATGTAATTTGCTGTTTAGCTTAACAGCTTCCCAGTCCCTCTCCTATGAATATCATTCACTTAGGGAAGCTAATGAAACAATTGACCTTAAAGGTCAGCCAGGCAGAATGTCTCATTGCTTCCTCGAGGATATCATTCCCCGCTGCCTTTCAGAAAATTGACATTTAAAACAAAGAGGAATTGGTGGAGATGAGAGGGTCAAGATGTGTATAGTCATTACAGTATTCCTATTGTACTGAAAGAAATTGTCTGTTGGTTGCTCCTATTTTCTCCTTAAGAACACAAGATCCCTGCAGGCCCACTTAGTTTACCACCCAGTTTTCCACTAGAGCTGTGGACTGGATCCCAATGAGGCCTGAGGGAAACTGGGTGTTCAGAGGGACTCGTATGTCAGTTGAGTTGGGTTCAGTATGTGTCAAGCTGTATGGTCCATAGTGATCTGTTGCTCTCACAGAGTGGGGCTTCAAGTAGGAAAGAGAAGCAGGCAGAGTTGAGAGGAGGTGGGTGATTCAAAGGAAGCCACTTGCAGAGCAGAAAAGCTATTGGGGATGAAGGAAAGTGGCTGAACTTATTCAGAAATAGATCCAGGGTGATGTGATCCCCAAGTCACCTCACAGTGGGTCAACCTGATGCTCCCATATCGATGCCTACCAGATACCTCTGGAAGCCGACAAGCAGCACATGAGCACAATAGTCAATTCTTGCTGATGTTCCCCAGAAACTGGTACTTAGAAGCATATTGAAAATAAAAGTGGGTTCAGTCCCAGAAAGGGCTGTGTTACGTCCCACACTGCATCTTGGTTAACACCGGGAAATTGGCCTGGAAATTTTTCAGAAGACTGTAAAGAACATAGGAAGAGTCCTATTGGATTAAACTAAATGCCTATCTAGCCTAGCTTAGCTTTCACTGGATGCACAGAGTTATAGTGTTATGAAAGAAGGAGAACTATTTGTCTTTCTCCATTTCTCCCCTCTCCCATCTAGATAATGCCTACTATGCTTCTCCCAAAGAATAGTAAGCATGCAAGAGTATGCTTCTCTCTGCTTGTCTGATCAGATTTCTTTCATCTCCACTTCCAACTTACTCTTCAGTTCTGCTACTGAATCCAAATTTCTGTGATGAACATATGCTCAGAAATGTGTTCCTTAATTCTAAATGAGCATCTTTTGCACTCACCTCTTCTTGGTGAATCTTGGTATTCTACTAAACTATAAAATATGAAGGAGACACTACAAACCTCAAACCTGCCTATGTAAACAATTAAAAAATGACTTTAAACAATACATATTCAGAAGTGGTCTTCTGATTCCATGGTGCTTCATGTAAAGCTTAAGTTGCAGTAACTTGGTGGCAATCAGTCCATACTAAACATAGCATATACCAGGAAGAAACAGTGGATTTAACATCACTACATCCCCTGAACAATTATAGACTGTGGGTGGATGAAAGATGCCCCATGTTAATAACTGTTCACTATCCTAATCAGAGTGATATTCTTCCGAATGGCAAAAATAGCCATTCCATTTAGGTCTTTAAGCAGGGAAAGAAGAGTGAGGTTTTCAAAATCTCCATGGCAATGCAAAGGGTCCATTTTCCATGACTCAAAGTTTTCAGGGATGTTTTTCACCAGTTGATTTGTTGCAGAATTGTCAACAAGCCAATATTTTCCTGGGGCTTCTTGAAACTGGATTCTGTCAGGTTATTGGAAGCTGTGGGGAGGGGTGATCAGTAAGAAAATATTCTGCTTTCTTTCATCCATAGCCATATAAACCTACGTAAAAGGTAAAGGTAAAGGGACTCCTGACCATTAGGTCCAGTCGTGACCGACTCTGGGGTTGCACGCTCATCTCGCATTATTGGCCGAGGGAGCCAGCATATAGCTTCCAGGTCATGTGGCCAGCATGACAAAGCCACTTCTGGCAAACCAGAGCAGCACATGGAAACACCGTTTACCTTCCCGCTGTAGCGGTTCCTATTTATCTACTTGCACTTTGGCGTGCTTTCGAACTGCTAGGTTGGCAGGAGCTGGGACCAAGCAACAGGAGCTCACCCCGTCACAGGGATTCGAACCGCCAACCTTCTGATCAGCAAGCCCTAGGCTTAGTGGTTTAACCACAGCGCCACCTGGGTCCCTACGTATCAGAGTTCAAATAATTTGGTTTCCTGGGGGGTCTTGTCCTCTATGTTTAGTTAATAAATTTATTTACCTTAATGTCCCAGGAGGGTTACAACAATAAAACATACAATTACAACAATTAAGAACAGCCACATATATAAAATAATCAAATATATAAAAGCAATACAATTGTTTAAAACCAATTCCAGATATAAAAAACAGTTTCACATAGGTCAAGTATAGATGGAGATTTGGATAAAGATCTCCTCCTAAAAAGTTGCTGAAAAAGAAAGGTGTTAAATAGGCATTTAAAATTCAAAAGACAGCACCTTTCTAATATTTGTAATAGAATAGAATAGAATTCCAAACCACCACACTAGTAATTGCACCAAACTAAAGATCCACCTGATAATATAATATCAGCAGAGTGCAGGGTTCAATTGGGTTCAATATGAATGGTGAGGGAAACTTTTAGGTTTCCTGATACCCAGATGCATAGCAAGGGTGGGGAACCTCCAGCCCAAGCCAGTCTTGACCCACTAGGGGGTCCAATTTGGCCCACAAGTCTGTTTGCCCCAAGTCATGCCCACCTGACAATCAGGTGATGCCACCTGATGCCACCTGGCAACCCCCTTTCATTGATGCCTTACTGCAACTTTCCATGGCAACATCAGGTCATCGATGAACTTCTTATGGCTAAAGGTTGAGCTCAATCATGGCTTTTGAAGAGAATTTTCCTGCATGTGCTTTTGAGTTTCATGCCAGAGCTTCCATCCACTGAGCTGGTTTCTAAGCATGCCCTTGGAGCTATATAGCTGTTGCTCCATCCTTCCTCCCTGCTCCTTTCTCCATTCACTGGAGAAACAGCAGAGAAAGAGCAAAGGACTAAGATGCGCAAGAGGGAATGCCCACAGCTGATCTGATCTGAAGGCTTACTCCCCACCCTCTCATCTTAGCCATTTGCTGTTTCTGTCTTCTCCCCGTGCTCTGCAATATGCTCTATCCCTACCCTCTACTTTCAGACAGTCTGCAAAAAGCATGACGGAAGGAGAAAACCACTTTTATAAGCATGCCCCTTGAAAGAATGCATGGCCTCACTTTCCACTCATTCTTCTTAGCCCTTTGCTCTTTCTTCTCCACCCACCCTTCATGTTGGCTGCTGTGCATTTGTGCAGGGAGAATGAATGGCTTTTCAACCAGTGCCCCCTTTTTATTTCACATGCACTATGTGTGAGAAATGTCCTTCTGTCTGCCGATCTACAAAACACAAGGTGAAGAAACCTGCTTTTTTCCCAGGGGACCTCTCTGGCAAGGAGCAATACTTGCAACATATTGGCTTCTTTGTCCTCAGCAGAGCCATAGAGAGGGAAGAAAGAGAATTTTGCTAGCCATATGTTTGGTACTTGCTTCTTCTGGTGAAGTTTGTCCCTTTTTTTGCCTCCACTCTCACTCACCTGGGACTCAGGAGGTTGTCAGCATGTGACAGCAGTCACACCCTAGGAACAGTTTCTACTGGCCGGCTAAACCAGGTAAGGGTAGTTGATGGGTCTTGAACCCTCTGTGAGTTAGGGACTTCCTCTGCATGTGAAAATAGGCTCTGGTGGATTGAGCAGATGAGACGAAAACTGGGTCCAATGGTCAGGAAGGAGGTTTCTGCACGTGCTGTAGAGGGAAATAAGGAACATTTCCCAGGGCTTGTCAATCCAAGAAGGTAGCCCATCTAGGAGAAGGAAAACCACTAGCTTGCAGCAGCAGCAGCAGCAATAATAATAATAATAATAATAATAATAATAATAATAATAATAATAATAAATGTATATGCCTCCCATCTGACTGCATTGCCCCAGCCACTCTGGGCATATCTTTGGGAGAAGAAAAGGCTAAGTAGTAGTGTGCATTTCTCCTAAAATACACATTTTTGTGCCTCATTTTTCATCATATATGCATTTTATGCATTTGCCTTAGCAAACTGTATCACAAAATTCATAGAACTGCGAATTCCAAAGGGAGATTTTGGTTCATGTGTTGTTTTCAGGAAGTGCACATTAGGTATATTCACAACTGAACCAGTTCTCATTCCTACTTATCAAGCAGAAATATCATTAAGATATAAAATATCATTAAGATTAATCTATACATAGGCATACATGCAGGTGTGCACACATGGGTCAATATTCAAGCAAGACAGCAAGCTTTTGAGGAGGTACCCAGAAGAATTCTCATCATATTCCAAAGGGGAGGGTGGAAATAATGGCAGTGATTACGATGACAATTCCAGGAAGAAATGCTTTGAAGATTTGTCAGGTGTCTGCATTCAAATGGAGACGACCCATCTATCATCCCTTTAGCAGTGCCAGAAGGGTAATTTCACCTACTTCCTCCATTTCTTTCTGGCCTGACCCCTCTCTGCAAGGTTGCCAATTTCCACTAGTGCCTTTTCCTCTCTTGGCATCTCTGAAAATCTCTACAGAGATGCCTCGGTTGATGGCAAAGCAATTATGTTAAAAGCAATTTCCAGGTCATCTTTGCAATTTCCTCCTTAGCATCCCAATGACGTTCATAGCTTAGGTTGGCCAGCAGTTCCATGCTGTTAAACAAGTTGTGCTTCCCAATACTAAGTACCATGAATCTCACTCTTTCTTTTTCATAGAAGGACTGGATTGGAATTCACCTCTCTACCCCATAAGCTTCCCCTGCTTTTTAAGTAGACCACCTGTTGGTCAAATTGCTGCATTTCAAGCAGGTGGTCTAGCAAGTGGTATCTTGCTCTATCAAACAGCTCATTGCTTTCCACCTTTCATGTCTCATGAAGTATCCGTTTGATGACAGCCCTGTTGCTCACTCCAAATCCTTCCCCAAAGGCTACATTATCAATGAAGCCGCTGGGACTACCCCACAATCCTTATCCCCCTACTTCATCCAAGCCTAAGTACAGGTATTACACCCAACAGGTACAAGGTGTCTCTACACATATATAAGTGTTTTGCAAAAGAGTGCACTCCTCTTCCTTTGTGCAACTCAACTATTGTGTGCATAGACCACAAACATGCCAAATGTAACATGTGAATACCTCATGTGAATGGAAGGGGGAATTACAACTGAAATAATTGCACATCCCCCTTCCATTTAGCCCTGTCTCCATTCCTCCATTCCTTTTCTATCTCACCCATTTCCTATTTTAGATTTTATGTTTCTTGAGGCAGGGATCTGTCTCCTTGTGTGTAAAGTGTGATGCACACTGAGGTTGCTATATAATAGCTCTCCTTTTAATTTACCATCCTGAAGATCGCTTATGCCATATTATTCTTGCTGATTATTTCATTTTATGAACCTACATGCCACTATTGAAAATTAACACTTTCCTCCTCAGTGTTTTTGTATCATATAAAACAATGTAAGCCATATTATTATTATTATTATTATTATTATTATTATTATTAGCAGCAGCAGCAGCAGCAAAACTTTTAACCTCTTCTAATCCCAATTCATTAGCCAGCCCAATAAAAAATAGAGGTCTCCACCCCTGACACATATAATTAAGCCAGGCACCCCCAACATGGTTTCCTGTAGATGTTTTTGGTTGCAGTTTCCATCATCCTTGACCATTGCCCATGCTGAGTGAAGTTCATGGAAACAAGTGGAGAGCATCATATTGGGTAAAGCTAGTATAAAATAACTTTAAAGCTAATTGAAGGTTATTGATTTTTATCATATATCCTGCTAGAGATATTTGCTTGCAGGTAGCACTTTGTGCATTTTATCTGCAAATGGAGCATTAGTGAATGGGGATGGGTCTGCTTTTGAGCTGTGATCCCTTTACTATATGGGCTAATTTTGCCGGGGGGGGGGGTTAACCTGAAAGTCAGATTGCTCTGGCCTACTCCTCATATGTATGATTATATGAAGCAGTTGAGGGAAATGTCTTGTTTCCATATTCCCAAAAGCATACAGGGTAAAAAGCCTGAAGGTATGACTGGGAAGGGGCATCTCATTGATCTTATATAAAAACTGCAATTGTTCTTGATGATGATGACGATGAAGAAGAAGAAGAAGAAGAAGAAGAAGAAGAAGAAGAAGAAGAAGAAGAAGAAGAAGAAGAGAAGAAGAAGAAGTAGTTATTATTTCTACCCCACCCATCTGGCTGGGTCTCCCTAGCCACTCTAGGGGTAGTCAATTTGGGTGATAACCACCAATGTGGATGGGTTTAAAAGGAAGTTATACTGTTAAAAAAGAGTGGCAAGTCTATCAATATTTTCTAGTCAAGGAACACAGGCAATGTCTGCGAATACCAGTTGGTAGTGACCATGAGTGGGAGAATGTTATTGCTCTTATGTCTTGCTTGTGGACTTTTCACAAGTGTGTCTGGTTGGATCCACTGTGAAAACATAATGTTGCACTAGATGGTCTTTTGGTGTGATCCAGCAGTGCTCTTCTTGTTTATCAAAGCCATGGGGCCAGGGAAACAGAATTAAGGCTATGAGCACTGATCCAGGTGACCTACAGAGGGATCAGTTCAAATTAAGTGGAGGCACTTGAAGAAGCAGATCTCAGGTCTCAGGCAGACTGATTTATTATGCTGTGAATAATAGGGATATGCAGTTTCCTTCCCCTGTTGGGAGTACAGTATTGGAGAGAAGATTCCTATGCATAAATCTTAGCAGATTAGAGTTATGAAAGACACTAACTATTGCTTATTCAGAAGAGAATGAGCTTCTTGGATTTGACAAGTTGTGCTTTAGTTGTAGCCTGGCAACATGGAGTAGTGTTCTGTCTGAAAGCATTGTGCAAAAAGCATTTATCGGGCCCATCTCAACCTCTGGTGAGCAAACTTAATTACAAAACTGCCATGGAAACATCAACATGGTTCCAGTTGATTGATAGCCTTTGTTATCTCTTAAAATGCAGAGGGGGAGGCAGATGGGGTGTTTAGGTAAATGAACAATGCATATATTTGGAGAATTGGGAAGGGAGAATGACTGTGGACAAAAAGTCACAAATAGGGTGACAAGGTTAAAGAACATCATGGTTATTGGGCACATTCTAGGTATTATTGGATTATTGTTTTTGTTTTATATACAGTGGTACCTCTACTTACGAATAACTCTACTTACGAATGTTTCTACTTACGAATGGAGCTCCGTCCGCCATCTTGGATGTGGTTTAGATAGGATTTTTTCTACTTACGAATTTTTAGATAGGGTTGCTTCGACTTACAAATTTTTTCTCCCAATGCATTCCTATGGGATTCGACTTACAATTTTTTTTTGACTTACGAATGTGCGTTCGGAACGCATTAAATTCGTAAGTAGAGGTACCACTGTATTGTGATCTTTTTTGTGAACCACCTGGAGACCTCCGGGTATAGGGTCGTATATAAATTCAGTAAATAAATAAATTATATGGAGATGCAGGTGGCACTGTGGTCTAAACCACTGAGCCTCTTGGACTTGCCAATTGGAAGGTTGGCAGTTTGAATCCACATGTCAGGGCAAGCTCCCGCTGATCTGTCCCAGCTTCTGCCAACCTAGCAGTCTGAAAGCACATCTGTGCAAGTAGATAAATAGGTACCGCTGCGGTGGGAAGATAAATGGCATTTCCGTGTGCTCTGGCTTCAGTCATGGTGTTCTATTGAGCCAGAAGTGGTTACATCATGCTGGTCACATGATCCGGAAAGCTGTCTAGGGACAAATGGTGGCTCCCTTGACCTGAAGTGAGATGAGTGTCGCACCCCATAGTTGCCTTTGACTGGACTTAACCATCCAGCTTTTTACACCCACTCACCCACACATATATATGATGTGAAGTTGTCAGAAACAGATATTCTTACCATGTGCATCCTTGAACAGAATCATGAAGGTTGAGCTCCAGGCAACAGGAAGGAAGAACAATCTTTTGGGCTCAGGATACTGCCACAAAAGGTGTTTGGTGGTGATCACAGGCAGGACACTATTTTCAATTACACAGAGGATGAAGCTTCAATAAAGTCTGATCCCAAAGCTTTTGAAATTCACTGACTTCAATGACTAAGTCTAAGGTTGCCAAGGTTGGAAGTCATTGTCTTCACAGTCATGGGTGGGCTTGACAAATTATTCAGATCAATTTTAGTCTTCTGGTTTTTTTTAGCAGTCAGAGGCATCTCCTTTCCAAGTCCTTTGTTTCTTATTATTTGCTTTAGAAAAATTTTTTTGCCACTCTTTTTCTATGGTTGCTTGATTCTCCTCCATCTGGCATGCAACCCGTATTTCTACCTAAGGAGAAGGCTATCAACAACTACCAGCCATCCAGCCTGACGCACCATGAAGTGGGTTGAAGCTGCTGCCTCAGGTGGCAGAAACCTCTGGGGAGGTGCCCCCATGGACTCCCTGCCCATCCCACCACCTGTGCTGCCCGTGGGGAAGTGGTGCCATCATCAGTGCTGATGTCTGGCAAGATACTGTGGACTGTGCAAGCCCTCGTGAGATTCTGCTGATAATTGGCACTGACATGAGGACCACTTCTCCAACAGCAGTGGCAGGGCAAATAGCACAGCAAAAAGGCCACAGTGTCAAGGCAAGGTGGTACTTCAGCAGCAAAATGAGATGTGTCACCCCTGCCAGCCATGATGTTTTACCTCCACTATCAGAGGCAGTGTGCTCCTGAATATCATCTGCTAGAAATCACAAGAGCAGAGAGTGCTGCTGCATTACATTCCTGCTTGTGGACGTACCAGGTTTATCTGTTTGGCCACTATGAGAAGGAAGTACTAGACTTAAAGTTGTTGGCCTGATTCCGCAGGGCCACAGCTCTCAGGTGTTATCTTTTGAGAGCTACAAGCTCTCTAACAGAGAGACACACACACTCTCTATCTAACACTCTTTTCCATCTCTCTCTCTCTCTCTCTCTCTCTCTCTCTCTCTCTCTCTCTCTCTCTCTCCATTAGGCTGCCAGGGAAGGAACTGATTGCTCTTGCTAGAGGTCTGAACTGATTATTTACAGAGGGCTTTTGAAATTAGGCCAACCACCCCATCAAATCAGGCCTAGGGCCATAGGTTGCTCACCCCTGCTCTACCCAACAAAACCTGATGATCATTCCACTTTATCTTGCATCTTCTATCCTCTAGTTCTATAAAAAAGGTTCCTAAAAATGCATTTTTCTCATGTGAGGAGAAATACATCAAGAAACCATCATTTGTAAGTATAAGTCTTATTTTCTAAGGTGCTCATGTCACTTCTTTCTTTAATATGTAGGAGAGCCTTTGTTTAACTTCAAGACACTGTGCGGGTAAAAAAAACAAAAAACAACCCAAAACATCCCACATATGTCTTTATTGATGAGACAGGCTACAGACATTAATTGACTTGAATGCTCTATTTTAATTTGTTTTCAGAGACTTTATAATTTAAAATGCACTTGTCTTTCATTGAGTTGATAAAGACACACATGCATATGGCACCAATTCGTAAAAGGAGACACAAACTTGGCAGAGGAAGCTTCTTGTGTAAAGGAAATTAGGTTTATTTTTAGTGTTCACCTCTCTCTTTATTCCAAAGTCATACTAATATTGAAAACAAGTTGGAACAAGCTCAGATGCACTGCACAAAATGGATCTGAAGAATCTGAGTATCTGGTGAGTGTGTGGGTGTTTTATCATTAAGCAACTCTTGTGCAATTTAAAGACCACAAAACACTGATTCTCTTCTTTCCTTAATCACGAAAAAGTCATTCCCTCTTCATGCAGTGCATCTCTTTAGCCAAGGAATCTCCATTGAATTGGGCAATCCATTACAATTCATTTTCAGAGGCATTATAATTTAAAACCCAATTCTCTTCAGAGAATTCTAAATGAAAGAATGATTAAGAAACCTAAACAAGAAGAAAGAATAGACCCACTTACCTACACCTAGTAAAATGCTGTGCCTGCCTTACATAGTGCACTCACCAATTGTTTTGAATGTCAAACAACAATTTTATAATTAACTTATATTAAACCTGTTAAGTAAACAATCCTTTATTTTTTCATGCTTTTAGGGGTCAAACTACACAAGAGCTGGATAACGTTAAGAATATAGGAAGCTGCCATATGCAGAGTCAGACCAGTGGTCCATCTAGACTAGTATTGTTAATACCAGGTGGGGAGAACCTTCTTGAACCTGAGGGCCACATTCCTTTCTGGGCTAAAGCTTGGATTTAAGGAAGGGAATGTGCAAATACTAGCAATGATCACAGCCTATCCCCAAAGCATTCCACAAAAGGGAAAGGATACTTTTCATAACTTTCATGAAAAATACTTCTGGTTTCAGTTCAATCCAAAAATAACCACCTTCTATTCTGACCGAAATACAATGAGAAATAAAGGAATGGTAAAGTCTCTTAATTTTTTTCATAAATGCCATCCTTTTCTACCACTGTAAGTCATCTTTTTCATTGTTGTTGAGGGGCCTTAGTAGAGCACCCTTTATGCAGATAACATCTTCTGTGCTTGCTTTTAAAGATATTATTAATGCCATGTAATTTCACATTTTATTATGAAAAGAAGTCCCAAAATCTCTTCGGTGTCATTTATGAAACATAGTCATATGCAGACTTATAAATTCCAATTCCATATTGCCTTTTACAACCCTAGAGTCTTTCTTCTCAAATTGGTACACCTTTGAGGCATCTATACTTCTGGCTCCTTTTTATTTTACTTTTTGCAAGCTTAACATAAAAGCTCACTTGTATGAAATATGGAATGGCTTCTGTGATATATCTGATATATTTAATGAGGTCTGCAGTAATACCTCCACATGTAATCATGGGGTTGTGGTTTTAAGTTAACCACAGTTATGCAGAGATATTTGGATTTCAAGAATACTTCCCAAAATGGCTAGCCCCTCCTATTAATGCTTATTTATTCGTACATTCAAGAAGTTGTATCTTGCATCCCTACCAGCAATACTCAAAATGGCTTACAATCAAACAATACAAAGCAACACAACTCAGACTGGCAATGAAAGAGCAGCACTTCAAAGAATGAAGTGCCAGATTTGGCCCTGGATTAGCACAGAGGGGCATGCACAGCCATAGCAAATACCCACCACGTATAAAGTGTGCATGTGCACATGTATTCTGTCCAGGAATTGTGTTAAATGCAACTGTGGTGGGCAGGGGAGAGATGGGAGAGGTTGCCAGCAGATAACATTCTCCTGCCCTTACACATGTTCAGGGAGATTATGCTGTCTGAAGGGTCTGGTGAGATTCCTGATTGGTTGGGATTTCCTATGTGACAAAGAAGAAGCAAGATATAGGATGTGGATGAGGGAAACAGGACTGAAAAATTGTGGGTGTTCCCAAGATCAAAACATTTTCAGGCAGTATTTCTGCCCGCTCTCACGGCGCACGGCGCAGCGACGATCTAAAAAATCGGCAAAAAATCGCCGAAAATCCTTTGTGCGCATGCGTATGGGCCTCTCCCGACCCAGAAGAGGTCATTTCTGGTGCACTTCCGGGTCGGGGGAGGCCCATACGCATGCGCACAAGCGATTTTCGGCGATTTTTTTCCCGCCCGTGTGCGCATGCGCACGGGCGCGCACTCCCCCGCCCTCCGGCCCGCTGCGCGCGCACTCCCCTACCCTCCGGCCCGCCACGTGGTCGGCGCGGCGGGCACCGGCCCGCCGCACAGTAAGTCTGGGGACCCCTGTTGTAAACCCTTTTGTAGCAGCAACCCTTTCGCATGTTGCTGTGTTACTAGTGTGGTGTGGTGCTTAGAGTGTTGGACTGAGACCCAAGAGACCCAGTTTCAAAACTCCACTCAACCATGAAGCTGAATTATTGTATTTTTATATTTTGCTGGAAGTCTCCCAGAGTGGCTGGGGAAACCCAGCCAGATGGGTGGGGTATAAATAAATTACTACATTATTATTATTATTATTATTATTATTATTATTATTATTATTATTATTATGTTGCAGGGGTAACCATGCACAAACAGCTCTGTCCTCCAAGAAGTATGGCCAGGGGACTGAGGAACAACTGCTTGGCTGCAACCACTCCCAGCATCTGTTACCTGACACTGCCACATAACGCTAGGGCCAACCCTGAGCTTTATTGTGAGTGTGTGTGTGTGTGTGCGCGCGCGCGCGCATATATTTAATGCCATATATATTCACAGGAATGGGGGCCGGGAGGACAGTGGGTGATATTCAATGCTAGTCATACTCAGAGTAGATCTATTAAAATTAATGGACATGACTAACTTAAGACCATTAATTTCAGTGGGTCTGCCCTAAGTGAAACATTCTAGTTGGCTATAACCCAGAATTAGCTGGTCATGCAAATAAAATAGTCACATTTCTAATGCTCAGTGTTCTTTAAAAAGAAAAAGGGCAATTTCCCATACAATGTGCGGGATTTAGCTACATTCACAAGTTAAGCCCTGCTTAATGTAGGCAGGGGTAGAGGGAGCCCCCTTTATGATCACTAGTGAAAGCAGCCTTAGGAATGGATGGACTGAAATGTTAATGAGCCCATTTCCCAAGCTGCTGCCAGACGCTGAATGGTTCAGTTTGCCTTTATTAAGCCGTTTGGAAGATGTCTTAGTTGCAGTTCCACAAAAGCAACTGTCAATGCTTTTATAATTTCTCATTGAGAATCCTATGCCAGTGTTTGGAGAAGGCCTAGTTCTCCAGCACTCCATCCTCTATCGGTATTGTATAATAGAGCAGCTCGACTCATTTTGCAGTGTGATTACAAAACCCATCATGGTGAATTATGCAGCAAGCTAAATTGGTTTCTACCTTTCACAAAGCCAGAATATTATCATGCACAAATAGTGTTCAAATGCAGAAATAATATGCATCCAGCTTATCTAAACCATGGATTTTGGAAAGACTCCTACCTCTTCATTCCATCAATACCAGGTCTGCAACTAATGACACCTGCAACATTATGAAAGCGGACTCGAAGCATGGTGAATGCTCTTTCTTTTCTTCACACAAAGCTTCAATTTTGCCCATTATTGAAGGCTCTCTAAGATGGAAAATTAATATTTTGGAGGTGGGGGCTCTATACTTTCCTGGGCTGGTATAATACCTGCAAATGTTTGTCAGTCAGCTAGCTGAGTAGCATATATTCCCTATCATTTTCTGAGAATAGATTTTCATTTTACAGATAAACTCTAGCCATGATCCAACATACTCAATATGATTTCATTGGCTGTAAAGGCACCTAGTGCAGTGATGAATTGTGTCCATCAAGTTCCACTGTGAAGAGTTGTTTTATTGTAACCTTCCTACTGTTGTTTCAATTAGATATAGACCACTTTTGTAAGCCAGACAAATTATGTAGATTTTAGGAAGGTAAAATGAAAACATCCTGAGATGATTAGAGAACTCCTTGGGGGAAGTACTGAAAACTTCAATCTTATTTTAAATATGGGATGACCAAGGCTTGGACACATAGGAAGCTGGTTTATACTATTGGCCCATCTAGATCAGTATTGTTCACACTGATTGGCAGCAACCATCCATGGTTTCAGACAAGAGTCTCTTTGATCCCTACCTGGGCTCCTTTGGGGAAAAGTGCAGGTGGGGATGGGGAAAATTGGATTCAGTATGCATTTAAAGTTGAATCTATCAAATGTTCCTTTTCTGAAACAATACGCAAAGCGAAACACCTATCCTTTGAAATTCACCCTTTCCTGAATTTGGTGATGCAGTTCCCCAAGCAAATCATGTTTACAAGAAGATATATATTTGGGAAAAGTTTGCATAAAAATGAAGATATTAGTGAAAATAACATTAAAAATGCATTGTATTAGGGGAAATTGCTTACAAAAAGGTGCACATTAGTTAAAACTGCACAGAAATATGTTTATTAGAAGAGCTTTACACTCAAATGAGGTGAGGTCTGGTGGAGAAGGCACCCAACCCCATTCCTATGTTGTCCCTCCTTTTTGCAGATTCTGCTTCTTCCCATCCACACCTGTCTCTCCTTCCAACGCCCCACTCCCTGACAGCCTCAGATCGCTCTGAGCCATGCAATGTGACCTGTAGCAACCCAAAGCTATTTCAACGTGGTTCAAATGATCAAGGCCAGCCCTACGGCAAGGCTGGGTGGTGCAGGGTGCCGGGGAGGTGCCACGCTGCATGCTGCGCCCACCAGACAGCCGTGCTGGTAAACGGGGCAGTGGGGGGGGGTGCCGGAGGGATCTTCGCACCATTGCTCCAGGGCGCCAGACATGCTTAAGACGGCCCTGCAAATGATGCCCAAATATATATGCACCTACTGCAACAACTCCCTTCTTTTGTCAGGCAGTTTGCAAATTCCAATCAGTTTGCTGTCTAATACTGTATGTTGGTATCTTATCTTTTACTAGGGATAGAATTACCAATTAGTTTACTTTCCCCTCACTTTCACTTTTTCCATTGTTATATTTGTGTTTGAAAGCTGTAAAAAAATGCATGATTTAAAGCAACACCCACTGATCCTGGCTATCAGTATCTTTTTGACTGACATCGATGAGATTTATGTCATGCTTTAACTCTCCTAACAGTGCAGGCAATAAGATTTTTTAAGGGAGGAATCTTATTACTGGATGTACTGCTGTGGTCTCTGTTGACATTTTCAATCAAAAAGGCAATCAGAAGGTCATATGTTTGAGAGTTTCTCTACAAAGGAACCTGTTAGGGGCTACAAGAAGGAATATAACACACACAGGAGTTACTTGGCTTAAATTCCTGTGTGACCATGAACAGTAATTTGATCTATATAATGGAAGAGTCATATTTTGTGCTTTAACAGTGGCATAAATCAGATATCCCCCAAGTTTCATCCGCTAAGGCAAAATATATCTAGGGAGGGGTGTGTGTTGGGGAGTGAGAATGTCAGGTGTTTTCCGAGAAGAGCAAGGTACCTGTGGCCATCCAGATGTTGCAGGATTCCGTCAGCTCCAGCATGGCTGGAAATGGCCAGCTTGGCCAGGGAAATGCAGTTGCAAAGTTTGGGGTTTACCTGGGGCCACTATATTACCGGTAATTATAACTTGAAAACTTGTGAACTGCATAGGGGAAAAGAGACCATGTTTAGTAAATAGGCAATTCCACTACCAGACACCTAGCCTGTCATGAATGTGTGAGCCCTACCCTGAAGTGACTCAGGCTGGTTTTGATTCCATCTTTTTTCCCCTGCCACACCACTTCAGGTGATGGTGGCAGTCCTTCGTGACTCACATCCCTTCAGAACCCCACCTGTGCAACTGAGTGACACAATTGAACCTGCCACATGGGTCCCACAGCACTGTGTGCAAATCTCTGTAATCACGGTTCACCAGGGGTGCCTGAGACATTTTCAAAGTGTTGGTGCTGACCTTTAAAGTCCTAAATGGCCTCGGTCCTGAAGGAGCGTCTCCACCCCCATCGTTCTGCCCGGACACTGAGATCCAGCGCCGAGGGCTTTCTGGTGGTTCCCTCACTGCAAGAAGCAAAGCTACAGGGAACAAGGCAGAGGGCCTTTTCGGTAGTGGTGCCTGCCCTGTGGAACGCCCTCCCATCAGAGGTCAAGGAGATAAACAACTACCTGACATTTAGAAAACACCTGAAGGCAGCCCTGTTTAGGGAAGTTTTTAATCTGTGATATTTTAATGTATTCTGGTATTTGTTGGAAGCCGCCCAGAGTGGCGGGCAAAACCCAGCCAGATGGGCGGGGTATAAATATATTATTATTATTATTAATAATAATAATAATAAATAATTTTGCCCCTGCAGGCAAAATGCCCTGCCACCACAGCTAAAGCCGTCTTTCCCATTGGGTTTACTGGCGCATTGTGCCAGGGTGCCGGCCTCTCAGGGGCGCCCCAGTGAGTGGGGGAGCTGTACGGCTTTGCCGGTGGCCTCCCCTTCCCCTCCTGCACACCCTCCAGCTGCACCCCATCAACCATATGGCTGGTGGGCGTGCAGCTTGCCTCCCAAGCCTCCGCAGGAGGAGAGCAATCCCTGCAGAGGCTTGGGAAAAGGTCAACAACTCTGGGAAACGGGGTGTGTGGTGCTGGAGGAATCTTTGCACCCCAGCGCCGTATATGCTTAAGATGGCCCTGACCACAGCCCTCCCTCCCACACCACCACCCTGCAGACCCAAGCCCCCTCCCCACACCTGTGCTGCTGCCAGTCAGGCCGGCAATTGCACCTTCATGTGCAACTGCGCTGTTGATGCCCCCATGATACAGTGGTGGCGGCAAGGGTGCAGAATTAGTGGAGAGGGCAAGGGCACTGTGGCAGCTGCAGCAGTGACATGGGCATGGGCAAACTGGAGTGACTGGCAGTGGTGAAATAGTGGGGGCAAGGGGTGGGCAGGAAGAGAAATTGCTTCATCCTGCTTCATACAAGCAACAGACTTGCTATTCACCTGAAAAGAGCCTCGGGGTAATCACCATCTTTGTTATGCTCTCCTCTTTTCTGCACACACATGCCAGGTGACTACTACCAACCAACCTAATTATTCAGCTCCCATCACTAACTGCTCCTATAGGCACTACAGTATGGAGGAGGCAAAAAATGCCCCCCTGCCAGCCAATCACATCCTTCTCAGTCCCCGCTATAGTGACCAGCTGGATGTGATAAGGAGTAGGAGGAATTGGACAGGAAGGACAGGCAGGACCTGGGCCCAACACAAAGGTCTGAAGGCATTATCTCCCCCCCCCCCTGACTAATTATTTAATTATTAGGTGCTTTAAGCCTATGTCCTTTGGATGTTTTGTATTTACATAATTATCCAAGGTTAATTCACAATGTTCAAACTGACTTTCCCATCATGAGATAACAAACCCCCCTGACTATGAGTTGCTTACTTGCAAAAAGTCCTATTCAGGCATTCTTCCAAATCACATGGAAATAAAGTGTGAAGAGGATGTGGAGTTCCCAATCATGGGAACACTTCTAAGATCACTTATCTGAATGCATTTAGAATCCCCCTTCAGACCTTCCAGCTCAATACAAGAAGGTTGGGGTGGTATAGGTGGGACGAGTGCTCACAGTTACAATGGGGACAGGAATAGCATGCATGGCCCCATTATTCACCCTGATGTAGGGTGTTGTTGTATTTCATCTGGAAACAGAACAAACCTTCAGCCCTGTCTGAAACAACTCATCACTTTTCCTCCGACCACTACATGTTTCATATAGCTGTCTGCAAATAAATTCCTCAATGGAAGGAACTGCCGGCATGAGTAAGTTACCTGCACAATTGTCCTGATCATGCAGATCCTCATATGTTAGCAACTGCTCATGCACTAGGAGTTCTTTCCAGATTAGGATTCATTCATTCTGTCTGTCTGTCTGTCTGTCTGTCTGTCTGTCTGTCTGTCTGTCTGTCTGTATCATCTATCTATCTATCTATCTATCTATCATCTATCTATCTATCTATCTATCTATCTATCTATCTATCTATCTATCTATCTATCTATCTATCTATGGTATTTATATACCACTTATGTACCAAAGATTCCAGTCATTGTACATAAAAAAAATAAAATCAATGTCATGGATAAAATCAATTAAAATAATCATAAAAGAATGAAAACTTCCTTAAAACATTAAAACGTGTGCTTTAAAAGAAAGGTCTTAATCAGATGTTGGAAATTCAACAGGGAGTGGGCCTGTCTGATTTCTGCTGGGAGAGAGTTCCACAGAATTGGGCCCACAATACTGAATGAATAGGTTCTGGTGGATGTAGGTTGCCCAATCTGCATTTAGGGGGCCCTAAAATCTCATTGTTTGGGCAGGGATATTAAGGAAGCCCAATGCCAAGTTTTGAGGGCCTTGTAAATTACTACAAGAACCTTGAAGTAACATATGAACAGCCAGTGCAAGCTGTTAAGCACTAGTGTTAGATACTGGCAGTAGTCTGACCCCACCAACAGTATAGCCACAGCATTATAATCTACGTTATGCATGAATAAGGGAATTATCTATCTTGAAGATTATGCTATTCTACAGTTTAGTAATAATTTTGATGCTTTTTATACCTGGCTTTTGATTTACATTCACATTAACAATCCAAAGCCCTCAGAATGATGCAACTTAAAATTGAACTAAATGAAACCTTTTCCACCTTGAGCAGCTGATTAATGGAGCTTCTTGCAAGAAGATGTTCTACTCTTCATGGAATCTGCAACAATATGCCTACATTCAGCTTCATTTTGAAATGTTCATGAAGGCTGTTTTCCATTCTTTAAATTAATTTCCCTGTTCAGTTTGTCATTAGAAGGCAAGAGCTGTGTAAAAGTTATTCAAAGATGGAACCAGTGAATACAGTTTCAATAAACATGAGACTTCATTAATTTGATCAAAACCTTTACAAGCATGTAGAAGTGGTGTTAGCATATCAGTTGTTTGCAGGCTGCAGTCATTAAATCTAGCTGTGCTACAACAGAAGCAGTATCAGTGTCATTGTAACTGCAATAGGTGTTTGGGTGAACATGTGGGGGCTGAAACTAAATAGGGGCTGTAAGAGTACTTACCCTACCACTTTTATCCCCAATATCTCCACAGAGGTGGTTTTAGGATAACACAACTGGTTCGGCCACATAGGGTGCCAAACCACAACAATGTGCTAGAACAGAGTGTGGGAGGTAGGGGGCACAAAATTTTAGCATCATACAGGGTGCCATTGAAATTAAACGCCCAAAGTCTGTCACTGGTCTCCATGCACTCCAAGCTGCCCCATCTTCTGGCCTTCACAAGTTGAGCATTAAGGTTACTGGTGTGATCCTATGTTCAGCTGAATAGTTGCAACCCTCCCTTTGATTGGAAACCATGAACCATGTGAGAAGGATTCTAACCCCATTCAACAGAACACATAATTCTTCTTCAGATCTCCACACTGATTGTGTGAAGGTAAAGAGAAGGTGGTGCAGGATGAACACACTTGGGAAGATTGGGAATGAAACCAAGATGAGTGCCTCTGTACCTCCTACACAGTTTAAGCCCTCACATGTTCACCGAAAGGGCTATTAACTTTGAGACAAACCACATGTAATTCTGGAGATCTGAGATCCAATTTGTAGCAACCATGTGGATGAGTGAGAAAGGAGAGACTTGAATGTCATATAGAGGAGGGTGAAAGGTTGTTTTCTGCTGCTCCAGAGAAGCGGACATGGAGCAATGGATTCAAACTACAAGAAAGAAGATTCCACCTAAACATTAGGAAGAAATTCCTGACAGTAAGAGATGTTCGACAGTGGAATGTGCTGCCAAGAAGTGTGGTGGAGCCTCCTTCTTTGGAGGTCTTTAAGCAGAGGCTTGACAGGCATATGTCAAGAATGCTTTGATGGTGTTTCCTGCTTGGCAGGGGGTTGGACTGGATGGCCCTTGTGGTCTCTTCCAACTCTATGATTCTCTGATTCTATGAATCAGGACTTCATCTCAGAAGGAGGGTTCATTCTTTTATTCCTGTGCCATTCTTGAGCCATTTCCCAAACTGAAACCATTACCTCCCTTTGAGGTACCATTTGGATACCTAATGTGGCCTCCCCCATCACTAATACTAACTTTACACACACACCTACATACAATTGGAGCATCTTCAATGCTATGTCTAGTTGTGTCCTTAAAAATGGATGGATATTTTTGTAAAAAATAAATAAATTAGAATTCTAGTACAACTGTAGTATACATTGTACTATGCATGGCTACTCAGAGGTAAGGTCCCCTGTATTGATTTTGACTCTTTCCATGGTAAGTGTGCATTGGGTTGCAGCAGAATGAATGAAATTCCAACTCTCTAAAGAGATGTTTCCAGTCAATATCATCAATTTTAAGCTAGCTGGACAAATGGTATGACTTGATGTAACTCAGCCCCTTCAAGTTTGGTTGAGATCAACCCCAGATATTACTTGATGGCATTTGTCCAATAGTCAATCCACAGCACCACCTTGGCTCTTTTGTAACCGAGTCTATGTTCTGTGACTGCAAAATGGAACCAACATGAGATACTGAGTACACAAGCCTTTGAAAATTATTGATGTCAGAGTAAATAACAACCACCACAACAACATTGGAAGATTAGAAATGAGACATGATTTCCCAAATCCAACTACATTTTCAAGAGGCTAAAACTGGCATGAAATGAAATCTCTTTTGATGTAACTTTGGATTGAAATAAATAAATAAATAAATAAATAAAATGATTGCCTTCTGAAAACTGATGAAAGGATCTGCATTTATTCTACACCAGGGGTCGGCAAGGCTTACTGGGCATGGGTTGGATCACTCCCGTGGAGATCCTCCATGGGCCAGACCGGCGCAGCACAACACTGGAAATAGTTTCTGCGCAGGCCCAGAGGCCTGCACAGAAGCAATTTTCTGGTGCCGCAGACGTGTGCAGACACGATTTCCGGCATCTGGGCATGTGCAGAAGTGATTTCCAGAGCCGAGGAAGAAGTGATTTCCCTAAGCCGTTTAGCATAGCGCGTGAGGACTCGCCAAGTGGACAGCTTGGTTCGGGGGCGGCTCGAGGGCTGGTTAAACTGCCTCCATGGGCCGCTTCCGTCCCATGGGCCTTCGGTTGCCGACCCCTGTTCTACACAATGATTTCTGAAAACTCAGTTCCAGAAATGCACATTTTGATTTTCACACACCTACACACACCCTGAACTGATATGATGGTGTTTGCTTGTTTTCAGTTTTTGATAGGAGGTAGTTTTGCCTACATTCATCATGTGCTAGGTGCAGTCAACAGATGGGGCTGTGCCACTTACCTGATCTCCCTTCAGGTGAGTCACAGGACAGAGAGGGAGAGGGAGTGGTGAGGTTGGCATGGCGCAAATGCACAGAGGCAATCCAGCGCTCTTGCTCATGTATTTAGGCTGCCATGACCTTGGTGCCACCTAACTCCTCCACCCTCCATCCCAGTGACTAGTTCGAAGGGAGGTCAGACACAAACCCACCTTCCTATCTGCTAATGGTTAGGGATGCGAGGACTCTTTCACATTATGCATTGGGCTCCATTGAAACCCATACAGATTCAAGTAGGGAGGGACCAGTTGCCTCTGGACTATTTCTCTTTTCCATTCGTGACTGACTCAACCGGCTTTTAATAAACAGGGAAAATCATGCAATGGTCCTGAGTTAAATAATGCATTGATTATTTAAAAGCATTAGAAGGAATTGCAGCTCTCGGAGGATCCATCTATTTACACGCTGATGATGTGTCTCTGTAAGATGCAGTTGAAACTGAAAAGAAACGGTGATCACAAAGAAGGTATTTATAAAAATATATTTCCACAAAGTAGGAAACAATACAGGAGTTGTTGGTTGTTTTTCATCTTCTGAATACAATACATGGAGTAAATAAAGAAAACAATTGCATCAAAACAAAAATAGGGGGGGGGAAGTAAAAATGAATTGCATGTAATACTTAGTTTTATTATACAATTGCTACTTCTAAATAGTCAGTTTTCATTACAAATTGAGGATGTCAACAGCTTCTAAGTGCTGTTTTCTTTGTGAGCTAGGTCCCTGTGTATAACCATGAATATTCTAGAAAAAAAGAAAGGCTAAAAACATAAGCAGGAAAATTATGTACACAATGGATCTTCTAGTATAGTGGATAACTATAAGCATGTGTGACTTTATGGTGAAATGTGTGGAATTTTCAATATCTATCATTTTGTTTTGTAAATATTCACATGAACCAGTTTGCTTCCAGTTGCTTGTGCTTGTACTAAAACGCCAGTTCTTGATATATGAAGAAAATATAAAATTGTCCAGTGTTAATTTCTCCCAGAAACACCCTCACCCTGCTATCATTCCGTTGCAACTCCTCCACTGCTAATATCTCTTGTGTTTGTTTTTCAAAATGTACATTTCATTTAACATTCATTATATATATATATATATATAGAACAAAGAATTCTAACCATTTATTAATGGATACAATTTTGACGTTTCCCTTCTCTTATACTCTTACCAATAATCAATCTTAATAAATAAAAGCAGTAATGGACATCAATAAAATATTTATTTCAAGGAATAAACAAATAAATTTGTTCTTTAGCAATAAAACCAGCTTTTGTATATGAGTCCATCTTCTTTCACATATTTCCCTCCTTTTTTCTTATAGAAGACAAAGTAGATGAAATGAGTGATTCTTCTAGAAAACAATCCATTTTGTTTGAAAAGTAGAGAACTTTAGTCTATTCTCCACTTGAACATTTGCACAATGGTGGATTTTGAATCCAGTCACTGGAATAGATTAAGAACATGTGAATATTTTAAGGCTTGACACAATGTTTGAAGATGATATTCAGTCTGTGGTTTTTGTGGCCAAGAATTACCCTATGTACAACTTATAGTCACTGCACAGTTGAGGCCAAAAGGGACTTTATCAATGCTTTTCTTAAAAATTCAGCATTGCAAAGAATACCAGATATTGCTTTTAACATTCTTTTTTTTCTGTTTTTGTGGTGGAATCTTTGTTGGCAATGTGGAAGCAAACCTTTAGCTTTCAATGGACTATCAGAAGATGCTCTTCATAAGCAAAAATCCACAGAGGTCCATTATGTAGAAAAGCACCTATCTTCTCCATTTCCTTTCCTTTCACGTACTGAAGGTGATCAAAGATCCAAACCTCCATCTTCAGAGTGGTCATGTGAATATAGAATATCCAAAGACTTCTAGACACTCTACGTACTTAACTTCACACTCCACAAGACTTAGACCTCCTAACATATACTTTTGATTTATGTACTTTTTTGGTTCAACATTACAATGTAGTTGATTTTATAAGATGACTGGCACTAAAGTTGCCCCTAAACAAAAAGCCACATTAGTCATAACTAACAGCAGTGGCCCTAGAATATTACATGATCGCTTAAGTCAAGAGTGAAAAAAATAAAAGTTTGTAATCCACTGTCAAGTTTCTTTGTCACTTTCGCCCACTGAGTAAAGTTCCCCGAGTCTTTTAAAACGGGGTCCCCATTCGCTGAGGTAGTCAAAATTCTGATCTGAGTCTGATGTTGAAGACTCTAAGGAACTTAGAGAACCAGCTACTGAGCCTCTCCCCTCATACCCATAAATCTGAATGGAGTCATATGGAGGAGCTGTAGGGTCATTATCAGCTTCATGGAGCCTCACATTGATAAATTCATCAACATCAACACCATTAGGAACAGGTGCTAGTCCCTGCCTTGGCATGAATTGAAGATCGGGTTTAATATCCTTGCGGGGCAAAAATCCATTTATTCCATCAGGGTTTTGTAAAGTTGCAATGTCAAATGCTTCTGTATCTTCTTCGCCACCTCCTTCGTCATCGTAACGGATGATGTTTTCCCTCACATCTTCATCGTCTTTGATAATAAGAGGCTCGTTTTTATGTCTCCTCAGCGTCACAAACAGCACCACAATAACTGTAAGGGAAATACCACAAACTGATCAACCTTTGAAAGCAGTTCTTAACAGAAGCAAAATATTTCCTCAGAAGATGAAAAGGTGCTTATATTTCTATGAGGGCTTGACTGGAAATTTGGTTATTAGAACATGAGGTAAAATGAATTTGGCGGAGAAGGGAATTTGGGATCCCTGAAACCAGGAGTTAGGAAATTCAAGGAAAGGATCCATTAAAAAAAAAAAAGTTCTGAGAGGTACTTGCTAGTCTGAGCAGCCCTGTCTTGCCTGATAGAATCCAGGCCTGGAAATGCCATTTGTCAGGAAGTGGTGCCAACTTTCAGGACAGCTATTCACCTGTATTCTCTGACTGATCACCTCTCACGTCTTACAACTTTGTGATCAGTGACATAAGCAATAAATTGTCAATATAGTCAAGTGGATCCAGTTCCTGATAAGGCATGATTCTTGATTTGTCAACATGCAGTTCTAGCATCAACCTATGCGCCCCAAAGGCAAATTTCCCCTTTAAATGGATCTGACACAGGTTTTTGTGGGATATCCAGCCTCATATAACCAAGAGTCTGAACTCAAATGCATGAAGGGGTTGAAACCATAGAGTAGGCTGTCCTGTCAGGCTTAGCTAGGTCATTCCTCTTTGCCTTGGGAGGAAGAGTTATCAAACCTTTGTTCTTCCATTCCACCATTGGACCCTACCAGTAAGGACTTCTAAGCTGGATGTTCCAAACTTTGACTGCATGGCTTAAGCAAGCCATCTTTGTGTTTCTAGATAATTCAGCAGCATTTACCATTTTGGAACCTAAGTTATACTGCCTGTGTTTTCTTACTGCTGAGTAGAAAAGCACATGAATCTTTGTTTGTAAGTAAACAAATTTTAACTTACTAAACACGTAATAAACATAATCTCTTTCTATGCTAAGGGAAGTGGGAAACTTTGGATGCAACTCAGAAGGGGATATTTAAAAGGTCTAACAGCCTATATTTCTACACTTTACTTTGCTGCATGTTTTGTCATTTTAAAATCTCTGCTGGGGTTCTCTCACCAAAGAGTACTTGCATCTAGGCATCCAAGGAATTCTCCTTTGTATTATACCATTAAGTATTTTATACTTTTAACCAAATACAGAACACAAAACCAAAAGCTTGTATGTTGTGTATATGTAGGGTGAAAGGTACCAAAATTACTAAATTATACCTTTTTGAGGTTGCTATACATTGCAATAAAATTCATTAAATACTCAAGGCTACAATGTGTTTATTTGTGAAGTATTTTACTATCATTACTATCACTACTACTACCACCACTATGGCTAATAGTAATATTGTTGCAAATAATTCACCAATTGCTTCCATTACAAATCTGTTTCTAAAAATCCCATTATGTAAGCACATATATGTGAACACATTAATCAACCCACAGGATGTTTTAACAACCCATTTGCTGGGCAACACACAATCCATTGTGTGAGAGCTTTGCTGTCATTCACATCTACTCCCATGTGTAATGAAAAGAGCATTACTCAGCTATGAAAAGGAGCAGCCCAACCTCAGATGCATTAATTCAAATTCAGCTTATTCCCAGATAATTGTGTTTGGAGCTAATGCTTTGCTCTGTCAATTTCAGTTTCTTTCAGTTTATCATTTCCCCAACCTTAAGTTCAGTTCTCCACATTTCCACATCAGTTTGCATTTTTTTTAAAGTCCTTGTGAAAACATTTTCAAGCAAATTTCTTCCTTTCCCATATGGAAGTCTTTCTGACCAGTAAATGAATACGTACCTAGCAGCAAAATGATGCAGGCTAGAATTGCTATTAAAGCTCCCATGCTGAGGCCAATAGGGAGCACATAAGCTTCAGCATTGCAGGACTGGGCAATACCCTCGTTGCTGCATCCACAGACCTTAATGGTGAGCGTGCTGGTGCTGCTCATTGGGGGATTCCCACTGTCGCTGATTATGATAGGTAGAAAATAGACTTCTTGCTTCTGGCGGCTGAATCCATTATGCTTTGTTAGAATGTTAAGGGTGTTATCTGTAAAAGAAGGGGATAATCTATTTCAGATTAAGGCTGCAGAATGCAAGGATTTCTTTGATGAGGACCGAGCCAAATCTACTTACCTTATTTTGTGTTCATTTTCATAGTTTTATGAAAGTGCTTCTTTGTTTTGCCAGTTTATGGCATGTGATGTGAACTAATTGGTGTACCGTCAGTGCTGCTCCTTGAACCATTCTCTGCCTTCTTTTTTGTCCTTACCATCCTTAGCCTCACTTGGAGCTCTTTGGAAATTGGCAGGGATTGAGAACCTCAGGTCCAGAGGTCAAATGCAGTCTTCCAAGCCCCTCTATCAGGCCCTTGGGACTCTCTCTAGGCTACACCCCCTCTCCCCATGCCACAACATTCACTGAGCCCTCTCCGCACACTCACTGAGCGATTTCATCTAGCTGAAATGTGTCCTTGAACAGTGGTAGTGTCTCTTGCTTGCTTGGGTGAAGAGAGAGGTTGTTTTCATGCAGAAACCTCTGACTGGGATATATTAAAGACTGCCTCCTTCTGATTGCGGCTACCTACTGTTTTTTGTCAACAGAAGCTTTTCCCACCCCCACTCCCACTCCCACTCCCAGCCTGATGTACACTTGACTGGGTTGCAAGACAGGACTTTTTAAGTTGTAACACTCAGGTTATGGACCCCATCCTTAGAGGGTCTGCCTGCCTGCTTCTCTTAGCCATCTTCTTTGATGGCTGTTTTAAAACTGTATTCTGTTAAGCTTGTTGAATTTATATTGTTTTCAATATAAATTCAATATAAATATTGTTTTCATAAGGCACATTTTTGGGAGTTGGGGTTAAGAGCCAAAGCATGTCTATAAAAGTTGGGAGGTTTCAACTGAACGTCAGGAGAAACATCATGGTAGTAAATGCAGTTTGGACAATGGAACCAATTACTTCTAGAGATTGGCAGGGCAGGTGTTCCCTTACTTGCGATCTTCAAACAAAAGGTGAACATTTATCTGCTGGGGATACCCTACCTATAGATTTCCTGCATTGAGCAGAGGGTTGGGTTGTCATCGCAACCAAATCATGCATTTAAGACACTTTTAAAACGCATTTAAAGCACAAAGAATCATGAGAATGGTAGTTTAACCCTCAGAGAGCCTTTTGATGCAACAGCTTTAGCTATGGAACTTGGGCATACATACAGTTGACTGCCTAATCATACCTTCTGTTTTTTGCATAGTGAAGGTTGTTACCTTTTTCACAGTTCTTAGGCACAGTTGACATCATTAAAACGATCACCATTTAACTCCCACAATTGCTGAATTTACAGAGGCCTGTCTTCCATTTACTAGCTAAAATATAGGCAGTGCTGCAGACACTGGAGTGCGGTAAATGTTGGCTTTATTTAATGACACCCACTGTGTGTTAGCAGTAAATCAAATAACTAAGAACCGCACAGGTAATTACTGAATTCAACTCTCCTGCAAGATGTATGAGATTTTTCTATTACATTAGGTAACCCTAGATTACTGGCACCCGGCATCCCACCCAACCCTCTCCTCTTATTAGCAGTTCTGTGTATGCCAGGCAGCTCACTTCAAAAATGTAACAAGGTTTGATTTATTTGCTTACTTAACAAGTCATCAGGGTACTTTACTGCTTTACTCAGAAGGCTATTTTGAATCCTGCTGCCATGGATGTCCTTGGGTTTATGCTGATTTGGATTCATTTGATACACTTCTTCAAATAAAAAATAGCAGGAAGTTAATCGAAATAATGTTTTGCTAGACCTACAGCAGATCCTGGTTTTCCTAAAGGTTTCCCTCATTTGCTTCCTTAACAATTCATCAAAGTTTTAAACTGCTTTTTTCAGGAATTATTATTTTTTGAATCCTGCTGCCATGGATGTACTTGGATTTTTGCTGATGTAGATTCATTGTATGCATTTATCCAATAAAAAACAAAAGCTAGTTAATAGAAATAATATTCCACCAGACCTAAAAGAGATCCTGGTTTTCCTAAAGAAAAAAACAATAATGATCTGGCCAAAGGCCTGTTGTCTAAGTATTCCATTCATTAATCATTTCAACTTTCATTTATTGTTCATTCTCCCCTTTCTCTCGTATTCCAGTTAAACAATAACAATATCTGAAGAAGTGTGCATGCACACGAAAGCTCATACCAAAATAAAAACTTAGTTGGTCTTTAAGGTGCTGCTGGAAGGAGTTTTAATATTGAAAACAGTTACAGAACTGGAGCATACGTAATGTGTTGCTGCTCGCAATGCTTTCAGAACATTTTCTTTTTTCTCTTACTTTCATACTACAAATGTTGCTCGCACACCACTTAGACGGGGCAGATTTCCACCACCTCATAAGAGAGGAAGACTAGAACAGTGAGGTTCTAGTTTTTCCTTTGAAAAATTACTGCTATGATAAGGCTTCTTCTTCCAACCCATGATTCCCCATGTGACTCACAGTGCTAGTAGTTAGGACCAGAAGTAGCAAGTTTAACTAAACACTGAAGATTTAAAATCATGGGAAACAATCAAAAATTGGGGAAAAACTCAAACCACCTTCTATAGTCAAGTGCCTTTTTTAAGGTGTGGGAAAAGGCTTCCATGGGTAAACTGACAAAAGGAATAAAAGAAGGCAGATTAATAAATGAAGAGTTTGTAGGGAAATGGAGCTTGTTTATCAATTACTGGAATAAAAGAATCATTCCATCCACTTAGGGTGGGTGGATCAAACCATTAGCAATTTTTGGGATGGCGTGTTCCACGGGAATTCTAAATTTTTGAATATTACAGTGGTTAAAGATCTAGGCTTAGCCTTGCTATCATTTTTTTTTCAAGGAGCAAATAAATAGATTTTCTTTAAGCCATTAACAATCCATTTCCTGACAGCAGCTTGGATGGAAAACACATTCTTATGGAGAAGTGATCATTTGTTAACTATACAAAGTGATAGGGTTTGGAAGGCTGTGCTTGTAGATGAACTATCACAACATTACAAAGTGATCGGAGGTGACATTACCAGAGAAAAATATTATGATGACTGGGTCCTCTTCATTTCTTTCATTAATTCCTCACCAGAAGAACTTAAACCATATTTTCTTTTTGAAGCAGTATGTTTTCCTGAACTTTATACTGATACCCCAGGTGTTTACAGGGCCGTCTCAAGCACGTCGGGCGCCCTGGTGCCGTGGTGCGGAGATCGCTCCGGCACCCCCGCCCCACTCTGTTTCTTGCCGTGGCTGGTGGGTGGGCGCAGCGCCCAGCACGGTTTTTGCGCAGCTCTGCCGTGTGTCGCCCCCCCTACCGGGCCGGTGCCCTGGCACCCCGCGCCACGCAGACTACCCCTAGTGGGTTTTTTTATTTAGATACCATGTAACGGACTCTCTCCAAGGTTTAAGGAAGGTTGTTGTTCACTTTGCAAGTCTGCTACTGTAATCAATCCAATGTGTTTGACATTTATATTCTTTCCAAAGTATGTAATGAGTATGCATGGTTCACCTATATAACCCCCCCCCCCAAAAAAACACATTATCTTTAGAATGCTTTGATAATTTTCTATCAGTTTGTTTCTTTTAATGTTTTTTCTCATTTCTTTATCTTTCTTTCTAATTCTTTTTTTTACTCCTTTAATTTTTTTAAATCTCTGTTATTTTTCTTTTCCCTTTTTTCCTTTGTTCTTGCTTTAGTTTTGCTCTGCGTTTTGTGTTTGTTTGTTTTTAATTCTCTACTCAGAGTTAATGATGGGTTTGCATACAGATGAAGGTGAGGGAAGGTTGGTGCCAGGGGCGGATTTAGGTTCGATGAGGCCCTAAAAGCTACTGAAGGTAATGGGGCCCTTTATATGTCCAGCTGTCTTTTGTCAAAAACAAATTGTCACTGTTTTTTGTGTTGAATATGTGCTATATGGTAATTTATGGACCTAATAGGTATCTAAAGCCATTTTATTTCTTTTTAATCTTATATTTTGGAAATGTACAACCAGCTGTTTTTTCCTTTATTTTTTTTGGGGGGGGGGCAAAAGAGTGGGGCCCTAAGCTATCATTTGTTTAGCTTATACATAAATCTGGCACTGGTTGGTGTGAAAGGCTGGGAAGGGAAAATCTCCTAGGGAGGGAGAAGAAAGAGAAGAAAGAGAGGACTGTGACTTCTTCTTTTACTCTTTTTTGTTTTGTTTTGTTTTGATTAGTTTGTTTTTTTATTGTATTGTATTGTATTATAAAAGGTCTTAATAAAATCTTACTTTAAAAAGTCAGGAAAACAGGAAGAAAAATCCACATGGGAAGAAAAATCCAGGCAAAACTGATACATACATGAGAAACAGTTCAGTTTTGATATGGAATTCAGTCAAGTTACTCTTGGGATGACACATAATTCATTTTTTTTTCTGTTGACAACAGCTGTATTTTTTTATTGGTACAATAACCTGAAGGGGCTAATGTAAAGTACTCCCTCCACTAACTCACCTAAGTAGTTATGTATGTAAGCTCTGATCCATCTTGTCTCTAAGCGACAGAGTTCTATTCAAATTCACTTAGCATGCAGCCTGGTTTACAACCTATTTAATTCTGAGAACTATTATTAAATTTCTGAGTATTATTTAGGCCAGTCAACACAAACTGTTTTTTCTCTCTGCAGGGCTTCACCTGGGCCATAGGTCTTATCCCAATCAAGCCCCAGAAGATAAGGGTAGGTGACTGAACCAGCAGATTAAGATTAATTTAGGTAGGGCTGGACAAATCTGTGAATTTTGGATTCTTTCTGCTTCTCATTTTTATTATCTTTCGTTCTCCACATCCACTGTAATACAGTGGTACCTCTGGTTACGAACTTAATTCATTCCGGAGATCTGTTATTAAGCTGAACCCATTCTTATCCTAAGGCATGCTTTCGCTAATGGGGCCTCCGGCCCACAATTTCTGTTCGCATCCTGGGGCAAAGTTTGCAACCAGGAGCAGCTACTTCCAGGTTAGCGGAGCTCGTAACATGAAACATTCATAAATTGAAGAGGTTCGTAACCAGAGGTACATAATTAATTGTGTAACTTACTTAATTTTTCCAGAGTGGAAATTGAGTTGAATAGTGTAGTTTTGTGCAGAAGACAGACGGTAGTGGAACAGAAACAGTGCTGCATGTGGTGGAACAGTAAACAACCACTTCTCACATTCACACAATAAGTGCTACTTCGATGTTGCAAGGTGCTATCCATGAAAGTCTTCCTTTTACTGAGTTCTGCAATGTGAAACTTTCAAGCAACCCAGCCTTCCTGTTTAGTAATAAAATCACTTTATCTGGTTTACTTTTGCTTCCCAGTAGAGAGCTTTTTTAAAAACAACAACAACAGCAACAACTTAGAAACTCAGAAAACAGCAGGCAGCTCCTACAGGAGCAGACAGCAAGGCTACTGCATGAATTAGCTTGGAAACAGGTGCTTGAGAGGGTGCTCTCTGCTCAGCTCCCCAATTAACCTGCTGATCCTTTACTATCATGCTTTTCATGTCATTTACTTAACCATCCCTTGGTTAACAAAACAAAGCACCCTTTGCTTTGTGATCTATTCTTATGAGTTCTAAGTTAAATTGCCTTCTGTGCCTTTCATGTACATATGTATGGATTTAAAACAACATCAACAACAGCATTACATAACAAACCAGTGGAGGCTGGTTATTAGGGTGAAGGTGGCACTGCCCGACTGACCTCAGTTTGCCCTCCGTTAGCTCCCACCTGTCTTCTTACAACCAATCCGAGGAGAACTTCTGCCTGCCAGCTTCCTCCTCTACGTATATTGGAGGTTAATTAATTAATTCATGAATTGCCTCTCTGAGCTCTAATTTGGTAATTAAGCATGCCTTAGGCCTCTTAAAACATGCTTTTATTCGTGTGGCTTTCGCTTCCTCCTCAGTGGCTCCCACCGCATTCCAGATATAGCCACTAAAATGTTGTCCCAACATTTACAGATCACAGGGATGACAGTTCATGCCCTTGGGAGGTTTTTAAAAAGTGTGGCATGCAAGCGGATGTAAAAATGAATCATATGAGTGGAATACTTGGACTAGCATGAGAGCAGTCTTGGAAACAGCAAGCCCATGTGAATAAAGGTGTGCAAACAGGGGACCCTAGCAGGTCTGAAACAAGACATGTTGCTTTCCAAGGCAAAGAACAAGATGGGTAGGCCTACCCATTCCATGTAAAAGAATTCAATTGTACTGGTGGTTAGAGCTTCAAGACTGGTGATGGGAGAGCATCCTCCAGCACACTGGAGACAGCAAAACAGATTTTTTGGGGGGTGGGGTGGGGTGGGGGACAGAAGACGCTGTGTGGCAATAAAAGGAATTGACAGGGAGGTGTTTGAGGAAGGACATCCCAGAGTTGTGGCTGTTGTTCTCCAACATCTGCAGCTTGAAGCCATTGATTCACTCTGTCTGGTGGTTCTGGGCCTTGGCATCAGACCATAATTGTAATTTAGAACTTTTTAAGTCCATGAGTCAGTTTACACTGAAGTGCCCTTTTGTGTGTGTACGTGATATTTCTTTAATTCACAGTACTGCCTTTAATATTTAGAGATCTGTAGATTTCCCTGCTGTGTAACCTTCTACCTACCTAGCTACTTTTCTGCCTTTCTCTTTCCTTTCATTTTTAAAAAAAATGTTCTTGGAAAGATCAAATCATTAATGGCATGAAAGTCTGTACTATAAATTATCTGTGCTGGATTTGTTACTTCTGAACAGAAAGAAAGTTGTTTTTTAATTGGAAACTTTGCAGCTGGAAATCTCAAGGGCTGTGATGAAGTACCTTTCTTTACACATGGGGAAAAGTTAGACAACATGGAATAAAAAATAGTTATATCTGGGGGGAGGGTGGCCTTCTGTGTACATGCTTAGGAATTAAGTTATTCCTCCGCCAAATGAGCTAATGGCTGAAATGATATTTAAACTGGGGGCTTCCTGGATCACAGGCCACAGTGTATGATTTCAACTTTATTAATGGAAAACAACCACAGAACATCCGTACAAACAAAGGTGAGATCAGATTATTTCGATTCATGTGTGTCAAACTACACTGAGTGGAGAATCAACGCTTTCTAAAGAACAACAGTACTGCAGTCCATAATATTTGTTAATGAAGAGGCATGAACCCAATCACTGCTATTTTTCTAGAAAAAGAGGTGCTGGAACCCACTCAACTTTCTGTCAGTAAGAGCTGTTTGATACGTGAAAAGACTCCCAAGAGAGGGGGTAGACTCTCCTTCCTTGGAGAATTTCAAGCAGAGGTTGGAGGACCATCTATCATGGATGCATTAGTTAGGATTCCTGCATTGCAGAGGGCTGGACTAGATGACCCTTGGGCCCCTTCCAACTCCACAATTCTATGATTGTACGGCAACACTGACCAGCAGTTATTACCTGTATCACAGAATGAGCAGGCACGCAGATCACCTGGTTAGGTTACTGTCTTCTACACAATGGTGAGGTGCACTATATTCCCATTATTTTATTTATGTCACAAAATTAATATACCTCGTGATTATAGAGAAAACCTTAAAATAGTTAACGAATACAAAATCTGCATAGATTAATTAGAATTAGGGTTAATTAGCATCCCCTGTTGGCCCTGGGGATGCTGGAAACAACACGTAGGCAACAGGTTGGCACTCCCTCCCCCGCATGCACTGCATTGGATTGGGGAAGAAGATTAATCAAATCTGATTCAAGATTACTATTGCATGAATTGTATCTGCATCTCACAAATAGCTTATTACATGAGGCTCACTCCATAACTGTATCCACTTTTTACATTTGTCCACTTGAATGCATCACTAAGGCGAAGAACCTATGGTGTGCCTCAGTGATGTACTGTGTTTTTTTTTTAACAATAGAAGCAGAAACAAAAAGTTAGGCAACCAAACAGATCAGAGAGAAGTACATGTTTTGCAAAGTACTTTAGGTTCAACAAAGCAAAGTCACGCAGATCATGCACGATATTCTTTTTACGAGAAAGATTTTTACATAAGCCTAACAATAAAGACAAAAACGTCCTGTTCAGCCAGAAGGCTTATTAAAATAATCGGTAAATAAATTACGCAGCTTTATGATATTTTGAGGCTGATTTACGATAACCAAGCTGTATGCGTGCAGACACATTCATGGATAATTCAAAGTGATCTCCTTTCCGTGAACATCAAAAAATTGCAGTGTGTGTTCTGGAAACCAAATGAATGGCTGCTATCAAATTTCACATTAGATATCTGCAAGTTGTTGCTGTTTTTAATAAAAGGTCTAAAACTGCAGCTCACCAATCATCTTACACCTCTTACATCACAATATGTCACATGTCAAACCAACATGACTGCAACATAGATTTAGTGAGCTATGATATGACAGCCAATGCCTCTTTCTGGGAGATTGTTTTATTGGACCTAAATGTCAAATGGTGACAGTTAGTTGCTAAAGAGAATCCAAAGGCTGCCCCCACACCCAGTTTATCTGTCATAGGGGAAATAATGATTTTAAGCACACAAACTAAACCTACAGTATTTATTTCTGGGAAATTGTGATACCCCACTACCTCCAGTTACAGGTAGGTAGCCGTGTTGGTCTGACGCAGTAAAAAATTTTTTAAAAAATCCTTCCAGTAGCACCTTAGAGACCAACTAATTTGTCATAGGTATGAGCTTTCGTGTGCATGCACACTCACACGAAAGCTCATACCTATGACAAACTTAGTTGGTCTCTAAGGTGCTACTGGAAGGATCCCATTACCTCCAGTAAGAGTTCTGAATAGTGATCACTTATAAGGAATGTTATTCTGCAAGTGTCAGAAGGACCTATTGGATAATGCCTGTGTAATCAGAAGTGACTAACAACTAAACATCTTCCCTGTGTCTCTGCCATTAAAATTATATATAATTTTATTGTCTGATTTTTTTTTAGAGGTTGAGTATCTTGGATCTGGGCCACTCAGGTATGACACCATTCACAATGTTCTTTTAAAACAAATTAAAAACAAGGTACAATGTAAGAAAGGTCATACACTGATATCTGAAGCAATGTTTCCCCTCTCAAAGTATTCAGAGCACAGAAAGGTAAGCTACCCTACCCCCTTGTGGTAAACTGGGAACTTACCAAAAAGGTGAATGGAGGCAAAACTCAAGCAAAAGAAGTTTCTTTGAGAACTGTTAGCTCAGTTTTCTAGAATCATAGAACTGTAGATTTTGAAAGGTCCCCAAAAGCCATCTAGTTCAGCCCCCTACAATCCAGGAATAACAGCTAAAGAATCCCTGAAAGACCTGGTTAAAAACTTCTAATGAAGGAGAGTGTACCACCTTTCAAGGTAGTCCATTCCACCTCTGAGCAGCTTTTACCGTCAGAAAGTTCTTCCTAATTTTTAGTAGGGATCTCCTTTCTTGAGATTCCTTTCCTTAAGCTTTAGTTATGAATAACAACAAGCAATTCCTGTTGCAATCCTATGATCACTGAGAGGGCATCCTGGAGGTATTAGGGATCATCCTCTCAGTTCTGGAGAAAAGGTCCACCGACGGATAATGTCTGCCCTCGCAGCTTCCTTGTAGTCACCATGAAACACTCCATAGCATCCTCCCATCAGTTGGTGGTGGGGAGGAGTGTGTTGAAGTGATTAAGGGAGGCTCTGAATCTGCGAGATCTGAAGACTTTCTGTTTCCCTAATACGTCCCCAGTATGAGAAAGAAAAGACACCTGGTGTAGTTATTTTCCTTCCAACCTCACCCCTACCTTCAACCCTGGCTGACACTTTGCATCTGGCTATTCTTGCACCATCAGTTCTCCCTCCCCACCCCATTATGCTATCCTTGCCCACAAAGGCAGAAAGCAACCTGTGTTGATAACATCACTATAGCAAATATAGGGATCACTCTCCCCTTCTGCTCCATGACTATGTAAATGCCGTTTTATTCATAAATCCATTCCACATCTGTGCATGTGATGATGTGTGTGTGTAATTGTGTGTGTGTCTACTTCAATAGTATCTTATCACAAAGTAAAACTTTTCTCTCAATGTATGCATCTCTAAATTATTTATTCTAAAATATGTATGTATTTAGGAGCATCTCCACCCCCATCGTTCTGCCCGGACACTGAGGTCCAGTACTGAGGCCCTTCTGGCAGTTCCCTCATTGCGAGAAGCCAAGTTGCTGGGAACCAGGCAGAAGGCCTTCTCGGTGGTGGCGCCCACCCTGTGGAACGTCCTCCCATCAGATGTCAAAGAGAAAAACAGCTACCAGATTTTTAGAAGACATCTGAAGGCAGCCCTGTTTAGGAAGGCTTTTAATGTTTAATTATTTTATTTTATTTTTCTGTTGGAAGCCGCCCAGAGTAGCTGGGGAAACCCAGCCAGATGGGCGGGGTATAAATAATAATAATAATATATTTATTATTATTATTATTATTATTATTATTATTATTATTATTATTATACACATTTTAGTGTGTTCTTTTTGCCAGGGCAGGGGGATTATATCACAAAATTCAGTGATACTTATAATTTGAAAGACATTTACATTCCGATCCTATTATTATTAATAACCTTCTGTATACAATTGTTTCAAGGCAATATACAATATCAAGCCCCACCCCACACTCCAAAAAGCCAGTCATAAAAATGGAAGCTACATTTAAAAGAAAATACAAAACATGTATTAGTCTGGGTGATTTGAATTAGGTCACTTCACCTAAACATTTGGGCTAAATGAAATTCTCCATATATGCTAACAAATGTTCTTATAATATACTGCACTTTTCTTTTCAAAAAAAAGTAATTTAATCTGAATATATAAAACAAGCATTAGACGTGCCATCTGAATCTCCCCTCCCCCATACTATAACATAAAATGGAGTCACCCACTGTTTTATAATATTGACTCCACCACAGCTAACTACAAGAGTGTGGAGGGAATACCACAGTAAAGAGCTGGTAATTTTTAACCTTCCACCGCCTCCTTTGGAAAAAAAATGAACTTTAGATAATTGTCTGTATAATTTCCAGTTCTGTTCCTTTCAGAAAACCTGAACTTTAGATAATTGTCTCTTAAGTATTCTGAAACTTTTCTCTGACCTTTAGTCCAAGAGAGTAGTAATCAAGCATATTTTACATGGTCACTTCCAACATAGCTGCAGTTCTACTATTTTTGTGGTTGGGTTTGCTAACTCTTTAGAAGCTGGAAGGGTGGGGATATCCTTTTCCTAGGAGGTCCCTTAGAGTTCTCTCTCTATATCACTATATAAAAGTCCAGAAGTAACTTACTGGCTTATTAGTAGGTGGGTTCATACCCTCCAACCCCCTGATTTTAGAGGGACATCCCAGATTCACAGAAGTCTTTTTGGCTTCCGTTTCAATCTAGGAATGTCTTGCTTTCCCTCTCCAGAAGAGCCACTGATATCGGGGAGGAGGATGAGCCAGACGAACCTCTCCATGGCTGCCACTGCCAAACTCCAGCCCCGAGTGAGGCACCTGCTCCAGCAGCTCCAGCCTCCAGGGGCGTAGGAAGAGGCAGCGTGATCCCGGGACGTGCGCCAGCCCCACCCCACCTGTTCTCCACCCCTGGTGCCAGAGCATGAGGCTCCGCCACTGAGCAGCTCTGCTCTGTCCACTGCGGGAGCTGCCAGAATCACGGCCGCTGTGAGGATGATCTCCCCACAGGGGCTGTCCTCACCTCCCTCACACACTGTAACCCAGCAAAGGAGAGGCTGCCCCCGCCCCAGGGTCAGGCCTGACAGGGGAGTGGAGCTATGACCCAGCAGCGCTGGACCAGCGCTAAGCTTGAACACTTTAGCCCAGCAGAGTAGAGCCGCCACTGCCGCTGCTAGGGCCCCTTCTCTCCACTGCTGCTGCCCCCAGGTCAGACCTGGCGGAGTTGGGGCATCACTGAGGAAGTGGCCTCTTTCTCCTTGTTGCTGCCACCCCTGGCATGGTGTCCCAGATTCAGGGGTCAGAATGTTGGTGGGTTTGGGGTTGCTCTTGTTTACTGGGAGGCAGCAGGGAGCCTGCTACTGTGCATTTGTGCATTGGATGCATTTGGCTGGCCCAGGTGAACTTTTTAATCTGATTCAGTGGACTCTTATTTGCTGAGGAATATGATAAATATGGGGACCCAGGCGGCGCTGTGGTTAAACTACTGAGCCTAGGGCTTGCTGATCAGAAGGTCGGCGGTTCGAATCCCTGTGACGGGGTGAGCTCCCGTTGCTCGGTCCCAGCTCCTGCCAACCTAGCAGTTCGAAAGCACATAAAAATGCAAGTAGATAAATAGGAACCGCTACAGCGGGAAGGTAAACGGCATTTCCATGTGCTGCTCTGGTTTGCCAGAAGTGGTTTTGTCATGCTGGCCACATGACCTGGAAGCTATACGCCGGCTCCCTCGGCCAATAATGCGAGATGAGCGCGCAACCCCAGAGTCGGTCACGACTGGACCTAATGGTCAGGGGTCCCTTTACCTTTTTATGATAAATATGAATATAGTAGAATGCAGGCCTTCTTGAGTTTTTTTTTGGGGGGGGGATGTCTGGAACTATAAAAATGAGTTTGTTCTTTCCAGGGGGAAAAACACTTCTGAACACAAAGCATGCTTGAATCATAATATTATTGTGTGAAGTACTCCTTAGGAAAGCATGCAGTTAGTATCCTTGAGATTCTTGCTTTGCTTTGCCATTGTTTTGCAGTATAAACACGCACACTCCAAGAAAAGTTCATTGAATAAAATGCCCAACTTAGTTTCCAACTATCACTAGGGCTGCAACAAGCACACATCTGTCATGAAAGTCAGAGATAAGTGATTATATAGATTGCCAACGAACTACAGTGTGCACAAAGATTTTTATCAGTTACATGGGGACAATGGTAGGCAACCATTTAAATGCCTCTACATTGTACTCCCTACCCCACCCCCACTGCCCAGATTGGATAATAGTTTCAGCAGAAGAATGCTGGCCTGCTTTGCAGGACTTCAGATGTAAGCTTTTAGCAGGATATCCACTGATTCATCATGTGCTAGACCCCAATGGGTAGCAAAGGAGGAGAAAAATACAGCTGGGCAGGTCACAGAGAAAATAATTCAATTCTCTCTAGCAAGCCACAGTTGGATAATATTCAGTACAGCAACACTCCAAATCCTGATGAAATGGTTGGCTACTATGTACAGTATATAATGCAAGAAAGGAAAAGGAATAAAGAAAATACAAGATATATTCATTTCATAGGACACCTTCACTTGCCTATCGTACTATATGTTGTATTACAAAGCCTGTGCTTAAATATATTAAAAATGGGGTCATTGTTTGTTTTGCAATTTGATTTGGCAAAATATTTCCCATAAGTCACTTATGACTGGAAGTGGCAGCCTAGTGGAGTATTTTCCCTTTAAACATTTTAGATTAGAGAGGTGAGGCAGTTATGTGAACTTAGAACCTAGATGCAAAAAGCAACAAGCTGGAAATCCAGAGAGATAGCCATGGCCGATTTCTGCTTGAGTCCAAAGCTGTGGCTATGGGAGAAACAAGACCCTTAGTGCAGTGAACCCCTCTATTGTAGGCTCAGGTTGCATATAAGTGTTAATAAATCTGCAGTCTTGGGACATTGCTAGAGGGGAGTCGCAACCACAACCTAATGGAGAACCCAACCCCCAAAACAGCAGCACTGAAGAACAGCCTAAGGATGCCTAAAAGAGGGACAAGCAGCTTACCAGATGCCCCTTCCTTGTGAGCTTGATTCATCGGGTTGGCCTTTCCAGTCCAATGATAACCTTGATGGATTACCTCTGGCTTTTGGCGGAGGAGGGGGGATCTGTCTGGCTGGATGCCTGCATCCTGGGTACAGGAGAGGAGTGAGTGAGGTTTTAGCTAGACAGAACAGACAGTAGGGTGAAATCCTATGCTGGTTTGGTGTGTGCATGTGGTTTGTGGTTTCGGAGAGATAGGTGGAGTAATCCAAATTCCCCTTGGACTGGGTAGGTTGGAATGCCTCTAAACGAGACATACTAGAAGCAGGGAGGGGCTGAGCTAGCCTGAAACCCATTGGCTATTCAACCAGTCTCACTGCCATCACCCAATGACTTTGGGCCTGATCTGGGCTGAACTGCTTGCTCCCACCTCCAACTATTACCTCATTCACCATGTGTAGCAGGGCTGTGGAAGAGATGGCATCTTCACTAATCACAAAAAGCCATTCTGGCAGTTAAGGTGGGGAGGGGAGAGAGATTCAGATCACAGCCTGATTTGTCTGCATTCACTTGTTGGGCTGAAAAGTGGCCACCTGTTCTGCTTAAAGGAGTTGTAGAATAAACAATTTCCATGAATATCACAAGGAGCAGGCATCTCCTCAAGCAATGTTGCCTATCTGGAACTGTGTTCATACCTCTTGCTTCTCTAGATGGAGAGTTGTGTGTGTGAAGAAACCTCGGACGTTTGTGTGTCTGGGATATAGCCCACTGTAAAAAGGTAAAGGTAAAGGACCGCTGACAGTTAAGTCCAGTCGTGAACGATTCTGGGGTTGCGGCGCTCATCTCGCTTTACTGGCTGAGGGAGCCGACGTTTGTCCGCAGACAGTTTTCCTGGGTCATGTGGCCAGCATGACTAAGCCGCTTCTGGCCAAACCAGAGCAGCACACAGAAACCCCATTTACCTTCCCGCCAGAGTGGTACCTATTTATCTACTTGCACTTTGACGTGCTTTCGAACTGCTAGGTTGGCAGGAGCTGGGACCGAGCAAAGGGAGCTCACCCCATCACAGGGATTCGAACCGCCGACCTTCCTATCGGCAAGCCCTAGGCTCAGTGGTTTAGACCACAGTGCCACCTGCGTCTCTTATACCCTATTGTACAATGGGCAAAAAATAGTATCCATTGTCCTACCCATTTTTCTTCTCTGGCCCTGTCCACTATTGGCAAGCGGCCCCCACAAGGTTGCAGCCCTCTGGCTGGAAAGGGCTTTCTACCCTGTTCTAAAATGTACTTCAAAGTATATCAATGCTACTTAACTCCTCTCACCACTGGCCAGGAGTGGTATCAGCACCTGGCATCATTGGAAAGTTCTCAGCGCCAAACACCATGGCAAAGTTCAATATTGTTTTATTTTCTGTCCAGCTGCTAAGTCGAATTGCAACTTTAATTCCTCACAAAGCCCCCAATGTAGCATTACTCTAGAGTATTACTCTGCTGCATTTTGCTACAGCTGACAGTTAAGGCCAATGGCAAAGGGACCTCACCAAGGCAAAGAGTGCCTTGCCAAGGGGCCCTTCAAACCAGCAGCTGGCCAAACTCTTTTGCAGCTCACTGACAAAGCATATTCTCTGCATGCAGGAGGTCCCAGCTTTACTCCTGGTCCTCTCCATTTAAAAGGACCAGGTGGCATGTAATGGCAAACCCATCTACCTGAAACCCTGGAGAGCCACTGCCAGTCAGAGTAGATAATACTGGACCAGATGTGCCACTGGTCTATTTTCTTATAAAGCAATTTCATACACCTGGGGATCCTGGTGCTTGAATCTGTGGGGAGGCTTGCATTTACAGTGCCTATAATTCATTCAAATAACTGCTGATTGGTCTTATTCTACCTGTGGTGAAATAAGAGGCTCTTTTGACAAACTGTGTATCACAAGATAAAACCGTTCCTATCCACTTCAGACAGTGGGTGGGAAAGGGACTGAATGATTGAAAACTCCCTCATATAAATAAAGCTCCCTATACAGCAAACACTTAACCTAGCCTCTCTGCTAACCCAATTTCTGTTTGCATGAATATTCTTTCAGGAGGAAGCATCCAGTCACTCAGCCTAAACTGACACAGTGCTTGAAAAGCTCTACCCATGTGACACCTGCTCTATCACTGCTCTAAGAACCATTCTACCACCTGATAAGCTGTTTGTCTCAAAAGTCACTGAGGTTTATGTCTAATTTGATGCCTTATGGACACATAAGTGGAATGGAAATTGAAATGGCAATTCTGCATATTTCCTCTCCTTTATTAGAATATTCAGTTCTCCATGGCACATGGTTGGGGATCCCTGCCAAGATTCTGTTAGTACAATAAGGAAGATAATTGAACCTAAATTCATTCTTACTCACAAAACTGTGGTCACCCAGCTCTCTTACCTAGGCAAAAAAACAGAGCAGCCAATGAAATCCCTTAGAAATTCAGAAGCATTCACCTTACCCAGGAAATGCAAGCCGTATAAGAAATTTGGTTCAGTGCAAACTTAGAAAATTCACACTACTCAAAACAAAATGCAAAGAGAAACACAGCTATCTTTCATTATGTACACTTAATTTAAAGTTTGTGATGAAGATCTCAAACTAAACTCAAACTAAAAAATGCATATACAAGTGCATATATTAGATACAAATGTACATAAAATGTATAAAATAAAACTGTATCCTGTAGCCTTTGACACCTGAAATGTGTTTTCAGGAGCCATTCTATTCCTGTGACTATAATTTAACTGTTTTTAATATGCTGATGCTGAAGGATGGGTATGCAGCAGTATACTGCAACCTGTTTTTGGCACATTTATGATTATTATTATTATTATTCACATGGCAGCTCAAAAGAATTTACAATGTTTTAAGCAAAAACCAAACATGCAAATACATGAAAACCAGCATTAAAGAAAAACAATCCAAAAGACATTTTAAAAAAAGATACCAAAGTTAAAACATCCTGCACATGCAAAAATGCCACAAAAAATTAAAAGCCAAAGGCCTGATGAAAAAAGCATGTTTTTGCCTGGTGCCTAAAGATATGCAATGACAGTGGCAGGCAAGCTGGGATAGAGCATTCCACAAATGCACAGCCACCACGTAAAAGGCTTATTCTCATGTTGCCATCCTCTAGATTTCCCATGGAGGAGCCACACTAAGAATAGCCTCAGATGAAGACTGCAGGGTCCAGGTTGGTTGATATTGAAAGAGGCAGTCCTGAGCCACATAAGACCTCAGAGGTCAAAATCAGACTACCTCATAGAACATGAATGCATATGAACACCCACCCACACCCATACCCACACCCTAGACATCAGGGAAGAATTCCAGTGTCTGCAGGGACACAGGCTCAACAGATGTTAAAATAAAATGTGTGTGTGTGTGTGTGTGTGTGTGTGTGTGTGTGTGTATTCTACAATACGGAAGTTGGTGTTCTTAAAAAAATAATAATAAAGATCAATCAACATTAATTTGAAGTGAAATAGAAATTATAACCCAGGAAGCAGGGAGCTGTTTTACGGACAAGGGTATCCTTCAATATGTGTGCAGCAAAACCTATTAGAAACATAATGATGATTAAGAAAAGGACAGCATACCATTCTGCAAGCAGGCTTTGACATTGCTCTCCCAGAAAAAAAGGTTACTTCCTTAATGCAGTGCAATTAGTCACACAAAAATAGCATTGCACATATTTGTTGGAGGATATAAACAATTATAGAGGTCTGTGTTCCTGTGATTCTGCAAGCAACTTTGGTTGGGATGAGGAGGAAACCTCAGGAGGGCAACAGATTGGAGGGAGAAGGTTAATGAGTGCTATGGACTGCTCACAAAGCTCAAAGAGAAATTCAAATGTGCTTGCATGTTCTGTCACACTAGCTTCCTGTTTCTAGACACTTACATGGAACTTAAATTCCACTAATTTCAGTATAACGTAGAATGTAGGTTGCACAGTGTCGTAGGAAGCTGCTCAGGCACCCGGCGGGGTAAACATGGTGCACACCTGGGGGCGTCGCGTCACTACCGTGTTTCTCATATTATAAGACACGTCTTATATTTATTTTTTCCTCAAAAAAACACACTATAGCTTATTTTCAAGGGATGTCTTATTTTTTCCCTCCTCCTCCTGCCGCGGCCGGCATTGCTGCTGCGCCTATCACTATGTCTTATTTTCGGGGTATGGCTTATATTCCTTGAATGCTTAAAAATCCTGCTATGGCTTATTTTATGGGTATGTCTTAAAATATGAGAAACAGGGTATGTAGCACGCACACGCAGGGTCACTACATACGATGTATGTGTCGCTAAGCACAGTGCATGCGCCATATGTAGTGATGCATACGTCGTACATAGTGATGCTGTGCATGCGTGCTATGTAGTGGGGTGCCGGGGGTGTCCTGGACCGGCCCTTGCCTCCGTGGCACAGCCCAGCAGGAAGGAAGAAGCACAGCACGCGCTGGCCAAGCAGGTGAGTGAGCAAGCTAGCCGCCGGGCCGAGCAAGGCTTTTTACTGGATGGCGGGGCTCGGCTTGGGAGTCACGCATGGGGGGGTGTACCGAGTGTCACCCCCGCCCCCCTGCCCCACTCACCAGATTAACCATGTCCATTTCCTAGAACTTTTCCTTATATGCCTTGTTTTCCATACCCGTGAACATCTTTATTTCCCTCCTCTGAACCTAATCCAGTATGCCTATGTCTTTACATGCAGCAAACTGGTCCCATTCCTCCAGATAAGGTCTGACTAGTGGTAGGTGAGTGAGGGGAATGGAGCTATTACTTTATGCAATTTTTTTTAAAAAAAATCAATGGTTCTGAAATTTGTTTGTTTTGTTTATTGCATTTATATTTGTACCTCATGGGACGTGGGTGGCGCTGTGGTCTAAACCCGTATTTCCCAACCTTGGATTGCCTGCTGTTTTTGGACTACAACTCCTGTCATCCTTAGCCAGCAAGATCAGTGGTCAGGGATGATGGGAATTGTAGTCCAAAAACAGCTGGAGACCCAAGGTTGGGAAACACTGGTCTAAACCACAGAGCCTAGCCCTAGGGCTTGCCGATCAGAAGGTCGGTGGTTCGAATCCCAGCGATGGGGTGAGCTCCTGTTGCTCTGTCCCAGCTCCTGCCAACCTAGCAGGTCGAAAGCATGTCAAAGTGCAAGTAGATAAATAGGTGGTGCTTCGGCAGGAAGGTAAACAGCATTTCCATGTGCTACTCTGGTTCGCCAGAAGCGGCTTTGTCATGCTGGCCACATGACCCGGAAGCTGTCTGTGGACAAACGCTGGCTCCCTCGGCCAGTGAAGTGAGATGAGCGCCACAACCCCAGTCATTCACGACTGGACCTAACGGTCAGGGGTCCGTTTACCTTTACCTATTTGTATCCCAGCTTTCCTCCAAGGAGCTCAAGGTGGCATACATAGTTTTCCTCTTCCCCATTTTATCTTCACAGCAAGACTGTGGGGGTAGGTTAGACTGAGAGGCAGTGACTGGCCCAAGGTCACCCAGTGAGCTTCTTGGCCAAGTTGGGAATTTGAACCCTGGTCTGCCTGGTTCTAGGGCGACATTCTAACCACAACACCCAACGGCAAGTTGCCTTAACCAATTTTGCAGCTGCATCAAATAGCTGACTCACCTTCTTGTGATAAACTACGGCCCCAGCTACTAAGCCAAGGTGTTTTCCATTCTGTACCAGTGCATTTGTAAAGGTAAAGGTAAAGGGACCCCTGACCATTAGGCCCAGTCATGACCGACTCTGGGGTTGCGCGCTCATCTCACATTATTGGCCGAGGGAGCCGGCGTACAGCTTCCAGGTCATGTGGCCAGCATGACAAAGCAAACCAGAGCAGCACATGGAAACGCCGTTTAGCTTCCCGCTGTAGAGGTTCCTATTTATCTACTTGCATTTTGACATGCTTTCAAACTGCTAGGTTGGCAGGAGACCAGTGCCTTTGATTACCCCTTAAATATATGAGGACTGGTGATAAAACGTTGCCTTTCAAAGCAACAATGTTGCTCCCCTGATTCAGAGGGGGTGGGGAAGGCATGTCCTGATGGTACAAGACTGGCACATTTTTCTGGGAAAAAATCTTTAGCTTTGCCCCATATTAGTCCACATTCTTCCATTTTAAAAATAAATGCAGGGTTTTAGCAAAGGCTAGTCCCACTCAATGTAGATCCACTGAAATTAATGAACACGGGCAACTTAAGTGCATTAATTTCAATAGATTTACTCTGAGTAGGGCTTAGCTGGACACAACCTAATAATTGTGAGCAAATAAATAAAAGAGCAGACCTTGACTGAAAACATTAACTGAGAATCTTGTCTCATGAAACCTTTTTGCCCTACCTACTTTCCTCTCTCCCCCCTCCCCCCAATCCAGTGAAATCTGAAATGGTGCTTCGGAGGCAGAGTGAATATTCAGCAAGTCAGCTGCACATCAGCACACATGCAACGCACGAGCCATCCATGGATATGCACTGCTTAAGGGACTTAAGTGCAGCCGGCGACTGTATCAATCAAACCAATGAAGAGCAGTTTCTAATGTGACAATCCACACATTCAGAAAATTATCTTTCAAGACTGTTTACTGTTCATTTGCTGCCTGACCTTCAAGTAAATCTATGTGCCAGGAAATGAGGCCAGGGTAAATTTTATAACTCAATGACAGTAGAAAAGGGATCCAAATTTGTCTTCTTCCTTCCACGATGTGAATGAAATGACAATTCTAGAGTGTGACAGGATTAAAGTGTGCCCTTCCTTTTCAAATGGCAATGCTAAGGTAAGTTGTCCTTCAAACTTTGCTGACCTAACAACTTTATTGCCCCCCCCCCCTTAGTACATGCTTGATACTAATTCTCCTTTACTCAAGATGGCTTTGCGTCAAGATAGGTTTCTATTTGAGGAGTCACTGAGTAATTTGTCTCAATGTTACTCAATGTTAGTCATTTTCAGAGTAAACCCACCTAAGGGACCTGAGTTAGTCATGTCTATTAATTTCAATGGGTCTATTTAGTTCATAAAATTTACACCCTGCTTGGTTGTTAAGAGCCTCCAATTGGTTTACAAAAAAAGATAAGACAATGACATTATCTATAAGAAGAATGAAAAACAATAATTTAAGATTTTTGTAAAGTTAAAATAACAATGGATTGAAAACAGATTAAATCTTGCATCAGCTTTCTGAAAATTTGGGTAGCCTTGTCCAAACAAAAATGTTTTTTAGCAGGCACTGAAAAGAATACATTGAAGGCACTTGTCTGACAGGGAGTTCTAAACTGTAGGTGCTGCCACACTAAAATATCAAGTTCTTACAAATGCGGAACAGGTATTATGTAGTACCTGTAATTGTGTCAGTTCCACTGACTGAAGTGGTTGATTGGGGATATATGTGGTAAAGGGAAAAGGGAAGGGGAAAAGGGGAAATCAAATGTGTCTCCCTGGGAAGAGCATCCCACAGGCAGGGAGCTACTGCCTGAAGGGACCATGCTGATATTGCCACCTTCCAGGCCTCCTGTGAAGGAAGCACAAGGAGAAGGACCTCAGACAATGATCACAGGGTCCAGGTCAGTTCATGTGAGGAGAGGTGGTCGTAGAGGTATTTGAATCCTGAACTGCTCAAGACTTTATACACTAAAAGCAGCACTTTGAATTGATAAGCACACAATTTCAATATCATAACATAGTACGTAACTTTTCATTGTTATTCTGTTCCTTATTTACTTCCAGATGTCAAAATGTCAAACTGTTATATGTCCAGCCTAATCACAAATTTCTACTCCTTCCATTTTAGAGTGAAAGCTCAACAGTAGCGTATACAAAACTACTTATTCAATGAAGAAAGAAAATGGCTATGCACACCTATGTGTTCCTTCCTCTTCCACTATCACTCAGAATATAAAAGACCTCTACATATGTTCAAGGCTTTTCCCCCCAGCAGCAATTCACCAGAATTCAGTTTGAGCACCTTTCAGGTGGGTGCCATTGCCATTATAAGAAAACAAGGGAGGCGTTCATGGTGAGTTCTGGCACCTCTTTTCCTAGAAAAAATAGCACTGCGTATGCTGTTGTATATATACATAGACTTCTTTGTGACACATTCCAAATACACATACATTAACTTCCTCTATGCATTTTTTAAAAATGTTCTTGTAACATTAAAATTCAGGAGGAGTGGAATGGAGAACAGACCTAACCACCAGAACAGCGAAGGAACAGAAAAGAGGAAATATGCTAATCCCTACATGACGCTAACAAAAAAATCAATACACTAGATATTTCCAGCACTTCAAAATCAGCCACAATCCAATTAGAAGATAAATCTGTCCTAGGAAGTTTTAAATTCCTTGGTGACTACCATATCTTAAAATCATTCTAACCCAAGTTGTTACTTTCAGCACCAGTCCCAGACATTTTGAAAAAGACTGAAGCCAAATTCTCATTTGTGAAGAGACCATAGCTGTCAAGTTTTCCCTTTTCTCGCGAGGAAGCCTATTCAGCATTAGGGAATTTCCCTTAAAAAAAAGGGAGAAATTGACAGCTATGAAAAAGACATTTGCGAAATAAACAGAACAAAGCAAGCAGAAATAAATGAAATATGGCACATGACACTCTGTTGTGTTATATTTATGCATTATATATTTACCTTGATTTTTCTCAATTGTGAAATTTGGATTGTTGGCCATTTCCTGTGGAAGGTTGTAAACAAAATAGTGTCCATTTTTAGGATCATCTTTGTCAATGGCTCTCATCGTATGAATGACCTACAACAGGACAAAGAAAACAAAAAGTTTTATCTAATTCAAAATCAGTTCACAGGTTTGACTAAACTGCACATGGGAAGAGAGAAAAGTTATGGCTGCAATCCTACATCCAATTACCTGGAAGTGAGCCCTATTAAACTCAGTGAGACTTATTTCTGAGTAAACATTCATAGGATAGTTTTGTAAGTTTAAATCAGTCACATCACAGTAAATTCATTGAGGGGGATGTGGACTTAGTTTCCACTGAAATGACACAAGTAATGACTAGCTTGTCCCATTAATTTCAATGAGATTTAAATCCAGCTAAAATAATTAGTCTGGATCCAACCCATGATAAAACTAGATTTATCTAGGATTGCCAACATTTTTACAAGCCTTTGCTCCCGCGCCTTCTTACAGCAGCTTTTTCAGCAGATGTTAGCAAGAGATCATTACTGGATAGTTTGAGTGTGGTCTTATTATTTTATATTCAGTTTTGTAAACTGCTTTGGATATTATCTGATAACAGAAAAGTTCTAAGTGGATATCAAGTTTATCTCCATGGCATGAAAAAGCATCATCAGATTTTCTAACTTTTTGTAAAAAGTACAAGAACAAGCTGGCCTCTTTTTGGTTTGTTTGCTTTTTCTGGTCTGTTCACACCCCAGACATATCATTCTAAGTGATTTTCAGATTTAGAACAAAAAAAAATTGTCTTCAAAAAGAACTATAAGAAAATGTGAAATGACATAATATTGATAAAGTGGTACCACGGTTTAAGTACACAATTGGTTCCAGGGAGCCGTTCGCTACCTGAAATGTACTTAAATGGAGCTGCGCTTCCACACATGCAGATCACTTCTGCGTATGCGTGCACTGCAGAACCCAAAAGTAAATACTTCCAGGTCCGCGGAGTACTCAAACAGAGAGTACTCAAACCGCAGCGGACGTAAACCGAGGTATGTACCTGTACCTAGAACATCTTGCCAAAGTTAAGCACTTTTTAAATTCTCTTGATTTTGGGTAGGGTGAGGGATAAGCACTTCCTGCAAAATTCAGTCAACCACAACAGCCCTGTGGTAACCATTTTTATTTTTATTTTTGCATCAAAGTAATCCCCATTGGTTTCAATGGACCTCTTTTTGGAGCAGTATGATGGAGCCTACAGCCTAAAAGTGTGTAACTTGAGCTGTGTGGTGCCCTGCATTAATCGCTAAGAAGCTCCAGGTGTTCCCTGTTCAGAAATTCTGCAGCAGTGAGTGTGTTGGATGAGTAGTTGCTATTAGCTTCACTGTTTATTAATGCTGTGTCCTTTGACAGGTGTTAAATTAGCACAGCAAAGGTAGGAAGATTGTGTTCTCACCAATTACTGCTGTTTTGAATAACTTCTCAGCTTATTTCATATATTGTTTTGTCCTGGCATAGAAATGCTATAACTGCTTGCATTCTGTGACTTTTTGGCTCCAGTGTTATCTCCCTACCTGGCCAGCCACCCACCCACTTCCCAATGCTTATCGCATCTCTGTCTGAAAATTAATCTAGAAACTATCTGAGAACAATCCAGAGGATTTTGAGAAAACATAGCCTAAGAGACATTTGAGGCAGGGAGGTGGAGGTTGTCTTCAAGGCAGACTGAGGTTGGTGGGACAGTGCCCCATTGGCCCTAATGAACCAGACTCCACTGATCTATGATGCTAGGCCTTAGATGCTTGCTTGAAACTTTCTCACTCATGCCCACTTCTAACTTCACCACATATTGCGTTTGTCTGAAGAAGTACTTTTTGTGTGTCTGCCCTGATTCTACTGTCGGTCGATTTAATGGAAGGGCTCCATTTGTTGTATTATGAGGGAGGGAGAAATGTATCTTTTACTTGCTCCACAGCATGCAAAATTTTACAAAACCTCTATCATGCCATCTCCCCGACTTAATCTTCCTAAGATTAAAGCAAGATTAGGCTGAGTAACTGTGTAGACGGAGTCTTATTAAATGTAATGCTTGAATCTCCTGAATCTCTGTTATAAGCTTCCATTAAAATCTTCCACCAAACTTACATGAGAAGTTGCAATTCTCACTCATCTTCACATTTGCCTTTTCTTTTACTAACTCTCTTCAACACGGCTGCTTTCCTCCAAGATATGTGGGATGTCATATGAAATAGTGTTGTTGTTTTTTTTTGGGGGGGATGCCAAGTTTGTTGTTTCAGATACTCAAGTCAAGAAATTAAGACTTCAGGTTCCCATAGCAACCTTCACCTCACCGTGTGTACATGCATTGCATACAGTGAAACATTTTACCACATACAGTGGTCCCTCGACTTACAAATTACTCGACATCCGTAGGTTTTGACTTACGAACGGGACAAATGGCCGCACGCTTACAAATTTTTCTACATCCGAACGGAAACCGTTGGAAGCTTTAAATGCGGTTTTTTCGACTTACGAATTTTTCTGAATATTTTTTCCTATGGGAAACTGCGTTTCGACTTCCGGACTTTTCGACCTACGAATGTGCATTTGGAATGGACTAAGTTCGTAAGTTGAGGGACCACTGTATACAAATATGATGTCATGCAGACAACTGCAAATGTTCCTGCTATGTGGGCTCTGGCAAAGGCCCAAGACCTTTTTGGGGCCGTTCTTTTTCTTTATTGTGCTAAAGGTAAGTCATATTTATCTCTGTCTTTGTGTGCTGAATGACTGCTTAATGAATGACCATTATTATAGTAACTCCTTGGCACTTTCCAGCATGGAGATTACAGCACAAGAGAATGAAAGGGGGGGGCATTCATGATTGACCTGTCATTATAATGTTTTCCACAATTTATTGCTTTCAGTATATGCAGCACTGTGAATTGCCAGAACAATCTGCATAAGAAAAAAGTGTTCATTGGTGGTGGTGGCGTGATGCTCCGAAGAATAACATTTGAAGAAACAGCCATCACATTCTTGTTCTTTTCACATCGTTGTACATTGCCTTGATCTTTTCATATATTTTCATTCAATGAAGAAAAAGAGTCTGGATTGGGGTCGGCAGTATTAGTTTCTTTTCTGAAAACCCTGTACTTCATTGTCACTAGCCATTATTTAAACAGAGATAGTTTTATGATTTACTGTGGTTTTTGTGTTGTAGATTGTAAGATGCCTTGAGTTTCTGTGAAAAATATATAGGGATTTTTTGCTTCTCCCATATGCCCACTTGACCTCTTCAGACACTATTACTGTTGCCATATACAGTCATACCTCATGTTGCATCCGCTGTGGGTTGCATTTTTCTGGGTTGCAAACGTGGTGGACCCAGAAGTGTTTACCACGCGTGCATGCGCAGAAGCGTTCTGCGCGCTTTCACGCATGCATGAAAGCTCCGCTCGGGTTGCAGACTTTTGGGGGTGCGAACGTCACCCCAGAACGGATTGGGTCCGGAACCCGAGGTACCACTGTAATACTCCTGCAATTGTAAGAAATTGTTCTTTTTGGTGTGGCAGCATCTACACTTTGGAACTCCCTGCCGATTCATGTTACACCTACACTGTATACTTTTTGCGGCGTGCTTAAAAGATTTTTGATTAGGCAAGCCTATTCAGACACATCAGTGTTGAAAAATCTTTCTTTTTTACTTTCAGGTAGGTAGCCGTGTTGGTCTGACACAGTCAGAATAAAAATAAAATAAAAATAAAAATTTCCCCAGTAGCACTTTATAGACCAACTAAGTTTGTTCAGGTTTAAGCTTTTGTGTGCATGCACACCTGAAGAAGTGGGCGTGCACACAAAAGCTTATACCAGAAGAAACTTAGTTGGTCTATAAGGTGCTACTGGACAATTTTATTTTTTACTGTTAATTTAAATTCTCTTTAAATCTTTTAACTGTTTTAACTGTGTTTTTTATGATTTTTACAGTCAATTTTTATATGAATTTTGTTAAACAGTAAGTAAAAGTAAGTAAATTTGCCTGGTGTGAGCCAGTAGAAAAGCAGAAAGGGGGGGGAGCAGCCCTTTTTAAAATTTGCAGATTTGTGTAAAGAATGCAAATCAGAAAGCGGCATGCTTTTCCAGTGGATCTGAGATTAGTATTCTGCTATTATGGGTTCAGAATAAAAGCAAGAAGAATTCATTTGGCAGTGTTATACATCAACAGTTTTTAATGCATTCTGTCACGTCACCGGCAGTCGTGGTTGCCACTCTCAATTATATCAGGACCCAAAATAGAACACGTGGAGGAATGAACTGCATTAGATGGTTCACTCAGTATATTTACAGACTGCAAATAAGGTTTTCTAAGAGGTTGAGATGTAATCAAGTCCCCTAAGGTGATTCAAACTCAATTTAACTTAGCTGTTAAGTTAACCTACAAATCTGTAAATGTATTCAGATAGTAGAAAGCAATCACATTCTTTCTTTGTGTCAGATGATCAAGAATTTATTTGGAAGACGCAAGAGAATTCAGATCTAGAGGAGGGTCTCTATATTCAGTTTATTCTTGTATTATTTTTCCTCCCACATGATTGCTATGCTGAATCTGCATTTGAAATTGATTTCTTTGTAAAACACCCACCCACTTCACACTCTCTTGCTACTCTGGTGCACGTCTATTCTGTCAATTTCGGGTACCACCAGTTTCTCATTTTTGCAGTCTTCAGTTCTACACATTTCCTATTCAGTTGGCAAGTGGTTTTTTTAAGTCATCATGAAAATTCATCAACAGTGGAGTGCATATTTCTTCTGATAAACACATTTTGTGTGCAATTTTGCCTAGTGTACACATTGCAAAACAATTCCCCTAATATAATGCATTTTTGTATGTTATTCTCACTGATATAGGCATCTATATACATACTTTACCTAGTAAATGCACTTTTTTGGTACACATTACCTGGCCAGAGAACTGCATTTTAAAATACAGAGAAGTTTAAATTATGAAAGATGGCTGTTTTACTTTGCATATTGTTTCGGAAAGTGTGAATTTGATAGCTTCGCCTTTTAATGTGAACTGAATTTCTCCCCTATCTTTATATAGCACTGGATTGCTATTTAAGGTTGGGATCTCCAATTGGGTGTCACCCTGCCCTACCGTGAACATTCCAGTAATGTTGCTATAGTGTGTTTTTTAGGGGGGGGGGCAGAGAAGGAACAAAAGCAGAAAAGGGGGGGGAACAAGCGCAAAAGAGGTCAGAGTTGCAGTCTCACTCGCAGTGACCTCTCCCCTTGGAGCAAGATCTAGCCTAAGAAGGTAAACAAACTGGACAAGGAGAACATTTTGTGATTTTTAAACTGGCCACAACTCTATTGATTCCAGATATAGGTAGGATTTGGCTTAGGCATTGGGTGCGTATCCCTCCCAATCTTCTGGTAGATGGCTGAGGCATGACGGGGTTGATCATGGGCTTAATGGGTCCATCACAAGACACAGGTCTAAATTGATGGCCCTTCCACGCTGCTGAATGAAGCTCTATGGCCCATTTGCCACACTTCTTGGCTTTTGGACAGAGAATTCCAACTAGACCACTCTAACAGAGTACCCCTGTGGTCGCACTGTTCTGAAGTGGAGGTGAGGCACTTCACACACACACACCCATGAGATGTTAGACTAAGGATTCCACCCCAGTGCCTGGAGATTCACCTCTGTTTCCCACCCCTTGTTTATGGCAACCAGGAGGGCTATATTGGGGAAAGGTAGTGTGGTACATTCTACTCAAAAATGAGATTAATGTTGCTTTCTGAATGGACTGCTACCTCCCTGCATCTGACTCCTATCACTGGTTTGTTCAGACTACAGTGGTACCTAGGTTTTCAAACGTAATCCGTTCCGGAAGAACGTCCGACTTCCGAAACGTTTGAAAACCAAATAAGTTACTTCCAGGTTTTCAGTGCTTGAAAACCGAAATGTTTGACTTCTGAGACATTCGAAAAACTGAGGTACCACTGTGTGTGTGTGTGTGTGTGTGTGTGTGTGTGTGTGTGTGTGTGTGGCAAAGAGAAAGCTCAGCTACTTGATATAGCCCTAAGCAATGAACAACTGAAAGAAAGCTTTTCTTGGTATTTCTCTTAAATTTCATTTCAAGCAAACACAAACTGAAATTTCAACAAGGGCAGTAAGTCTTAGTGTGCAGGATCTAGTTGCAACATGGAGCTTTCATTCAGATCTTTTCTCTCTCTGACAAGGACTTTATGAGACTAGTCAGTTAATGAAGTAGTTGAAGAAGTCATGACTGTATCCCCCACCCTCACCCCATGTCCACTTACTTGAGGGCTGTTACATCCCTGCCAGCTTTGTAGCTAGAATTTATTCCAGCTGTTTCAACTACATTTTTATCCATAGAGTTCTCCTGTTATCTGAGATGAGGCAAAAGGTTACACATGAGAAAACCTTTTCAGTGGTTGCCCCAGGCTCTGGAATATGTGAAGGTAAGGCACGAACATTTCTGATCTTCTTCCTCTAGACACTTTTCACTTGCTTACATGGGAGAAGTGGAAAGAGTGATCACTAGGAGGAATGAAAGCACGATGGGGGTGTCCAGGGGTTAGCACTGGGGGCCCTGCTGAGTGTGGGCGAACAGTGAACCCTGACACCACCTCATTGGGATCTGGACTTCAGTAGATGTTCAGTGAATGCCTGTTACTTGCTAGGAGCCACATTTCACCAATCTCACTCTTCAGTGGTTTAATAGACTGTTTACTACGGTATTATAAACTGGGTAACCAGGACAGGAAGGAGCTGCGGAAATGACTGCTGGAAGGTGCAAATGTGGATTGTTTGCAACAATCAAATCTTGGCACACATAGTTTTTGTATAGGCCCAAATTCTAACTCTATTATCAGGTAAGCTGCTTTGGTAAATGGTGAATTTAATGCCAAACACCCACGAGGCACAAGAATAGCTGGATTAACAACTCTAGTGTCATGCTGTCAACTGCTGTTTATTTAAATTAAAATGTCACTACCCAGAAATAAATGAGGTAGCTACAAAGCTCCGGATTTCTGTCACTCAGCGTCTTCACAAGCTGGATAATAAAAACGATTCTGTTTCATTTGTGCTATATTGCTTCCTAGGAGATTAGGTTCCGTTACATCATTCAACACAACTCCAAACTGAATGATGGACAAGCACTGTGGATCCAGATTTTTAGGATAGGGTAGAGAAGTTGTTAAACATTTCTCTCCCTTATATTCCCCTTTCCACCTTGTTCCTGCCTTATTTCACCCTTTCTTAAACAGTTTTTCTAAGAAAGTGTGAAATATCATGATCCCACAACTTTTATTTATACCAGAGAGATGGCAAACAATTCTGTCCTTAAAAGGCTCCATTTTCCCTTTTAATAAAAAAAAACCATTTGGGGGGGAGGGGCAGATATGTCTGTTCTTGTGACCTGCACCATGGGTAGATTTAATGCTTATGGCAGGTTAGTAGTTTCAAGCCTTGCCCCTGAGTTATACTGTGGACGCTCGGGTTGTGATTCGGCGCTTCTGCGCAAAGCGCAATTTAGTGCTTCTGCGCATGTGCGCGCGCTGAAACCCAGAAGTAACCCGTTCCGGTACTTCCAGGTTCAGCGCGGAGCGCAACCCGAAAAGACGCAACCTGAAGTGGCTGTAACCTGAGGTATGACTGTATACCCATTCAGTCAGCCATGTAAACAGACTCTTCTTGTTCATAAACCATAGATGTTTAGGCTCGGCCATGCAGAAAGCACGCAAACAATTCCTGATCATGTGCAGACAGCCTACATTCAGTCTCTGCATGTGTAAGATCTGCTCATGTCATTAAATGAACACAGGGAGATTGGAGTGATGTTCATGTCATCTTCATTCTCCTTCATTCTCAGTATGTTGATTGTGCGAACAGAGCTCATGTCACAATAGCACAGTCAGCAAGAAATGTGCAACTAAATCATTCCTTGAGTGTAGAGCAGGAGAGATTACCAGGAGCGCGGGCCTGACTCTGCCTAACTACCCTCCTCCACTTCCTGTCTAGGAATACCATAAACTCCCATTACCTCTTACAGGTGTGGGGAACCTTTTTCAGCCTGAGGGCTGAATTCCATTCTGGAAAGCTTTGCAAAATCCACGTACTAGTGGTGGACAAGACCAGAAGCAGAAGCTGGTGGAGAAATTGGCCTATTGTTTACCTTTGTACAGTAGACTATTTTCTAACACATTTGCACACTCCTCCCTATGTGCCATTGAGAAAAGCAAGAGACATTATCAGACACATTCCAGCTAGACTTGTGATGTGAAGTAGGGCCCTCGAGGGGTTGGCTACTCATGGTCTATAGTACCAAGTGACTCGCTTGGTCCAAGTATAAGATACCTTCCTATGTTCAATTTCACACATAATCAGGGAAAAGATTTAACTCACATTAACAGACAGGGAACAGGGAAGGTTTTTTGGGGGGGGGCAAACCCACTATACAGTGTGGACAACAGAGAAATATTTACTTTTCCGGTTTTTCCGTTTTCACACAAATAGGCTTCATTCCCTGATGCAAGTTCGGGAGCGTTGTCATTTACATCGAGAACTTTGATAGCAACAGGTACTCGAGATATTTGGCTGGGGTTTCCTAAGAGAAGAAAAACACAGCGTGGAAAAGAAGAAAAAAGAGAGGTAAGCACACTTCATTTCATACTAATGACATAAAGCACCCAAGGTAGACAGAGAGTTCTGTGCTGAAAGCTTGCTGGGCCTTTTCTGCTTCCAATAATTGGGCTGCTTTATCCAATGGCCAAGGGGAAAAGATAAAGAAGAATGGGCAGCAGTTTCACAAAAGGGAGACAGCAAATAAATCCTTATTGCAAACAACGTTTGCTGGAGATTAGCTTGATGAAGACCTTCTTGGACTAAATTCTAAATTGGTAGATTCTTTTTTCTGATGAAGTTTGCATTGTTTTATTGATAAAGGGCATTCTGCATGGGGAAAAGAGGCTGTAAACAACCAAGATTTATTTCGTTGCTTATCTTTGCCATTTTACTCTATTAGCCAGCCTGACTGCACATCTATTATTTCAGCTTGGCAAAAAAGGGGGGGCAGGGGGGAGAAAGACAATCCAGCTCTAATCAGATTTTGTAAGAAAAGTGAAGAGTGGAATTGATGTAGGTAAAAGAAGAAGAGAGAGAGTACATTTTGATATTATGCAAGAACACAAGTTCATTAATCTCATCCAGAAATGTTGTTTTGAATTGAAATATTTGTTCATTAAGGTTCTGTATAGTCGAAATAAAAGCTTTGACCCCCGTTAATAGCTATAATTTATCACATCTCTCTTTATAGCCCAATTGCTAGATATATTTACTCAGATGTATGTCTTAATTTTAGTCCATGGATGTATTCCCACATAAAATCTTGATCAGTTCATCCTAGTTTATACTTATTAACAGTAGTGGGGGACCTCTGATCCATGGGCTAATTGGGTTATTAAGCTACTGGAATGTGTTGTAGGTGGTAAGGTTGACTATTTTTGTTACAGAAGGAGTAAAAACAAAAACAAAAAAGACGATTTGTCGCCACCATAACTACATGAGACATTGATTGGAATAAATGGGCAACAGCTTTGTTAACTTAGTAAGATCTGCAATGAGCAAAAACCAATTAGCAGCAAGCTAACAAACCCTCAGTGCAGGTTACTGACGTTCAGGTAAAAGCTAGAAAAATTAATACCCTACTATCTATTTGGCATGGGTGATTCCATCATGGCTTAGAACACAAGGGCAGAAGGCAGGGTGGATAACCTCCAATCTACAAACTAATATTTTCCCGCCAAGAGGCTCAAGTTGATCCATGAGGCCATTTCCCCCAAGCTTACCCACATGCCCATCAGCTGATGAGATTTATGACATCGATTGGCAAGAGCATAGGGCAATATCCTGCACTGGCTGTGTGTGACTGTTCCCAGAAAAGAACAGTAGCACATAGCTGCCAAGTCTCTCGTATTCCCCGGGAAACACCCGTTTTTCCAGCTGTTCCCACCTGGAAAAACGGATTTTTTTCCCCCGGTTTACTTACCAGCTGGGGAGGCTCCTTCTGTGCATGTTTGGAGTCTCTGGACATGCGCAGAAGCGATTTCTGGTGTGGTGGCCATTTTGGAACTGGGCGGAGCATGCTCAGAAGCGACTTTTAATGCTGCTCTGCCCAGTTCCAAAATGGCCGCAGAAGCGATTTCTGGTGCAGTGGCCATTTTGGAACTGGGCAGAGCATGCTCAGAAGCTACTTCCGGTGCTGCTCTAACCAGTTCCAAAATGGCGGCAGCGCTACTTCCAGTCTGCCGATCCCTTATTTTTCAGGCAGGAACTTGGCAGGTATGCAGTAGCACACAGCCAGAGCAGCAGGATTTCACCCTCTGCTTAGCAACATATACATTCTGGAGAGGGCAGCAGAAGATCGTAGAATCATAGAATTGTAGAGTTGGAAGAGACCACAAGGGCCATCCAGTCCAACCCACTGCCAAGCAGGAAACACCATCAAAGCATTCCTGACAGATGGCTGTCAAACCTCTGCTTAAAGACCTCCAAAGGAGGAGACTCCACCACACTCATTGGCAGCAAATTCCACTGTCAAACAGCTCTTACTGTCAGGAAGTTCTTCCTAATGTTTAGGTGGAATCTTCTTTCTTGTAGCTTGAATCCATTGCTCCGTGTCTGCTTCTCTGGAGCAGCAGAAAACAACCTTTCACCCTCTTCTATATGACATCCTTTTATATATTTGAACATGGCTATCATATCACCCCTTAACCTTCTCTTCTCCAGGCTAAACATACCCAGCTTCCTAAGCCATTCCTCATAAGGCATTGTTTCCAGGCCTTTGGCAATTTTGGTTGCCCTTGATGCTTGGTTTTACCAGGTCAGGCTATTTGCCTGTTCAGTATTGTGCATTCTGATTTTTAGATGCTTTGGTTGCAGGCTGAACCTTCTGTATGCTAAGCATCTGTCTTGCCACTGAACTACAGTCCTTCATTCTCGAGCCCTCATTAGTTCTAATTTGATTAGTTCTAAGGAGAGGATAGTGTAAGTACATGCTAGTGAGCCATTGTCTGCCTTTCCTTTCTTTTTAGGAATATTAGAAAGGTGCACTGAGAACTCTGTATACTTGGTCATCATAATATGCAATGTATCACATTGGTGGGCAAGTTTTCATGAAATTAATTGCCTTCATTGATGCACCATGAACATGTTTAACATGGAACAATAATGTACTTCTTGCTGAGGGTGAGGAGGGGAATTAAGTTGCATGCAAACTGAGTATTCAAAACATTTCAAAAGCATTTTCTTTATCTAAAGTTGATTTAAAAAATGCATAAACAATGAATGCATTGGTTTCTTAGTGCCAAGTGTCACATTTAAACACTAAAGATTTCCTTTTATCTAAATTAACGGAATGATGGTGGTTCAAATTTTATAGACATTACAGAGGAATGTAATTAATTAGATAAGCTTCTGAAGAAATTATTCATGCCTCTTGTGACTGGCCCCAAAATGTTTGTCTTTCATCTGAAATACAAACATTAAACCTAAAGATATTATAATTAGAAACTTGATGAGAATTCACTTTAAGAATTAATTTGCTAAACACTAGAGAAGAACTTGCTGAGTACAGAAACCTCCAAAAGGGGATACCCCTAGATAGCTGCACACTGCATACAACAATCATAATGGATTTATTTGTTTTGTCCATGAACTACAGGCTCCAAGAAATTCTAGGGATTGATGTTCTACAGCTCCAATTGGGAGTATGTGGTCCACTTGTGGGACTCCAGCTCCCATCAGGCCCAGTTAGCATGGCCAATGGCCAGAGATGAGAGGAGTTGTAATGCCTGGAGGACCACAGGCATGGGCACAGCTAGGATTTATGTTAGGGAGGTAGGCTTAATGTTAGGGGGAGGAGAACCTCAGATAGTTAAGCATTATTATTGATTTACTTGATCTAGCTGACCCCTCCCCTCTCCCTTGGCTATGCCCATGACCATGGGTTCCCCATCTTTGACCTACAACCTGCAAAGTAGGTACATGGAGCATGAAAAATAGCATGTTGAGCCACTTCCAACCTAACACAGTTAATTCCCTCATGGGCTCCTTTCTGGTGTCAAAGAAACCACATTAGGGGTACTGTAGCTGAGTTAGCTGGGTAAGATATTGATATGGTTCACCCACTGAGATGGTTAATGTAGGATTTGTTCCACATCTGAATGTTATCTGAGGACAGGATCATCTGAGTGGTGGTGACCAGGCTATGAAACTCCCCACAATGAGAGTATGTCCAGTTGCCCTTCTCTCTCCTTTCCAGCGTATGTTCTATTTCACTGAGGGCAGAGGCGGATTTCGGGGAACACGAACAGTTCAGTCGCACTGCATGTGGAATCTCAGGAGCACCACAGGGGATCGCACAACTATGATTTAGAATGGAATGTGAGAGGTGAGGGGCACCAAATTTTGGCATTGCACAGGGCACCGCTGAAATTTGAGACTCCAAGGTCTGTCAATGCTGCGTTGTTGGTTTTTTTTCCAGGGTGGGTGGGCTAATGATTGAATTCTTTTGCTCTTATTCCCTGAGCATTTTTGGTTTCTCTTAAGTTATTCATATTTCATTCCAATTGTTGGCATTGGTGCTGTCTCATGATATGTTTGGTTTTGTAACAGCAATGTATTATTTGAACCTCCTTGTATATTGTTGTAAAGTACACACACACACACACACACACACACACACACACACTGAACAGCAGTTATAACTTTTGAGCTGTTAAAGAAATAGTCATGTTTGTGATAGTGTACAACTGGCCAAAGTTCCTTTGGGGGTGGGGGGAAGGCAGGATAGAAATGATGAGGTTAAATTCCTTATTTAACATGTTATGTGGAATGATGCTATAGAAAGAGGTGGTGAAATTTCCTATTTACATCACTCCATATTGTGGTGGAGGGGGGATATCTTATTAAAAGCAGCTCACATGTAGTAAGTAAGCACAGCAAGGAGAGCATTGGACTGAGCATTTCTCACAGGAAGCACTTGCTGAATTTAAGGGTTTGGGCTGGACCCTGATATGGCTTAAAACTAAGATGGCTGTACCCATGCAAATGAACAATTATAAGTGGTGCTATCCCCAATACTTCCAAATAAGCATGTTTAGAATTAGTAAATTCTAAAAGAGACCCACTAAAAGAAATCCAGCTGCGTATCACTTGCTGGATTATGAACCACAGTCATAATTCAGATGCACACTACACTGTGCTTTAAATCAGAAGACCAACCCACTGGATTTTGGCACAATTTTTTAAAGCATTAAATCAGGGCCAGATTGTGATAAATAGGAACAGGTTTTCCAAAATGTTAAATACACTGCTGATTTGGCCGCACGCTTCATCTCCCCTCCCCAAGCTTACAAAGTTCCAGTGTTAATATTTCCATTTGATGCACATTTATCAAGATTCTATCTGATGGTCCTAACAAGATAGCCTACCTGCACAATAGCTTAATTTTATTCTGTACTGTTTTATGCTATTCTCCCTCCCATACACCAATCCTCAGTGCAATCTTTAATCTACAAAAAGCACGGTGCACTGAGCAATACAGAAGTGACATGTACAACAACAATATTACCTAATTTCAAGTACAGTGATAAAGGGTAAGGTTTCGGTGGGTGGCACATTAACAGGGAAAAGCTAGAATTAGGGAAGCTTCTGAAATTCTTTTTTTTCTAAAGTGGATCTGACAAAGTAGAAATTCCCTGTGCTTCATTTCCCCAAAAAAAATTTGGGGGGAGAGTGTTGTGCAGGCACAATTTGCCCTTCAGATAACTTTATGATTTCTCCTTCTCTGCATTTTCAATGTATACATAAAGGTAAAGGTAAAGGGACCCCTGACCATTAGGTCCAGTCGTGACTGACTCTGGGGTTGCGCGCTCACCTCACATTATTGGCCGAGGGAGCCGGCGTATAGCTTCCAGGTCATGTGGCCAGCATGACAAAGCCGCTTCTGGCAAACCAGAGCAGCACATGGAAACGCCGTTTACCTTCCCGCTGTAGCGGTTCCTATTTATCTACTTGCATTTTGACGTGCTTTTGAACTGCTAGGTTGGCAGGAGCTGGGACCAAGCAACGGGAGCTCACCCCGTCACAGGGATTCGAACCGCCAACCTTCTGATCAGCAAGCCCTAGGCTCAGTGGTTTAACCACAGCACCACCTGGGTCCCAGCATAGGTATTGACAAAGAACGGCATTAGAAAAGCAGGGGGGGGGGGGCAGATCATATTTACCACTATCTACATCATTACTTTTTGTAGTGCTTTGCCAATGTGCAGGAGTGTGTTTTCTCACCACACACACAAAAAGAATCCTATGTGCAATTATCTCCTATGTTCTTTTTGATGCTTCGTCAATGCATTAGATCAATCCATTGGTTATATATAGGGAAGACAGAAATTCTGGAATACTCCTATTTAACCAGGTTTGGGAAAACATCCACCACCACCACCACCCCATGCCACATTGCCACATACAAAAGCTGAAAGGATGGGCAGTGGAGTCTTACTTCAACATGGGCAATAGGACATCCTATGCAGTTTTCCACTGCAACTGAGGACAGCAAGCTGAAAATAGAGGAAGCTGAAAACACTTTTTGCCGTGTTGAAAGTCACTACTTCCTTTGGACCACCTTTCAAGGATCATTATCAAATGAATGGCAATAACTATTTATATGATCATGCATAGGTGCATTCAACTCATGTGCAGCTTTATGTGTAACTTCCACTCCACCTGTATGCTTAAGGCCCTTGGAGAACGGTGACCATAGTTTTCACCATAGTGACTTTATATTCATTGTGATTAACAACCCAGAAACAGAAGACACATCACTGTCAGCAAGCAACTGAACCAAACTACAGTGGTACCCCGACTTACGAATGAATTGACAACCGAATTTTTCGATTTATGAATGGGGCTAATGGCCGCATGCTTACGAATGTCTCAACATCCGAAAGGAAACCGCAGCAGTTTTATATAGGGATTTTTTGACTTACGAATTTTTAGATAGGGTTGCTTCGACTTATGAATTTGTCCGTTTCCAATGCATTCCTATGGGAAATCGCGTTTCCAATGGCGTTTTTTGACTTACGAAATTTTTCGACCTACGGAGGTGCATTTGGAACGGAATAATTTCGTAAGTCGAGGCACCACTGTAGAATCATGACTCCTTCAGATGATAACTAGCTATCAGGATTAAAGCAACACATGTTTTGCTTGGTTTCTCTTCGGAAGGTAATACCTACATTTTCCAAAATGCCAGCAGCCCACCCTCTCTGCTCCGCAACCAATTTGACTTATTGGTTAGTGTGTCATATGAAAAACCTTGGTTCAAGCCAATACTCAGCCATGAGTCACTGGGTGACACTAACTGAGTCACCATCTCTTAGTCTAACCTACCTCCCAGGATTGTTGTAAGATGGAAATGGGAGAGGGCAGCTATTTGTGCCAGCCCAAACTCCTTGGAGAAAAGGGACAGTAAAAATTGAAATCTGTGTGCAGTGCAATCTTATGCATGTTTATTCAGAAGTTCTATTGAGTTCATAGGATTGCAGCCACTAAACAGAACACATAAGCTCACATTTTCAACTGTGCTGTTATGGCTTTCATTCTCATTTCATTTCCAGGTTGGATAAAACTTAGAAGAATGGTATCACAGTGCTGAGACTGAGAATGGTATTTAAGCCCAGTGCATGTAGGAAGAGAGGACTGGGCACACTGCTTCCCATGGTGAGAGACTTGTGATCGATTTCAAAGGACAACACTTGTAAATCTATAAGCAGTTGTACTCCAATGATCTACAAGTCTGATTAAAGATGCTCAGGTTTTGTGCTGATTCACCTTCAAGGGTGATACACATTCTGCAAGGTCACTCACTCTGTGAGGGATTGATAGGCAATCTGGAACTACAGAGGCAAAGGTAAATTTTAATTCCCTGGGAGACACAACAAACAGTTGCTCCATAAAATGCAGCGTCAGCCAAAAACCTTTAGCTGTCAGAGGTGTAGGACAAGATGGTGACCTACTCCCGTTGCCATGTCCTGAAACAGACTGAATCAGTACCTGAATCTTATATGGGTGATGAAGAGGTTTGGGGGTTGGGAATACCTGCCATAATTCATTATCAGACCTCTTATGATCACATAATGTGCCATTATGAGGTCTCTTCTGTATGATTCAGGAATCAGGCCTTCAATGTGGTAGCACCTACCCTATTGACCTTCCTCCCACTGCATACCATTCAGAGGACAGCAACATGAAAACAGGCATTTCTGGTGGTGGCTCCCAACTTGTGGAATGCTCTCTCCAAGGAGGCATGCCTTTTTATATTGGCTTCTGGCCCTTAATTTGGCATTTGTGTCCTCCTTTAGGAGGGCAGCTTCAGTAACTATAATGGATTTGAATTTGTATATGCAATCGGTTTTACTTTTGAATATATATTTTTACTGCTTATGTTTTGATGGTTAAATCATTTTGATGCATTTCATAGGAATAAATTCTATATATGTTTTCCAGAATGCCCTGGATAATGTGTCATTCCACAATGGTTTGCTCCAAGATCCTCCAGTCAGGAGCTGAAGCCCATAGCAGCATATTTTCTTACTTGGGGGCTATTGTGATTAACCCAGGTAATAGCATAGCAAAAGCCTCCTAGCTATGAATCACAGTAGTTCTGTTGCCCCTGTTTTTGGCATCCTGGTATTCTGGATGATGCCAGAGTTCAGTTAGCCATGCTCACTGAGACAGGAAATGCATTAAAAGGCAAAACGTGCTTTAAAAAAAATTATGGAGTATGGGAAAATGTGAAATTCCAAAACAGTGAGATGCCCACCAGCCAAAATCCACAAAAAATGAAATGCATTTGCTGTTTTGCTTCCTTGTTGTGACAAACTATATTCTTTTTGCATTCCCTAAACAAGAGCACCATGTTCTATCTGACAGATGCTGTAAAGTATGGACTTAGTCCCTGAAAATCAAGGTTCTGTCTCTTCATTTTATTTGGAATCAGGTATTCCCTGCAGCTCAGTGTTGAAATATCTGATTTATAAGACATAAGAATGCAGATGTCCATTTGGCAGCCCTTCTGCTAAAAAAGGCAAAGAAAAAAAGCAAATTTCTGTTGACCTCAGGATCATAGGCATTTTGCCAATGCATCACAAAATAGTAACTCCTCTCTCTCTCTCTCTCTCTCTCTCTCTCTCTCTCTCTCTCTCTCTCTCATTCGTGAGTGTGTGTGTGTGTGTGTGTGTGTGTGAGAGAGAGAGAGAGAGAGAGAGAGAGAGAGAGAGAGAGAGAGAGAGAGAGAGAGAGAGAGAGAGAGAGATATTTTAGGAAATAGAAAATGCTCCATCCATATTAGCTCTGTTCAGGCATTCCTGAAAATAACAAATAATAATAAACCATCCAGTCCAGCCTCCTGCAATGCAGGAGTAAATACAGTTAGATAAACACACTTAGAAACCCTTTTCAGAACTTCACATTCATCCCTTGGCAAGGATACACTCTATATATTATTATTATTTCTGAAAGCATTCTGATAAGCTGCAGGGAATTTCCAGTCCTTTGCCAGATCATTGCCCTTTAAATAAGTTATGGCCCCTACCATCAAGCAGCATAGTGTCAGACAATCCCACCTCTTCACTGTTGAAGAGGATGCAATGGCCAGGCCACGTGAAGGGGAAAACACCCCACCCCACTCACTCCTGCAGAGACTGTGTTAACTTACATAATGGGCTATGTAAAGGTCAAGTTAACAGAAAAATGTGAACCCCATGAAATAAACAACTGGAATGTTTTTTTTTCCTTAATAAGAAAAAGGGGTATTAAGGATACAGTGAACAAGGGGATACCAAAAATTATATTCCGGGTTACTTTTATGTTATCTCTTTATTTCACCCTTCAGCAATAAGCACACAATCCTGCTCTACTCAACATAATACCTGCAGAATAAACAGACTCTTCCTTCTTACTTGACTGAGGGGAAAAATTATAGTCATCTTCAAATATCTAAAGTGCTGTCACGTGGAAGATGGAACAGTTACAAGAAAGGAGTTTCTGACTAAACATCAGGAATAACTTTCTGAGGGCAAGAGCTGTTCAAGAGTGGAACAGATTCCCTCAGAAGGTTGTGGACTCTCCTTCCTTGGAGGTTTTGAAGCAGAGGTTAGATGGGTATCTGTCATGGATGCTTTACTTGAAATTCCTGCAATGCAGGAGGTCACACACAGTAGATGACCCTCAGGGTCCCTTCTAACCCTACAGTTCTGTGGTTATATATGTTTTATTGCTAGCTGGATAGAGAACACAACTGAAACTGCCGGAGACTCTTGCTGGATATAAAAAGAATGTTCTGCGTAAGAAGCTCTGAGACTCGGTGCTGGAGATTTTATGGTGGTTTGTGAAAAATATGAGGCTCTGTGAAAGTCTGTGAGCGAAGTCGGATTATACTGCTGCCAGTAGATGGTGGCAATAGGGCCTTTCCTTGGTCTTGCTATGGAGATAGTGATAGGTGCAGTGGAAGTCTGAAGTCTAGATAACTGGCTGGAATAGCTAGGCCTCCAAGTGATGTTCCTTAACATGAAGGAAGGAGGCTTGGCCCTTACTCTCTTGCCAGAAGCTATCATCAGGCTCTTCCCCTAACCCCGGCTCGGTCAGGCCATAAAGGGAATAGCTGCTTTTCAGAATTGCCCAGCCCCCTTTCTCCACAGGAAGACATAGGAATCCCAGACTTAAATCAGGCATCCAAAGAGCTATAGAGACCTATAGAGTAACCTGGGACATGGTGGAAGCTGGCCTGTGAAGTAACAGACCAGAAACAAAACAATACTTGCAGCAGACCATATGTGAGCCAGTGGCTTCTGTGACCCCTTAGTCAGGCAGGCATGGGCCCACAGAAGATGTGAAACACCTCTTTGGTTATGTGCAGCACCATCTCTCCTCCCTCCATCACAGAAAATTCTTGTAGTAAAACTTGCTAAGACTTAAATGGCAGTCAATTATACAAAGTGCAAGTGGGGAGTGAATAAGTAAAACTTCTATAAGAATGCTAATGTTACTAGTGATTTTGTATGGAACTGGAAAATAACACAGAAAAGTTAAAGCTTTAAGTAAACTCTCTATGACATTATAATATATTTCCCTGTGGGGAATCTGTAGGATAATTTTGTTGTATGTCTTTTGTTTTAATGTGTTCTCGTGTTATGCTTTTTTAAAACCACATGACTTATAATCTATATATAACTTTTTTTTTCTTTTGAGCATGCATAACATGGCACTTCAGTGATCGTATTTATATTCTTGGTAAACCATAAAGAGGCTTTTTGGCTTGCTGACAAAAAAGCATAAAACGATCTCACCGTCTTCATTTTAGACAATGCACTGGATATGAGGACCTGCCTGCCTGCCTGCCTGCCTGCCTGCCTGCCTGCCTGCCTGCCTGCCTGCCTGCCTCTCAATGTTTGGGCATGTCCTTGGATTTATGTTGCTGGAAACCACTTCTGTGGTCGTATATAAAAGTTAGTAGTAACCTCATCCAAAGCTCTATTTGGGTATTATAAAACATGCAAGTACTTTGGCTAGGAAGAACAGTGGTTGAGAGGGGATTGTTTGAGATGGGAAGAGCCTTTTGAGTGTCACCCTTATGTAACAAATGCACCAGACTTTGCATACTGCAGAGGAAAAACAACAACCAATTGCTTCCATGATGTACAGTCATACCTCGGTTTACAAACACAATTGGTTCCGGAAGTCTGTACTTAGCCTGAAGCGGTCTTAACCTGAAGCGAACTTTCCCATTGAAAGTAATGGAAAGTGGATTAATCCATTCCAGACGGTCCGTGGAGTACTTAAACTGAAGCGTACTTAACCTGAAGCGAACTTTCCCATTGAAAGTAATGGAAAGTGGATTAATCTGTTCCAGATGGGTCCGCAGAGTACTCAACCTGAAGCATACTTAACCCGAGGTATGAGTATAATTGGTTCTGGAAGTCCGTACTTAACCTGAAGCATACTTAACCTGAAATGAACTTTCCCATTGAAAGTAATGGAAAGTGGATTAATCCGTTCCAGACAGGTCCACGGAGTACTTAAACTGAAAATACTCAAACTGAGGCGTACTTAAACTGAGGTATGACTGTATAAATATCCATAGTCTATCACAATGACAGTTGAGACAAAATGGTAAAGGAACCATGAAAGTTAAGTGCAGTTGCAAAAGACTCTGGGGTTGTGGCGCTCATCTCGCTCTATAGGCCAAGGGAGCCGACTTTTTTTCACAGACAGTTTTTCCAGGTCATGTGGCCAGCATGACTAAGCTGCTTCTGGCAAAACCAGAGCAGCGCATGGAAAGCTGTTTACCTTCCCGCCGGAGCGGGACCTATTTATCTACTTGCACTTTGACATGTTTTCGAACTGCTAGGTTGGCAGGAGCTGAGACCAAGCAACGGGAGCTCACTCCATCACCTTCCAATCGGCAAGCCCTAGGCTCTGTGGTTTAGACCACAGCGCCACCTGCGTCCCTGTAAGGATGATATACTCAGTACTAATTACAAAATTCACTTCGTTGTTGTTGTTTTGTTTTGGGGGTGGGGTGGGCAGTGACATGGAAACAGAATCAAAGTGTTCAGCCATTCAGAGAGGGGATAAGGTGATGTCACATTCTGACTTGGCTTTGGTTGTATTCAGTTACTCCTTCACATAACCAGATCTAATTTGCTCCAAAGCATTGCAATGCATTTGCACTTATCTCTGCTTGTTGGGGCTACTTACTCCTGGGAAGAAAATATTGCTGCCAATGGCATTCATGCAACGGGCAATTGAGGAATAAACAGGCAGAGAACAAACACTGATAGTGATCAATCTGAGCAAGTGCTTTCTCTATGACAGGTAGGGGGTGGGGTGGGGAGGGGGAGAATACTTCAGCACTTGCAGAACTCTCCTGTTGCCTTCAAAGTGGATCAGGGCAAACATCACTGCTCAGTGGATTCAATGGACATCCCCATCCCACAATGTCATTGCGAAATGACAATGGTAAACTTTTCAATAAAGCTTCAATCTCATTTCTGAAAGTGCAGGACTAGTGTAGAAAATAGAAAAGCATTCTTTTATTTAAGCTGCAGTACTCAAAATCCACTTCATCTGGAAGAGTGCCATTGAAATCAATGAATTATACTCGAGTGGGTGGCTTGAGATATCAGCTGAACATTTTTGAAAATACTGAAAGTTTCTTTCTACCTATCCAATTAGTTTCTCTCAATTCTGGTTTCTCTGATGTTCCCCTCTCCCTTCATGCATATTTTTTTTTAAAAAAAGAACAACAAATGTATTTGGCTTTAGACAGGGAAAGAGGGTGTGAGAGAGAAAGTGAGAGTGGGGAATGCATCTGTCAACTTAGTCCCCCCCCCTTTCCTTAAGGTTGCAATTCAAAAATGGATGAAGTCAAGAGAATTCCTGCCATCCATTCATCCATTCCTTCTCCTTCTCCTTCTCCTTCTCCTTCTCCTTCTCCTTCTCCTTCTCCTTCTCCTTCTCCTTCTCCTTCTCCTTCTCCTTCTCCTTCTCCTTCTTCTTCTTCTTCTTCTCCCCCCCCATTGGAAAAAAGGTGTCTCAAATCCCCCCCCCCGGGTTGGGAGTAAGGATGTTTGATAATTCTGTTTGAAATGGAAACAGAAATTGCTGTCATGTGCATGTCTGTTTGAGGAATGGAAATCATGCAAGCAAATGCAAGCAGGGGTTGTTATCATTGGTTTTCTTAGTTCACAAATGTAACATAAAAAACTATGTCATTTTCTGCTTTGTTTTTGACATTGCCCTTCTACTGAAACTGATCAAAATTAATAACATTAGTTTCAGCCATAGCAGATAGTGAGTCAAATAACCTAGGTTTTAGTGGAATTTGAACTGTGGTGAAATGGCAACAGCACCAATTGTGACAAACATAAGATGGAATGGATATCACTGTCTCCCTCCATCCCTCTTTAGGACCATGTCAAGGGAACAGGATGACTTTGTATCCAATCCATTTCTTGGTACATTTACATGGGCCCATAAGGCTTCATCAGTGGCTGGGAGGTTTTGTCATAGTATTGTACTCTAAAGCTCAGGTTGCCCCATTTCCGTATCAGATTGCAAACTTCTACATAAACATTTGTATGTTTTTGATGCACATTTCTCCTAATATATACATTTTTACATGGTTTTGCATAATATATGGGTTTTGTTTTTTTGTTTTTTTTTGCAAGACTTTCCCCCTAATATAATGCATTTCAGTATCTTTTTAGGGTGGAATTGTTGGAAAACTCCATCACAAAATCTGGATAAATTGTGTTTCAATTCACATATTGGTTCAGGAAGTGTGAATTAGCAGGGTCCATATTAAAATGCAAACCAAGTATGTGTCAGCTTTGAGGTTTGGCAAATTAGCTTTCATTTTTGTGAGCAACCACCAACTTCCTCAGATACATTCAAGGAACTGAAAATGATGCTGCTGAAAATTATCACAAGGTGACATTATGATTACCAAGGATAATATATTACTACAATATTAAATATTTCAAATATTGTGCTGTTTGTTCAAATAGATATCTTCCATAAGAAGCATCTCAGGAGACCATAATACACAAGTGTGACAATAAAGTTGACCTTCACTTGCCAAGGTCCTCTACCACATAGTTCTATGGTTTGGACTACAAAAATATTAAGTCTTGTGATATAGTCTCTGTAAGTCCGTAATGTACTGAACAACCACCGTTTCTCCAAGCTCAGATTTATCAAGATTCTTTTTTCCTTTTCACGCATATATTTACGGTACAGAAAACAGAACCAGCTCCCTTGTATAGGAAACTGATAGTCAATAGAAGAAAGCAAAGTACACTTTTCAATATATATTCTAAGAACAAAAGGAACGTCCCTTTTTTGATTCGGTTATTTGGCCAACGCCAGTTCCCTCAAGATTCTGACCCACTTTATGTCCTGACTTCATATTACTCCTGGCTCACAATGGACTCTTTCCCTTGAACGAATCTAGATACAGATACAGCATAAAACAAGAAACAAATGGATCAAATCACAGGGCCTGTAATTTTCATTCTTCTTCTTCTTCTTCTTCTTCTTCTTCTTCTTCTTCTTCTTCTTCTTCTTCTTCTTCTTCTTCTCTCCTACACCTCTAGTGGTCCCCCCCCCAACCAGCCTTGGAAGCAAGGTCAAAGTCTTCTTGTGTGAACTGTTTTGAAATCTGTCTGGTACTTCGAATTGCAGTAGGAAAATAGGAAAATAAATCAAGTGGAAAAAGGTGTGTGCTCACTCAATTGCCAGTGTTCTAACATGTTCTATGTTACAACATGAAATAAGACACTATGGGAACAGATGAGAATGGAATCAATTTGATTTCAGCTCAGCAATTCTATCTACTAAATGCCTTTTCAGGTGTTGGAATCAAAGGTTCACAACACAGAAACTTTGTGCCAACACACACTATAACCTTTGTCTATATGTGGTAGTGAAGAGTAAGCATTCCACAAACAGCTGCCCCCTGTGTTTGTTGATCTTATTTCCATGTGTTCATGGTTGCATATACAGACGTCTATATGAATGCACACTTCTGCCCCTTTGTATGTTCTAGACCAGCCTTTCCCAGCCTGGTACCTGTAGATGCGGACTACAATTCCCATCAACCCTGAGCAATGGCCATGCTAGCCGGGGACTGATGGGAATTGCAGTCTATAACTTCTAGAAGGCACCAAATTAGTGAAGGATGTCCTACACCTTCCATTTTTGAAGGCACAGACAATATATGTGGAGCCTATCTACTTTTTTGGCAACCCATGCAAATCCTGGAAATAAGCTGTTCTATGGTAGGAATAGTTGGCCCCCACAAACAATCTGGTCATTGTGTTCTGCACTAGCTACAACCTCTAGTTGAACCTCAAGGGTACCCCCAAAGTTCTTAAGTCTTACATTACTTTCACAGTCACCCATTAAGAGTAGTCAACTCAAAACATGATATCTGAGCAGGTCTCACTCCCAAAGGAACCTATGTCTGCTGTGTTTTCAATATGCTGCAATACCTAATTTTCTGAATGCATGCTAGTTCTGCCACAGAGGCATTGGTATGAATGTTGGGAGAATTCTGACAAAAATGGAAAAGGAAGCAGAAATTGCTGCAATCTGTGTCTTCATCTGTGATCAGAAATGGATATCAGCCAAGAGAATAAAACCAATATTCATTTACATCAGTGTTTCCAAAACTTTTCCCGACTGTGGCCCTCTTCCAAACTTGTTTCTTTCCTATGGCCTCCCCATAGGCATAGCGGGGGGCAGCTGCCCCCCCATAAATAAAAATCAATACAAATCAAGACAAATCTGAGATTCTGCCCCCCCCAAAAAAGCCTGTCCCCAGTAGAAATGTAGTTATTTAAATGTTTTGTTTGTAAATAGGACATGTTTTATTTATATTTGTATAATTTATACAAAATGCAATTACATAAAATAATAGCAACACAATGAAATACTGTTGAAGCAGAAAAACACAGAATCATGAGCAGGAGGTGACCCCAAGGGTCATCTTTCTAGTGCAACCTCCTGCAATGTAGGAAACTCAGCTAAAGCATCCATGACAGATGGGCATCCAACCTCTGCTTAGAAACCTCCAAGGAAGAAAAGTCCAGAACCTCCCAAGGAAGCTCCATCTTCCATGTATTATAAAAAGTAAACAACACTTATTTGACCCCAGTTATTTGACACAGAGGTGGAAACCTACAGATGGTCCAAAAGGTGCACAGGGAGTTCTGTATATATGGGAGAATTTTTAAAAGCAGGTGGTCCTCACTGACCTGGTGCAAAAATAACTTCTCATCCAGAGCAGCCCTGGCCACCTAGATAAAACACTATACAGTGGTGCCTCGCAATACAAATTTAATTCATTCTGTGAGTCAATTCGTTTTGCGAAAAATTCGTCTAGCGAATCCCATAGGAATGCATTTATTTATTTTTTTGCCCATAGGAATGCATTAATTGAATTTCAATGCATTCCTATGGGAAACCGCAATTCGCTAGGCGAATTTTTCACAAAACGAATTCGTCTAGCGGGGCAACCTCCGCTCGAAAAATCTCTTCGTTAAGCGAAAAATTCGTCTTACAGGGCATCCATCTAGCGAGGCACCACTGTATCCCCATACACCCTTAACTGGGAATAAGGCTCACTGAACTCAGTGCGGCTTTCTTCTGAGTAGACACTTAGTTATTTACTAGATGCAAGTCAGCAGCACCAGACAACCCCGCTTGGCTTGGCTTGGCTAGGTGTTGGGGTGGATTGCACCTTGCACCTTTCAGAGTCAGGCCCAAGCTGCCACTGGGCCCAGAACTAGCAGCAGAAAGAAGTAGCTCCAGCTCACCCAGCCCTACCCATTGCCAACACACCTTACCTGGGGGTTCTGGATTGTGGGCTCTACTGGTCAAACAGGAGCATCAGCGATCACCCTCTCCTGCCAGAAACAAACCAGGACTGCTCCAAGAAAATGCATGTGGCAAAAAGGAGCGTTAGGCCCTGGTGGGCCACCCCCTTACTCGCTTGTGATTGGCCAAGCGGATAAAAGAAGAAAGGTTTTTTTCTTCACTTCTCACTTCCCTCTCTGGCCCCCTAGCCTCGTGCTGTGGCCCCCATTTATGCATTTTTCACTTGTGGCCCCCTTGGAATATCCTGGGGTCTCCCAGTTGGGAAACATGGGTTTACACCATCATTGTTGTTCTTTGGAAGTCCACAAATGAAAAAAAACAACATTATGTTGACGTTTCCTTTACACTGAAATGAATGCAAGTTATGTAAATAGCTACATAAGTTCCATACTTGTGGTATGTAGACAGTGAGATACGTAATTTCACAGAAGCCAAACTACTGTACAACCAAACAGAAACAGCATTGAGTCTGACAAATAGACGTCAGAGCTCAGTCTGTAGAGTATGAGGCTCTTAATTTTAGGGTCATGAGTTGGAGCCCCACATTGGGCAAAGGGATTCCTGCATTGCAGAGGATTGGACTAAATGACCTTTGTGGTCCCTTCCAACTCTACAATTCTATTACTGTATTCTTTTACTAGAAACTGCTGCCTTTTTATATTCCTGTGCATTGGTCTCTTCCAAACAATCTAGTTCTACTGAATGCCCATTATTAGACTATTGCTAAATAATTGCACCCATAGAGGTGGGAATAGTATTTGGATTCACCTCAATTGAAAGTGAAAAACCTCCTATTATCTCAAGGACTGAACTGGCAGCAACAGAAGCATCTTAAATAATTTATATCATTAGGAGGCATTTTTTAAGACCTCAATCCCATTTCCCTTGAATTTTAACAGTTGTTTAATTGTGACAAGTGTGACTTCGTTGTCCAGCTTCACAATAGCTGCTCTCCAAACTTTCCAATAATTAAAACACTTGATAAATATTCAGTGATAATTTGTTGAGATTGCCATTTATCAGTTTTAATGATTATGTTTCTCACATGTTCAGCAGGGACAATTTGTTCTCCAGAAGAAATTTACTTCTCACAAGCATAAATCACAATTAAAAATAATAACATCACCTCTCTGCTGCAGATCCATGCAGCACAATACTTTCCATCTCCAAAGCTTTTCAAAAGGGGAAAAAATCCTTTTTAGCTAAACAAAGTTTTTTCCCTGATGCACTATGCATTCCCGTCTTTGTTTCAACGCAAATGTCATATAATTATGCTGGAAATATGGAACGTTTAACCAGCAGGAACTCAAATACATGGCACCATTTGGTATCATTATTTTCACAGTCACTCCATAAAGAACAGCCTTTCCATGGTGATAAATACTGTAGTATTCACATGATGCCTACTGATTGGGATCATATTCAAAAGACTTAAGTTCTATTATAGTTTTTTAAAACCTTTTCTGTGGCATCTGATGCCTGCTACTTAAAGTGTAATTCCACTGGGATTGCCAATATTCATTGGGTCCCATTTCCCTGGAGGAAGTGAGATCTGAAGTAAGCTGTAACAGAAAGGACTTCATTGTGCAAAAACGAGTTTCCTTCCCCTTCCTTCACATTTTGCAAAGACTCTAAATATGTCACACAACAGCATTAGTGAAAAAGCAGTGACACCCTGTGAGCAGCAGTGTATGAGAGGTAGCACTTTAATCCAATCTGTTAATTGTCTTCTTTTGCTCTTCTTCCATAAAAGAGTCTGTTTTCTATGGGGATTGTACAAGAGAAATTCCTGGTGGATTGTGGCCTACTTCCTAAGGATGAAGAGGATTTTGTTTAGCTCTTAATTTTGGAGCAAACCTAAACACAGACACAGAGACACACAGACAGACACACACCAACTGTCTTGGACCCCATGCACAAACTGGAATGTAGATCTATGAATGAAGTTGCACAGTCAATGAACTGATCTGTGCATGGGTCCATACTGGACTTATGAGGTAGCCCTAGGGTTGTCTCTTTAGCATTTTACAGTTGTTAAGAACACATAATACCTGTTTTATGGCAATGTGGTAAAAAATAAAATAACAAGCCAGTTTTGAAATGCTTCCAGGAACTTATGAACATAATAACACACAGTCACTTCTTGGTAGGAATGTTGGGGAATTCTGACGAAAACAGAAACAGGAGTGGAAATTTCTGGTATGGTTTTGTCCCATGTTCATAACAGCAATCAACCAAGCAAATGTGGTTTTAGTTTAGGATAGCTCAGTCAGTAGAGCATGGGGCTCTTAATCTCAGGGTTGTGGGTTTGAGCCCCACGCTGGACAAGAGATTCCTGCATTACAGGGGGTTGGACTAGATTACCCTCATAGTCCTTTCCAACTCTACAGTTCAATTATTCTATGAATACATTCTGCCCCCCCAAAAAAAATACATTGTGTTTCCTTTACATTGAAATGATTGCAACAACAACATAATCCACACAACTAACTAAATAATGTAGGCTATGAGATTTCCCACAGTGGACATTGAAATGAATGGTGGGTTTTTTGGTGGGATATGAACTGCAGGGGAAGGGAAACAGTGGCATGTACAACTATGTGGTGGAATGGGAAATAATGCTTTCTTACATCTTTTACTTTGTGGGGATTTGTACAGAGGAAAAGATGGCTGCCCCCTCCCACCGTATCAACCCTCCTGTACATTGTCCCTAGCTGCTTTACAAGAATACTCTATGGAGAAAAGATGGTTGCCCCCATGGGTAGATTCATAAGAGCACGCAAAGAAGCCCACTGTATCAAATTGATGCTCCACCTAGTCCAGTACCCTGTTTCCCACAGGGACCAATCTGATGCCTCTTGAAAGCCCACAAGCAATACATCAAAGCAATTGTCCCCTCTCCTTGCTGTCCTCCAGCAACTAGTACTCGGTGACATAGTGTCTCTGGGACTGGAGGTTTCATATAGCCATCATAACTAGAAGCCATAAACAGACAGATCTCCCATGAATTTATCTAATGGCCTTTTAAAGCCATCAAAACCAGTGGTCATCACCATAAATTCCATGATTCCATAAAATCCCTGCTGAATGGACATGGGGCTTCATCCTCCCTTTGAAAGGCCATTTAACACATTAAATTGCAGCAAAGGCAGGATTTTCTCCAAGTGCAAAATATGCAGGCAGCTTTGGCCAACCTTGAGCCTCTTTGATGTATGTCCTTGCATGACATTCCTCTTTGCATTGGCCACATTGGCATGTTACATGTGTTTGTCAAGGGTAAGCTGGCCACGGAGATATAGACATGTAATAAAACCCATGTGTGAGTATCCTATACTTTATTAGAAAAGGAGCTTGTGAAGGTGGGGTGCAATCTATCCTCCCTCCTTTACTTTTCCTTGTTGTGCTTGGTTGCTTCGAGCACTTTTCTCCCTAGCCTAGTTCATTTCTGATATAAGAGCCAGGCAGGGAGCAGGGGCACCATTACCAGCAGACTACTCAGCATACGCCTACAACCAATAGAGCCCAGGGGGCTGCTAAACAACTGCTGGAAGAGGTGGGCCCAAGGCAACAAGCCCTGGTGCACTATAAAGCCTAGTACCTGAAGAGCTGCAGCTGTCATTGGGTTATTTAGTGTTAATTCTTCACTTTTAATTCTAAAACTTTCCCAGAGTGCCCACTTGCAGCTCTAGTGCTTTCCTTGGCATCTGAGTAGCTGAGTTCATTGGCTCTTTCATTTCAGTTCTCTTCTGCACATTCCTTTTTGTGTAAGTGAATGCCCTCCATCCGCACCCACATCTGTTTACCTCAATGATGCCTTATTCTCACACTAACATACATGGACCCTGAGGCTACAGATAGATATGAATTTTGTTTAATAATAATAATAATAATAATTTATTATTTATACCCTGCCTAAGCTTTCCTAAACAGGGCTGCCTTCAGACGTCCTCTAAAAGTCTGGTAGCTATTTTTCTTTTTGACATCTGGTGGGAGGGCGTTCCACAGGGTGGATGCCACTACCAATAAGGCCCTCTGCCTGGTTCCCTGTAACTTGGCTTCTCGCAGTGAGGGAACCACCAGAAGACCCTCGGTGCTGGACCTCAGTGTCCGGGCAGAGCGATGGAGCTGGACCGAGGCCATTTAGGGCTTTAAAGGTCAGCACCAACACTTTGAATTGTGCTCAGAAACGTACTGGGAGCCAATGCAGGACTTTCAAGACTGATGTTATATGGTCTTGGTGGCTATGGTCTAGCTGCCGCATTCTGGATTAATTGTAGTTTCCGGGTCACCTTCAAAGGTAGCCCCACGTAGAGCGCATTGCAGTAGTCCAAGTGAGAGATCACTCGTTTCCATTCATATTGTAACGTGAGACAACCCAACTGACACTTCCTGAAATGATACACTAAATGAACACACAGCTGTCCTTCAAAAGTCACACTTCACAAAGAGTTTTGGGGTGCATTTCTCCAACTAAACCAGGGGGACATATTAGAGGGAAGTGTGCATAAATATGCATATATTAGTGAAAATGGCATACAGAGAGGCATTCTACCAACAACAACAAAATGCATGCTGACAAATGTTTAAAAAACAAACTCAAACCAAAGTGGATATGTGATAAACTGGACTTTATCAAATATCCAAAAAAAATCCAAAATTGACACATTTGTCTGGATCTATCTGAGATCTTTTTCAGGCCCCAACATAATCTAAAGTGGGACCTTTTTTCAGTTGTAGCACCCAGTCTTTAAAGTTCCTCCCCAGAGAGGTTCATCTGGCACCAACTTTGGTATACAGTCATACCTCGGGTTAAGTACGCTTCAGGTTAAGTACTTTCAAGTTAAGCACTCCGCGGACCTGTCTGGAACGGATTAATCCACTTTCCATTACTTTCAATGGGAAAGTTCGCTTCAGGTTAAGTACACTTCAGGTTAAGTACGGACTTCCAGAACCAATGAGGTACCAATGTACATTGATTATTGCCTTCATTTTATGGATCAATGGTCTCATTAGACAGTAAAATTCATGTTAAATTGCTGTTTCAGGGGGTGTTTTTCATTGTCTAGAACGGATTAATCCACTTTCCATTACTTTCATGGGAAAGTTTGCTTCAGGTTAAGTACGGACTTCTGGAACCAATTAAGTACTTAACCTGAGGTACCACTGTATCACACTTCATTCTCACAGGGATTTTAGGTACACTGGTAATTATTTTCCTACTGCCATGAGTTTAAATTTTTTGTTTCCTTTTTTTAGCATTATCTGCTTTTGCTAATGGTATGTTAAATGCAATGATGGTTGTTTTAAAAAGCTGCTTTTCATTATTTAGTAACTCTTGAAAATCCCTTTAGAGCTGGAGAGCAGGGTATAAACAGCCTCAGCCCAGTATACCTGAAAGAGCATCTCCACCCCCATCATTCAGCCTGGTCACTGAGGTCCAGCGCTGAGGGCCTTCTGGTGGTTCCCTCACTGCGAGAAGTGAAGTTGCAGGGAACCAGGCAAAGGGTATTCTCGGTAGTGGCGTCCGCCCTGTGGAACACCCTCCCATCAGATGTCAAGGAAATAAACAATTTTCTGACTTTTAAAAGACATCTGAAGGCAGCCCTGTTTAGGGATGTTTGATGTTTGATCGTGTTTTTAATATTCTGTTGGGAGCCATCCAGAGAGGCTGGAGAAACCCAATCAGATGGGCAGGAAATAATAATAATAATAATACCTGTTAAAATAGATGTCAATGAGAAAGGCCATACAGATGACAACCCAGCCACATCTAATTGTGTACTTACAGTCACAGATTACACTTTTAGGATTGTTTTAAGGGTGGATATAAGTAAAAGAACATATGAAATTATGCTTATATATTGGAGATATAGCAGAACATACGCTTCAAAATATGACAATACTGATTCTATTTCCCTGCAAGATTTGGCCTTAGAGAAATGTGGTTTGTTCACAGTACACTCAACACAAAAGTACAGATGTTTGCACCATGCTGAGAGGCCTTGTAAGGTGACGGTTGTTTGAACTGGTATTTCCCTAATGTCTAGAAGAGTTCCATGGTTCATTTTTCTTTTGTTCTCCAAAGGTCATGATTCTTCCAATAGAAAATGAGCCTTTATAAAATTCCGTCCCACAGCTTCCAAACCAAGGCTGCATTAGCCACAAGATCCCCCAATTCCTGTTTCGCTCTTGGCTGCTCTTTCTATTTCAAATGACCCAACTAACTCATTTGTTAAAGTAAAAATAATCATTAGATAAATGCATGCTGTTCGGAAATGGATCAAGAGTGGGGCATCTGTCTGCAACTATTAAACCATATGCCAAGCCGTCTTTATTCACCTGTATTTTAGCATTTGATGGCAAAACTCATTTGTATCTCAAGGCCTAACAATAACAATAACAATAACAATAACAATAACAATAACAATAACAATAACAATTTATTATTTATACCCCGCCCATCTGGCTGGGTTTCCCCAGCCACTCTGGGCAGCTTCCAACAGAAAATAAAACACAGTAATCTATTAAACATTAAAAGCCTCCCTGAACAGGGCTGCCTTCAGATGTCTTCTAAAAGTCTGGTAGTTGTTTTCCTCTTTGACATCTGTTGGGAGGGCGTTCCACAGGGCAGGCGCCACCACTGAGAAGGCCCTCTGCCTGGTTCCCTGCAACTTGGCTTCTCACAATGAGGGAACCACCAGAAGGCCCTCGGTGCTGGACCTCAGTGTCCGGGCAGAATGTTGAAGCTTTATCCATGGAGAACCAAACTGTCAAAAGCAGTGTTCTGAACCCATTCTTAATTTGCAAACAAGGATCTTGAAAATGTTGAGAGAAAATGGACACGTGATGGGCTTGGGGGGGGGTGTTCCAAGAGAGAAGGGGCTCGTTGGGCCTCTCTTATGTGTATCTGCAGTGCAATTTGTAAGGTACACCTACCAGTAAGTTGCTAAGGTGGTACTGGCTGGTACCCACTGAGACTTGTGGGGTGGATTCAGGGTGCCAAAACAGTAGGGGAAGCTAGTAAGAGCCCACCAATTATAGTTTTGTCCTCATCCCCTTCCTTGCTGAGTTCTACAAGGGCAACATTGAGACTAAGGAGGAAGGGGAAGCTGAAAGGCAGTTCCATTTCCTGGGAATGGTTGTAAATAGGAAAGCAGGCAGGTGGTGGCTGGCCGAGAGCACACAGAGGTTGGTGGCACAATGTCCCATGTCCTTAATGAACCAGCCTCCATTGTGCTTAGGGTTTGAGAAGTACTGTATAACAGACTTAAATACTATCTAAGAGTGAACAAGGAGGTAGTTCAGATGCCAGAGCATGCCAGAAATATATTTGTAGTGGCCCATACTTGTCCCTTTCTATAGCAACATGGCTTGCTTAGGCCTTTGTTGCTGTCCTTGTTGCAATGCAACTTATAGCATTTGGAGGAGGAATCTCTATAGTAGGTTGAAAAATTGGAAGAACTACATTCTTCCACGTAACATGGCCGGAAGGCAGTTGGAGGGTTTTCCAGGTAGCAATGCTTCAGGCATTTTATATATATATATATATTTTACAGCCTTGCCTCATCAAAAGCATTTTGGAGGCAGCTTGCAAATAATAATAAACTCCAACAACATGAAAACAGAAAGAGCAAAATAAAAAGCAAAAAAGATCCCAGCAATATGAACTGTGCCACAGTACATAAACAAAACCCAACTTAGTGGGTAGGTGTATGTGGGGGGGGGAGCTTTCAAAACTAGCACCTAAGACTCTTAACAGTGGGCTTCAGAGCCATGGTTCTAAAAGGGGCATTCTGAAGATGAGACACTATCACAAAAAAAGCATAGGAGGAGAAGGGGAAAGTAAACAAAGATAGAATGATGTGGAACTTAAATTGCTTGCAGCTTCATCTGTAGAAAGTTGAAACCCAACAACATCTGGAGGACCACATGTTCTCCATCATTGGACTAGATGAACCCAACCAAGGTTATGTTTAAGGATGGGACTGGTGGGGAACTCATACATGATCCATGTTGCACTGAAGCAGCAGAGGAGGGGAGGGTGTTTTAAATCTCTCCTAACCACATTTATTCAATAATTCCATAGGACAGCAAGTATGATTTCTGAAATTTTACCAGGTCCCCATCCCCCCATCCCTCCAGTGAGGGTCATTCTAGCAAAATGGTTTCCCCAGTGCCTAGCAATGCTCTGATCCCCAGCCACTTGACTTTAGCAGGTGGGTGAAGGAAGAGAAAGGTTTCCTCAGATTATCTCAGGGTATAGAGTCTCACATGGGAGTCATCATCAATCCTTGAGGTACCCTGTTCCCAGACTATATGCAATGGATGGGGAACCTGAGACCATTTAGATGTTGCTAGATTCCAACTTCCATCATCCCAGAACCCTGGCCATGCTGGTTGGGGGTTATGGGAGCTGAGGTTCAACATCTGAAGAGCTTCATGTTTCCCACCCCCATTGTATGGAGAAAGACGAATTAACTAAAGTTTTGCAGTCATTCACAAGAGCCTTCCCCGTGTACTCGAAGCACTGGGACTGGTTACAGTTCCTATGATATGCCCTAGAGTGTGTCATAGTATGTGCAAGAAGGAGAGATTCATCCTGGTAAAAGCACGATAGAATTCCCCTTTGGAAGGTTGTGAACTGGATTTATCTACAGCAGATGCTACAAAGAGAATGCTAATAAAATCTATGGCCTTGTTCAAGGCACGTAGCTGTGTACAGTCTTCTTTTGGCAGTCTGCCAGGAAGGAAAAACTGCTAGTGTTTCCCAGAGGGTTACAAAAAGAGAGGAGGGGTGGGAACTCATCTTCATTGCAGAAAACAAATTCCAGTTTCAGGGAATGTCATAAAGATGGCACATATTAATGGGGGCAACGTATAGGCACTCATGGCTGAATGTGCTTACTGATGACTAGTCATATACTTTCTTTAGTCCATAGCGAGGATGGATTTGCAAAACAATGTGGAAATTTTCTGTGCTTCTAGAAGTAATAGCATATTTTCTGCACACCCTCTATTACATCTAAGATGCATTCTTTATTATTACTTTCAAGTTTCTCATCTATTTACAAATGGGCCTCTGTAGCATCAGTCAGCCCCAAATAATATCAGCCAGATGTCAGACAAGAAAATGACACGTTTGACTGTTTTTCTGGATTTGACTGGACATTCTATAACGAGCAAAGGAGGGTTTTCAGCGTGTTCCAAGCAATCCAGAAATGGATTCTTTCTGATAAAGCTTAGTTTTTGTGTTAATAGAAATTCCTTCCAGAATCAGGTGCCTCTGGGAAGTCCACAAGCAGGACACAAGGTCAATAGCCGTATCTCACTGTTGTTTTCCAGAAGCATAGTGCCTCTGATAAGTCATAAAATCATAGAAGTGTACAGTTGGAAGGGATTCCAAGGGTCATCTAGTCCAACCCCCTGCAATGGAGGAATCACAGCTAAAGACTCCCTGACAGATGGTCATTTATCCTCTATTTAAAAACATATACCACCTTCCCAAGGGTGTCCATTCCTTTGTCTTTGCTAAATTCTAAAACTATTTGTAGCTCTTTGAAATCATGCCCTTGTTTTCACTTGCTTAAAAATTTTTTCCTATTATTTATTTATGCCAGCTTCCCTCAGTCCCACCCCTTAAAAAATAATTCTTATAATGTCTGACTTGAAAGAACTCAGAAAGAGCATATCTAACCCTGGCCATCATCTGTACAATTTTCTCATAAGAACAAAATCTCTGTTCCCTGAGAAAATCCATATGTCTTACGGTTTTGTGGTCGATCCGAAACTTAAAGGGCCCCAGAATCTTTTTCAGGTCAAAATCTTTTTCAAGCAAAACTGCTTTTCAGGAGGATTTCCCTGGAGAAACAAACTGTCCTGCTCTATCCTAGGTTTTTAATAGCATAATATCACAGCATTATTGTTGCGTGTTGGTTTTTGTGTCCTTTTCATTTAGTTTTAATCCATAAGGTGTGTGGTTTGCTCAAACCCTTTTCAACCTTATTTACTTTTATTTTTAAATCCATTGCTTATTTTGGATCACTTATGCTACATAAAAAATATAGTTTAATATTGGAGGTGGGCATTCAACCCTTTTCTACAGCATCTGCCTGATTTTGGCATCTTCCGCTGCCAGGCAAATTTAGAAATATCCTACTGCGATTTTTCAAGCTCAGCCAGAAGGCAATGTTTTCACACACACACACACACACACAAACACACGCACACACACACCCTTATCATCTTAATGGTAGTTATTAAGCCCATCAGCTAGAAAGAGTCCAGTTGCTATACACACAGACACAAACAGACACACACACGCCAGAATGAAAGTTGGAATTAAAGGGCCACTGTATGAATGCAATAAGAATCTGCAAGCAGGCAGAGCAATCTTGAATTGAATTGAACTGCAGGCAGTTGTAGCTGGGAGAGACTAGGTTGAAGGAAAGCCACTTCCGTGCTTTTGCCGGAGGTGGAATTGTGGGCAGCCCGACGAGCCCATTGCGTGGGGGCTGCAGTTTCAGCCCCCACGCAATGGAAGCCTCCAACTGCGTCACCCACGCCCCTGTCCAATAGGGACGAGGGGGCGGGGCCGCAGCGCTTAAATCCCCCCGCGTGCCGGAACTTGGTCTCTTTATTCCAGTTCGCCGGAGCGAACAGAAGCACTCGTCTCAGCGCTCGTTTTTTCCTTTGCCTCGTGGCTTTGCTTTATTTTTAGGTCCCCTTTTCTTGTTTCCCCCACCTTGTCCCTCTTTTTCTCCCTTCCTTTCCAGGTCTTGCTGCTACACAAGTAGAGATCTACTCATAAAACAGGATGGCCCATTCTTCTCCTTGTCCCTGCAGCTCCCCTGTGCCCTTCCACTAAATCTGCTCTGGAGGGTTCCCCACTTTCTGGATCAGATTTTGAGGGTACAAATGAGGCTGTGGGTTGGGAAGAGAGGAAGGGGATTGCCCATTGTATGAGTGGAAGTCTTTCCTTGGCAGGCAGACACAGTTGGATGTCAAAGAAACATAGGAAGCTGCCTTTGGTACATCTAGCTCAGTACTGCCTACTCTGGCTAGCAGCATCTTTCTAGAATTCCTGATGGGGTCTGTACCCAGAGATGTGATGCTGAGATCTGAATGTGGGACCTTCTGCATACAAAGCAACTATCTGCTACTTAGCTGCTGACATTCCTCATGCCATTTTGGGAGACGGAGTTTCTTATTACTGCAAGATTGTTATATATATAATGCAATAGATCTATGGTGCTAAATGTTTAAGCTTAGTAAATATTGGGATTTAATCAGAACTTGTATGTTATATCTGGGATATGTTGTAGGACAGTCTCAATGTGTATTAGAAGGGGGTTTGGGGTGTTTAATTAGTATTTATGTGTAAAGATTGTGCATACGACCTCAAGAATGTAATCAAGATCCATGGGTATTGGAATATGTCTGTGGACCTACTTCTGAGCACCATCAATTAGCATGTAAATAGTTAATTAACCTAGGTAAATATCCTAAGTGTGTACCAGCTTTACTCAGTCAACTGGTGTTGATGAAGTCCGACAAACACCTTTGTTAGATGACACCTGGGTGGGGGATTAACCACTGGCTAACCAAATACTAACCAAAGTATCAAGAGAACTGGGTATTAGAATACAAATGAATAAAGAGGACTTGGTTTTTTGGAACAGCAGAATTAGACGAGATGGTACCAGGAAGCAGAGAAGGAACCATGGTTTCCTGGAGACTAAGATAGGCTGCTGGCATATTGAGTCACTATGCCAGCAAGTTTGGAAAACTCAGCAGTGGCCAAAGGATTGGAGAAGATCAGTCTACATCCCAATCCCAAAGAAGGGCAGTGCTAAAGAATGCTCCAACTATTGCATAATTGCGCTCATTTCACATGCTAGCAAGGTTATGCTTAAAATTCTACAAGGCAGGCTTAGGCAGTATGTGGACCGAGAACTCCCAGAAGTGCAAGCTGGATTTTGAAGGGGCAGAGGAACCAGAGACCAAATAGCAAACATGCGCTGGATTATGGAGAAAGCTAGAGAGTTCCAGAAAAAAACATCTACTTCTGCTTCATGGACTGCGCAAAAGCATTTGACTGTGTCAACCACAGCAAACTATGGCAAGTTCTTAAAGAAATGGGAGTGCCTGGTCACCTCATCTGTCTCCTGAGAAATCTCTATGTGGGACACGAAGCTACACTTAGAACTGGATATGGAACAACTAATTGGTTCAAAACTGGGAAAGGAGTATGACAAGGCTGTATATTGTCTCCCTGCTTATTTAACTTATATGCAGAATTCATCAAATCAAATCAAATCAAACTTTATTTGCGTAGCCGACAGGCCACAGCATCATAAGGACAAACACTAACAAAAATACATTACATATATGGTTACCAATAAAACCTATTAAACCTATTAAAACCCAAGGTAAAAGCTGGGTTATCATTCATCGATGTCCCTCTGTCCCATGGGCAGCGACCTTCTCTCTGGTAGATTGTTCCAGGCCTGTTAAGTGTAGGGCCCAGCCAAATTGAAAGATTGTGAATATAGCCTCAGGGGGATGGTCAGGACAAGGAGAAAGATAATAATAATAATAATAATAATAATAATAATAATAATAATAATAATAATAATCAAATAAGAAGGGGGTAATAAATAAAAATAAGTTAATAATCACATTCCTTAAAATTTCATCATGTGAAAGGCTGGACTGGATGAATCCCATGGCGGAATTAAGATTGCCGGAAGAAATATGAACAACCTCAGATATGCTGATGACACAACCTTGATGGCAGAAAGTGAGGAGGAATTAAAGAACCTTTTAATGAGGGTGAAAGAGGAGAGTGCAAAATATGGTCTGAAGCTCAACATAAAAAAAAACTAAGATCATGGTCACTGGTCCCATCACCTCCTGGCAAATAGAAGCGGGAGAAACGGAGGCAGTGACAGATTTTACTTTCTTGGGTTCCATGATCACTGTAGATGGTGAGAGCAGTCACGAAATTAAAAGATGCCTGCTTCTTGGGAGAAAAGCAATGACAAACCTAGACAGCATCTTAAAAAAGGAGAGACATCACCTTGCCGACAAAGGTCCATATAGTTAAAGCTATGGTTTTCCCAGTAGTAATGTATGGAAGTTGGACCATAAAGAAGGCTGATTGCCAAAGAATTGTTGCTTTTGAATTATGGTGCTGGAGGAGACTCTTGAGAAGATCAAACCTATCCATTCTGAAGGAAATCAGTCCTGAGTGCTCACTGGAAGGACAGATCCTGAAGCTGAGGCTCCAATACTTTGGCCACCTCATGAGAAGAGAAGACTCCCTGGGAAAGACCCTGATGTTGGGAAAGATTGAAGGCACAAGGAGAAGGGGACAACAGAGGACGAGATGGTTGGACAGTGTTCTCGAAGCCATGAGTCTGACCAAACTGTGGGAGGCAGTGGAGGACAGGAAAGCCTGGCATGTTCTGGTCCATGGGGTCATAAAGAATTGGACACTACTAAACAACTAAACAACAAAAACAAAGATAGGCTGCAGACAAAAAAATGATGCCGATGATGCTGCCGGAAAGATAAGCTGACACGCTTTGGGGTTCTGTTGCTGTGTGTCCCTCCACTGAAGGCTAAATATATATACTTTATGTGTAAAATAATCCATATATCATAGACCCTGGTGAAGGGCCAACACCCTTGGAAACTCATGCACCACTAGGCAGAGACTGGGGTGGCTTGTAACAAAAATTATTGTTGGATTCTTATTTGTGTTCATTCAGCAAATGTTTGAATAATTTAAAAATAAGACACTGGATCCTTTAATAATGGGTGCAGGGGTTCACCATATTTTTATTTCAAGATTCATTCAATAAATCTTCAGTTAGAAGATACCTTTAAAATAGAGGCAAAAATCTTAAAACTGGATTTCTGGATTTATGCAGAGTAAAGGGCTGAAAAGGAAAACATGCTGAGGTATTATGAATGCATACATCTTTAATGATGGATCAAGTATGTGTAAATAAGATTCATGCCTTGAAGAGGCTGGAGGACAGTGGGCTTTGAATGAAATTAAAGCATTGTCGATCTGTTACATGGTTTGTCTTGCAGTATGGAAAAATTTATCCACTGACATCTACCCCTGATTTCTTGCATCTACAACTGGAGTATGTAAATCCCACAAACCTTTACTGCCCGCCTGAGTTATTTGTTACTTGTTTTGTCTTTGGCTTATTTTTTATTATTATTTTACTTTTGTTCACACACATCCAGTTGAATTAACTGTTCTTCTTGACATGCATTATTAAGTAATCTCAAAAATGTGTTTATTTATTTACCTAGTGAATATGTCAAACATGCAGGAAGTTAAGTACGAAGGGAAGGGAATGGAATTAGCCTCTTGGATTAGCAAACCATATCATGTTCACTCCTTGTTATTTAAATGACAGAGATAAACAAGCCTTGGGAGAATTGGAGAGAGACCTTAAAAGCACAGGTTGAGATGAGGTGTCACTTAGACTGAATTATGTTAGAAGGAAAGATTGGCCCATAAAATACCTTTAAGGTTGAAAAGAACCTTTCTTTTTTGTAAATAGATTTTCTTAAAGGATAACAAGTAGAATAGATTGTCAACTCATACATTTAGGCAGTCAGCCAGGGATAAAACAATTCTCTCAAGTAAGAGAAAGGATAATCACAATGCAGCATCAATGCAAGACATTCTTCTTGAGTTTATCTCTTATTATATGGAACTTACACTTCAGAGAAATCGTGTCCTCCCTCAAAGAGGGCAAGTGTTGTGGTTGCGGTGAGACCTGGCAACCAAACCCTTGTGTTGTGCGTGGGTATGACTGGATTGCCACAACATCCTATTGGTAGGTCCTTTGTTGCTAGGTTTAATCTGACCAATGGGACGCTAGTCAAATGGATCAAGGGACCTATATATGCCAATGCACGTGACCCTGAGCTTTCTCTCTTGGTCAGTGCATTGGAACACCCGCCCACCTCTCCCTATATTTAGGGCTTGCGCACTTGACCTTGCTATGCCGTCGTGTGTTGTCTGTCGTTAGGACAGGGGCACGGCAGGAATTTTCCCCACTTGGCTGATTGGCTGGTGCCATTTGGGTTTTGCCTGCCGTGTAGCAAATCGTCACAACTTGTAAGGTTGCGGATAGGCTCTGGTTCAGCTGATAGGGATGGGGGAACGCTCTCACCATCCCTATGTGAGGGGGTATTCCTTTAAAAGAATCCAGGGACTCAATGGTTTGGTCAACCCTGCAAGGGGTTGTGCCCATGCCTGATTCTAGGGGGACATCTGGGTGGTGGACATAGCATGTCCCTGGCTTTCTGCCATTCCAGGTGTTCACCTTTGGCTGACCTACGATAGAGCTCTGGGTCAGCTCTACCTGCAACAGTGCAGGGAGCTAGTCGAACCAGAGCCTATGCAACCACTCACTTGCTGTAATCAATAAAGTTGTGGTCTAAATTCTGCCAAAAACCAAACCAAAAAATTGACTCTTATGTGAATTTATTTAAGGGGGAGGTTTAAAGGTTTGAACATGCAACCCATGCAAGTAAGAAGATGGTCCTTTTTAGCCATTCAAATACGATACAAGGCCACACCCACACCATGGATTTAAAGCACTAGTCTACCACTTTAGCAGACTTGGATAATCATGTGAACTGTAGTTTGTTAAGGGTGGTAACCTCACAGAGCTATAGTTCCCAGCACTCTTCACAGTTCTCAGGATTCCCTGTGGCCATTAAAGTGGTATACATGGGAGGGGGGGGGGCATGTGATAGGTTCCACCTACACACATTCAAGGCTGTCTCTAAGGAAAGGGCTGGTGCTGTGATGTTTTTGTTTCAATTATATCTGTGCTTTAATAGATGATATTTAAACATGTGTTTGTGTTTAATTAGAGTTTAATTGCTTTTTAGCACATCTTTTCCGTGTTTTAGCTGTTTATATTTAACCTGTAAGCTGCCTTGAGCCCCATCTGGGAAACGGTGGGATATAAATAAATATAATAGTTCATTTGAAGGACATAGAATTCATGAACAAGTGTACGCATGTAGAAACTTTCCATATGACTGGGATGCTTTGTATGTTTTCTAGTCACTCAGAGGTTCCTATGCTTGGCCACTGTGTTACCCTCCAGTTGTTTTTGACTGGGAAAAAGAAAAAGAAAGAGCCATAGCTCAGTGGTAGAGCATTTGTCTTGTATACAGAAGGTCTCAGGTTCAGTCCCCAACATCTTCAGGTAAGGCTGGGAATAAATACCTGCCTGGAACCTTGGGCAACCTCTGCCAGTCAGTAGACTATACTGTGCTATGACCTGACTCAGTATAAAACAGCTTCCTATGTTCCTTAGTTGTGCTCCGACAACATCCGAAGACCACCACATTGGCTACCCCTGCTCTGATTTCAGACTTTCCAAATGGATGTGAACCCCTCAATCATATGCTTAGGTTGTATATATGTGCAAATAAACCATATAAAGACACTGTCTCTGCTCATGGGGATGGGTAAAATCATCCATGCATAAAATGCTCATTTATTCACAGGGGAAATAAGTGAAGTGTGTATCTTTATTTATTAAAATATTTATAACCTGTTCTTCATCCACATAGATACCAGGATGGAATATTGAACAGGAAATCAAAAGAACCAAACCATGAAACAGACAACAATGCATACTTCAATACACCATCAATTGCCCCCAAAAGCATCTAAAAACAAAAGCGCAGGCTAAACTCTAATCAAATTACAAAACTTAAGATGTGTGGGTAAGTAAATAACTCTTAACCTAGTGCCAAAATGATATCAACTTCAGTGCCAGTCCCACCAGTAAGGTAGTAATGGGAAAATCTCTTGGCTCCAGAGGCCACATCCTTATCTGATCATAGCCTCATGGGTATGATCATGGGAAACCTGCCAGTTAGCTGATGTCACAATGACATCAGCTGATTGGGTGCTTTGACATCCTGAAGCTGGGACTTTAAAGCACCATGCAGGGCTTGAAAGGAGCCCCGTATGGTGCTTTAAAGTGCCCGTGTCTTTGCCTGTTTTTCCTGGCACACACAATATCAGCAGCACACTTAGAGTCTTGTGATTGTGTATTGTCATCCATGTCCCTTCCTGCCTCACACCTGAGATGCATATAACAGTGGCAGGTGGCTGGAGGGGGGGGGAGAGAATGGCTTCTGGGTTATATTGGAAACCCTAATGGACCAACTTAGGCCAGATGTTTCTCACCCCTGCTGCATTTCACAGATCAGGGCATCACTGCACAGGAGGCCATAAAACATCTAGCTCTGGATAGCTACACCACCAAAATAAGTCTCAGTCAGCAAGAAATGGAATAGCATTGGAAATCTCAAAATGCAATGTTTTTAAGGAATACCCATGCAGCATCAAGTAAGGGCTGCAAACTACATCTACCTACATTTACATATGTAAAATATACAATAATGCAAGCATAGGAGGCACAGTAGACAGTTGTCCTTTCCAAGTGGCACATGAAGGCTTTTTAATTAAACATTCATCAGAAGCCAATAAAAGTAAAACAAACGAACTCAAGTACTAAGGGGCAATCACTTACTGTCTTCAGTTGCCACAATGGTTATGTTGTGCCATGTGCTGGTTTCTCTGTCCAGAGGAGTTGCGAGTGTTATCCTTCCATCCTGCGTATTAATGTTGAACTGCCTCTCAAGGTCAGTGTTTCGATCAATGGAAAACCTACAAAATGGACACCCTTGAAATTGACTTAAAAGACATTTGTTTGGCTTAAATGCATTGTAACAAAATCTAAGCAATCCATCGCAAAGAGCAGCTTTATAGCCCCAGTGGATTTGTGGAGCTCAATCGTGTTATAATTTATAAGACAAAAAATGATGGGCTGAGAATCAAGAAACAGAATTATAGCCCAAGGAGTAATTAGCTGCATCCACTCAGTACGAAGGTTAGAAGCTGTCATCGAGATCAGTAGGTAGCATCTTTTAAAAGCTACTGCGAATCAAGAGTTAATTAGATGATCCATCACATTTATTGGACAACCTGTGCTGTATTTCATAGCAACTGCTGATAATTCTGCCAATACATTAAGCAGGCAGGGCTCCTGTTTTTACAAGATGCAACTACTGTTCTTATCCCAACACCACTTCTCGTTAATTAAGTGAATACGTCACCTGCTTATATTTGAGCATAACTCTGGACAATAGCTGGTTAACAACCCTTTACTGGTAAAACGCTTCCAAAAAACCAGAAATATTGGCTGCTTTATGGATTGACATCATTGGTTTCTAACAAAACAACTTTGATCTGACAGCTAAGCAGAGCTTGCAAATGAGAATGTGCAGGTACATTATGTAGCTTTAACACAGAAGCCAGCTTGACTAACAAGAAAGAGCTGCAGTAAATTGTTCCAACAGTGCATTAAACAAAATGGTGATTTAGAACTCCCTGCAAGATCTCCAGGAAAGCTTTTATGTTGGTCCATTTTCATATAGTTGTTTTATTAATGCATTATTTGTAAAAGAAACCAAACTGGAAAATTAAGCCTTACAATTTCTGGTGGGTCACGCACAATGAGAGAAAGAGAGTGAGCTTGAAAGTACTGATATGGTACAGCAGTCACAGCTTTGAGGGGCTTCACTAAATCCTAGTGGTGAATTTATATAAGGGACTATAATGACTATTGTTCCAAAGCATGGCATTGCACAACATCACACCACAACTATTTTGCATCTCTTCAGCTTTCTGCCTCAGCATGCAAGGATGAATTACTAGGAAGCATCAAACTGGGTTAGATATATTATGTCATATGGAGAAGTGAGAAGGTAATGACGATGCTTGAGCAACTCAAATAAATCTGCTAAGAACACAGGAACATAGCTGTCAAGTTTTCCCTTTTCTCACAAGGAAGCCTATTCAGCATAAGGGAATTTCCATTAAAAAAAGGAGAACTTGACAGCTATGCACAGGAAGATGCCTTATGCTAAACCAGACCATTGGTCCACCTAGTACACTATTGCCTTTTCTGACTGACAGAGGCTTTCCAGGGTTTCAGGTAGGGTTTCAGCCCTACTTGGAGACACCAGGGAATGAATCTGGGTCCTTCTGCATGAAAAACAGATACTCTGCCACTGAGAGCAACCAGATCTGCACATCACAGAGAAACTGGCAAGTGAATTGGAAAAAAACTTAATACATTTTTTTAAAAAAATACATTTTCACACTTTCTGAATGTTCCATATTTTGAGAATATATATTTTGAGAGAAAATATACATTGATTGGGAGCTGTACCCCTGCTTACACAGTATGCAAACTCATCTGCTATTCCCCCCATATTAAGTCCCTAGACTTTCACCCGCCCGGAAACCAATGTCCCCACTGGGGAAGGACGTGTGGATCCAGGATTGGCCTCCACAGTCACTTATAGACTCATTGTTAAAACCATGTTTATGGAAGACAATCTTACTCGGCTACGAGTGATCGCCAAAGAAGAAGAACCCTGTGCAACTACTAAGTTTATTTTTTATAAACCCTTTTATAAAGCCATCTCTCTTATATTCTGCAGTCCTGCTTTGCAACCATTTTCACATTCACCCCCATGTTAATGCATCCTCCTTCTCCTCCATTTGTACAACCATTGTTACAAACAAACCACCCCCATGGAAACCTCCTGCATCTTCCTCGTCCCACACCTTGCAGCTACTAAACACCCTTTTCACATTTTGCTCAATTGTGAAGCCACCATCCCCTCCTTTTCTTCAGATTGTCAGTTAGCTTGCTCAGTTAGAGAATATTAAGTCCATTTGATGAATGTCATACATATATGGGTGTTTGCTTGTTAATAAACTCTCTCTTCTAAATTACTATACTAAATCTAGAACTTTGTGTTGAAGAAGACAATAGATGGTACCAGAAGTGAAATACATGATTGTGGGAAGGTACTATGGGCTATTTAAGGACTCTGCATCCTTTATATCTCACAAATGAGGCAGCTGAAGAATGGAAGAGGGAGAAGTTTAAAGCAGTATTAATTTTTTCAGTGCTCCTCCCTTCTCTCTGCACTCAAACAATGTCAGAGGTTCGAATAAGCAGGGACACTGAGGGGTTATCTTGTTGCTGTTAAAACCAGTTTTAACAAGGAGAATTAGCAGCAATCATAGCTGCCAAGTTATCCCTTTTTTTAAGGGATTTTCCCTTATGCTGAATAGGCTTCCTCGCGAGAAAAGGGAAAACTTGGCAGCTATGGCAGCAATGGATACAGAATAGGAGCTAACACCAAAAAGCAAGCACAACATTTCTTTCCAAACTCCCTTCTCACTGTGCTCAAACCTTGTTTTAAACTGCCACTCCCCCTGTGTAACCCCCTGCTCACTCTACTGAAACCTCTGTCATTATTTAAAAGTAGCACCTTTCCCTCTCAGTTTCTTTCCATCTCTGCTTTATTTAAACCTCTCCTGTTGTGTAAAACCTTATTTCCCTCTGTATCTCTGTTTGCTTTTAAAGTCTTATAAGGCATGTTACCCTTCAGCACAGCAGCTTGTAGCAAAATTGCTGCTTGGTTGAACTTGAATCGAACCGAGAACTGAACTAGTTTGTTTTGTAAATGGATGGGTGTGAACTACAATTAGTTCTTTTTTGGACATGTTCTTTTAAAATAAACTTTCCAAGCTCACCATCTCTCAGCCTAACCTCAGAGGACATCCCCAAGTATACTGCAGTGAATGCTTTGGGAAAAGGGGGACATACAGATGTAAAGAAGGAGGTGGTAGAGAGAAATGTAAAGTGGTAGGAATGAAAATATGGTTGCTAAAGAATCATTTTATAAAAAAATAATGAAGTGTACAAAATAAACATTAACTAAGGGAAATTTATCAGAGAAACAGAATCAGGCCTGTTCACTAGCCAGATGTTCAACTCATCTGTTATAAACCAATCCACTGCTGGGATATTGAAGCGTGCATATACAGGTATGTTAAATTGTATACACTGGATATGCAATAATTCCACTCTTTCTTCTTCTTCTTTAAAAAGAAGTTGCAAGTCTTGATTCATATGTGCAAGCAAAAGTCATACTATGTATTGATTTTATTTAGCTAAATAAATAAATGCCTCCCTTGATGTAATTCTATTTACAATCTCTGTAGCTATAGGGAGAAAAAAACCTGGGGATTTGTGCATGTTTCCGTATTGACTTTCAACAAGCTATTCACAAAATCAAAATGCATTAAAGAGTATAACAATTTCTCAACACAACTGAAACAGGTTTACAAGTTTCCAAGGAAGCAAAGCCCCCTCCTGATTTTAAGTTAATATATATCATGTGCAATGTTTGTAGCTACCTTATCTTTATAATGATATTATAGCTCTTTTTAATGAGGGCACACTGCCACACAAGTAAGCAATACATAAAAGTACATTTCTGTAAGGAAAACTGGGGGGAGCAGAAAGAGAGTATCTAGGAAAATAATAACCTTCAAAATTGCCTTAGTAACGCCACAGTTTATTGGGACTTTGTAAGCTTTAGGGGCTGAGTGCAGGAGAAAATTGGTGGTGTGATCATACATTTATATACCTTAAGATGCCAATGCAGATTCAAATGCAGTGTTCCTTCCCAATGCAAACGAAGGCTTTACAACAGCATTTGGCTTTGCAAAACCCACACAGCCACGTTTTTTGCTTTCCCCTGCTGAGATGTGATTCATAATATTGATGCCATAAATCACCGTATCTCAGCAATGCCAAGCAGAGAGGGCATGTTACTAGGTGACTGAGAAAAACAGCTGCATGTCAGGAAGGCATGTCTGGGTGGGTGTACACACACACGCACACACACACACACACTCTCTCTCTCTCTCTCTCTCTTTTAGGGCATGCTGTGAATTAAGAAAATGATTTGCTTTTGCTAGAAATGAAATATCCTTGAAGAGTGTGTGTGTGTGTGTGTGTGTGTGTGGCACACAAACACACGTTTTTTTTCTTTGCATTCAGTGGGAAGAAAGATGTTAAAGGAGAAAGGATTTCATTCAAGACCTGATAGATTCTGGATTCACAGGTAGAACAAAAGATGCAGATGAAGTGCAGAGGGAGAGACTCATTCAAATTTAATACCTTTGGAATGAGCTCTTTGGTCAGAAAATAACACTTTATGATGTTAGAGAAATTTGATGTTTGCACATTCTGATATAGTTCAGTCCCAAAATAATTTCCTGTGCCTCCCTCTCCTCCCCAAACTCCCACCATTCTCCATCAATTAATGAGCAAAGAAATTGCATTCATACATTATCAAAAAGAGGGGGGGGAGATGAAATGCTAGAGATGGATATCCTTGGTCTCATTCCCTTCTGGACAACCTTCCAGGGCCACTTGTCCCTAGTGAGATTGTCTAGATAAGGCACCCCCAAACTGCGGCCCTCCAGATGTTTTGGCCTACAACTCCCATGATCCCTAGCTAACAGGACCAGTGGTCGGGGAAGATGGGAATTGTAGTCCAAAACATCTGGAGGGCAAAAGTTTGGGAATGCCTGGTCTAGAGGCATGAGTGGGCAGAGCAATGAGCATCAATTTTAGTGTTGTACAGTGGGCTAATTTTGCACACACTCACATACCCCTCAATATCCTCCAGCCATGTGAACAAAAAGGATTATCAGAGTTCAAGGACACATTTCAGTCAGGCAAAACCATTCAAGGAGGAGGTGAATCAGGGCCAGAGGAGGGGGGGTTATTGGGCATGGCATGGGCAGTATCCCAAGGGTCAGACAAAGAGGATTGGATGACCATATTTGGCCACTGGATCTGAGGTTCCTCATCCCTGCCCTACCCTAACCTTCCCTGAATCTCCTGTTGGTATGATACCTACAGTCTGTTTGACCAACCCCTGGCAACTTTCCTTATGCTTTCCTGAACTAGTTCTTCAGCTCTTTTACCGAGTTATAGCATCCTCATTCTGCCTCACTTCTTGACATCTGTTAGAAAATAAGCCAGTTATTGTAAAATAACAACACTGAAATAGGGTTGTATAGCAATTAAATTAGCCAAAAAGGATCCTCAAAATGGACGTTGGAATACTCGCTAATGAGCAGCATGATTCTGCACATGTCCTAGAACAAAGTATATTTCTTTGGTTTTGCTCTGAGCAGTGAATGTAGTTCTATTGCACAAGAATCAGCAGTGAATCGTCCTCCCATCAGGGAGTTAACACTAAATACCATCTCCATAGTAGCTGCTGTACAGGGAATTTCACCGTAAGAGCCAACGTGCATAATGAGTTGCTGGATAATGTAAGTGCATAGGACTGATTAAGTCACTGAAACCCACCCTATATGTAATGCAAACAGACTCTCTGATTTTGTTATTAATCAATTTTACAAAAGTAACAAATAAGATACCTTCCACTAGTAACTGAATTAACTCAATTAACTAAATCCTCATTGGTCAGAAACACCCCATAGTCCTCTGCCATGACAAAGCAGGAAACTTGTATTTATTTTATTTATATTTATTATTGCATTTCTATCTTGCCTTTCCTCTAATGAGCTTAAAGTGGTGCACATGGATCTCCCCTTTTCCCTGTGAGTAGGTTAAGCTGAGAATTAATGATTGGCCGAAGGTCACCAAATGAACTTCTAGGGGTTGAGTAAGGATTTGAACCCTAGTTCTCCAGATATAAATTTGGTCATTTCACCACACTTGATTCCTCTAGCACAGGCATCCCCAAACCTCCGCCCTCCAGATGTTTTGGACTACAATTCCCATAATCCCTGACCACTGGGCCTGTTAGCTAGGGATCATGGGAGTTGTAGGCCAAAACATCTGGAGGGCCACAGTTTGGGGATGCCTGCTCCAGCATTTTGCTTGATCAATACATCTTTTAAAATAAAAAAGTCACTTTAGACAAAACCTGGACGGTTGCCTGGTAGTAAGCCCCATTCTGCCCAGTGGAACTTATTTCCAAATAAACATCCAAAGTGCTGTGTTACACAATAGTAACCTAGGAATGCATGGTAACCTCTAAATTTGCTTCCACTCTTACTTTGTGTGAATTCTGTGGCAACCTAGAGCAGCCAGTGCTTTTTTTTTTCCTGGGAGTATTCGAGGGTAAGCAGTATCGGCACTCCCCCCCCTCCAAATGTTAAAAGTGTGGCACTTCCTGTAGTAGTGGCACTCTTTTTTACCCCTTAAGGGGGGGGGGAAGCGCTGAGAGCAGCCATTTCCAGTATTGGGTCCCCCATATGTTGTTGGACGACAATTCCCATCTTCCCTCTTCCCTGACAATTGGCAGTGTTGGTTGGGGCTGATGGAACTTGTAGGGCAATAACATCTAGGGAACCAAGTTTGGGGAAGCCTATCCTTTTCTACTTGATTTATCTATTTAACTTAAGAGGCCAGTCAGTGAGGTTTTTTTTTTTCTGTTGATGTTCCTCTTATTTAAAAGGAGCATGGGTTTATGAAAGTCAGAATAGCTGAATCAGTGTGCATATCACCTGTAATCCACATGGGCACTTGACATCACAAATTACAAGAATGGTCAAGGATTTAAATTTTGAGTATCTAGGATTTTCTTTAAAAAACAAAAAAAAACTGCATGTCAAATAGTACCATAGAATAGTTTACCTACTGACAAATTCTGCAGAACTAAAGAAGTTTATATCATTCAGAGACATATATTGATCCAATGAGAACTATTTTCTATCACTAGTCAAGATTTTCTGCCCCCTCGTTTGACATAATCACTTTCTTATTATCTGATCACCAACAGCACTGCATAATCCTATTGCACAGCTGGCAGCTTCAAAGAATTTTGGTGAAGGAACTGTACTCATGAGGCAGAGAGAAGCTTAGCATTTTCCAACTGCAATTAAAAATTAGGAAATGCCTAAGGCTGATGGATTTTCTCTCATATTTCTAATCACTTGGATGTTTATTTTTCAAATAAAAAACACCCCAGGCACCTTAAAGACTAACACACTCATGGGCCAGATCCTACTTCATCAGGTGCATTAAATGTGCAGCTAACTAGGTTGATATACATGCATGGCAGTAGGGGCAGGGAGCACAAGAGAGAGAGAGGAGGAGTGTCATAAATTGAGCTGATGAGATCAAGCAATGCAAGACATAATGCAAGATGCATCATATTCCTATGGAGAGCACAAATGGACCAATTAAATGAGTACAAAATCCCACCAGAAGAGGTATGACTCACTACTCCCAGCTAGAGCCCCCTGGTGGTGAATTGGTATAGTGAGAATCATATGTACAAATACCTACGGTAGGGGTGTATCCAGTGGTGACTTTGCATTACTAGAAAGGGTTTCCACTAACAGAAATATTGGCACCTGTTTTTCATCAATCTCCCATCTACCTAACCTGGCTACTCTATCCCTCTGGCTGGTTGTGGTTATTGAAGGCCATAGCTGCCAAGTTATCCCTTTTTTACAGGGATTTTCCCTTATGCTGAATAGGCTTCCTCGCGAGAAAAGCGAAAACTTGGCAGCTATGTTGAAGGCAGACAAATGTGGAGCCAGCACTGATCCCATTGGGCTTTCTTTTCTTTCCTTCTTTGTCTGATGTTTTGACTCTCAGGTTAGCTTACAATTAAGAATTAAAAAAGAAAACAAAATAAATAATAGAAGCCATCATGTCAAAGCCATATTAAAACAGCTATTCAGTTCAACAAAACAAGGCAGAAACAGCCAAGTTCAGAAATCAAGCGAGGGAGGAAGGAAAACTGCTACTAATACTAATACACATTTCAAGGTATTTTTAAAAGGCCCAGGAAAGGGTCTTGTCCTGGAGCAGTAAAGTCATATGACTAGTTGTCATGCAGGCCCTCCTTGGGGAGGCTGTTCCATAGATGACAGACCATTAAGAATTCCCTTTCTCTTGTCACTATATTCTTAACCTGCTGGGTGGCATCTAGGGTTGCCAGACTTAAAGAGAAACCAGCAGACCCTTTGCTTGGAAATTAAACAAGGGGTCTGTTGGTTTCTCTTTAAGGTTTCCAGACTCAAAAGAGAGCAGGGCAATTAAAGGCACAGGAGTCCTGTCCTCTATTGAGTCTGGCAATCCTAGAGAAAGACAGACCTCCAAGTATGGCAGAAATGGGGAATGTTTTGAGCCCAAGGACCACCTTCCAGGGGCTGCATGCCATTCGGGGGTGGGGCCCAAGTCAAAAGTGGGTATTACCAGGGGTAAAAATGGATGGTGCAACAGACGTGTCTCTTATCTTTGTACAGTAGGCTTCATTTCAGCTAAAGACAAGAGGTGTTAAAGCAGCAGTACCTTATAGAGCTTGAAGATACATCAGGATCATGGGCAGTCACTTGGCCAATCACAGAATTAATAGCAGCATTCTCATGTACTTCTAGAAGGTAAGTTGGTGATGAAAAAATTGGAGGTTCATCAGCATCTTCTATGACAATTTTCACTGTTGCAGTATCCTTGAAGGGCCCCACACTGATGAAACGTGGATCAATATGCACATTACTTGCTTCTACCTTCAGAGTATAGGATCTTTTCGTCTCAAAGTCCAGGGGCTGTTAAGAATGACAAAGACAAATGCCTTTCACTAATGACCACAGCAGCAAGAACTAGCAAAAGGATGGAAGTGTTATGCATTTAAAACCTAATCACTGAGTTATAATGCAATCTCTTTCCGCTTCCTTTGAACTGGGCTATAAATGTCCTGGGCATGTATTGATGTCTCTGTATTCCTCTCCCACACACACACACACACACACACATTTGTGGTTCCTTTTCTGCTTTATAAAATATAAAACTATGCACACACAAATAAACACATACATACACTATCTTGTCATGAGTGCCGTCACTATTCTGCTTAGCCAAAAATAATAATGTTACTGCCATTGGTCTGGATTGCATATTAATCACACACCTAATCACTATTCTGCTTGTTGGAGATAAGGAGCAAAGGAAAAAGTATGCAAGCTTTATGCAGGATATATATTTTGATATTTGCAAGGGGGGGAGCCATGCAGAATTGGAGGGTTTGGAGAGTCAGTGCTGAGAACAATATAGGTATAATCGTAAAAAACAGCAATATTGTCATACAGATTAATCCAAGGATAGCCAGTGTGGTCTCTTCTAGGTAACGGACTACATCTCCCATCATTGCTGGCTAATAGTTCTGATGACTTGGATGGGAGTTGTAGTCCAAGAACATTGGTGGAGGGGATGATTTTGGCTAACCCTGGGTTGAGCTGAATTTATGAGAGAATTTGCACCTGGTAACCATCAAGAAAGTTTTTCAGTAGCTAGCTGATATGTGCCTTTATTCTCTACTATAGAGAGAGACAGAGAGAGAGACATGAAGTATGTGAGCATTTGCAAGCCTAGAGTTCAACCAGCTTTTCCTTCAATTTTGACTGATTTGTTCATGTAATCTGTATTTGATTTTGCTTCTGGCTTAATTCCACACAAGCAATGTTTACACAGGGCAAAACTTGGAAGTTCAGTGTCTCCTGCTGAGTTACAGTCATTCAGTTTAGATTAGATCAGGCATCCCCAAACTTCGGCCCTCCAGATGTTTTGGACTACAATTCCCATCTTCCCCAACCACTGGTCCTCTTAGCTAGGGATCATGGGAGTTGTAGGCCCTAACATCTGGAGGGCCGCAGTTTCGGGATGCCTCGTTTAGATGCACAGGGACACTGGAGGTTTATATGAGTCAAACCATTGTACAATCTAGCACAGTAAAGTCTACATTGACTGGCAATGGCTCTCCAATATTTCAGATGGGGTTTTTTCACAGCTATACCAAGAGACGTTGGTGACTGATTCTGGGTCTTTCTGCATGCAAAATATGTGCTCTACCACTGAACTATGGCCTTTACCAAAAGCATTCACAAGGACACAAACACAAGTTTATTTGAAATATTGATAGGCCACTTCTAATAAAATAATAATAATAATAATAATAATAATAATAATAATAATAATAATACTTTTATTTATACCCCACCCTCCCCAGTGAGAGCCGGGCTCAGGGTGGCTGACATCAAAAAAATTACAAAAAAACGTAAAAGAAAGAAAAACAATTTATTAAAATGCAGATTAAAATACAATTTAAATTTAAAAATTGTTTAAAAATGCAGCCTCATTTTAAAATGGCCCAAATCAAAACCCAAAGGCCAGGCGGAACAGCGCCGTCTTGCAGACCCTGCGGAAAGATGTCAAATCCCGCAAGGCCCTTTTTGTTAGTAACATACTCTCTTGAGTATGCCATGACAAAATAAGTGAATACAATAGCATCAACCATTCTAAATACTAATAAAAACACACGCACCCACATATCAAGAATAAAAGAAATATCCATCCTAAACATTTAAAATGAAACAAAAGTGATCATCAGCAAGAGAGCAGGAGAAAATATGAGAAAACTGATGCATTGAAGGAAAAGCCAAAATTAGGTAGATTTTCAAACCTTTCCTAAAGACCTAAAGTGTTGTGGTCAGATAAAGTTCACTTGGTGAGAAAACATAATTGGAAATGAGATGTGTTTTTCAATCTAATTAGGGATTAGAACATTTTTTTTTCAGCTCAGGCAGGGGCACCAAGTAGGGGAGGGTATAGCCTCCCCTATTTTAAATGAAGGGGCTGGCCCCCTCCAAGTTCCATGGCGGCCATGTGCACATGTCACAGGGCATGCTCTGTGTCATGCATGCACACTACATAGTGTCTGCACGCCCCGTCAGCACACCCCGTGGTTTGTGTACATGATGTCAGCACACTCCACAGCATGATTGCCCGTGCCATGCATGCATGTCCTACTGTGTGCTGGTATCACTAGCACATACCGCAGGTGGCGCCGATGTTGCATGCACACACAGTGTGCTGATGTCGCGGGGGGCAAGGTGGCACAGTGGCACGCATGCTTCTAGGCAACCTCTGGAGCCCACATGCCAGTAATGAGTGGGGCTAGAGGCAAAGGTGTGCTGTGCAATGAATGCTACTTCTCACACATCCCTCTTTAACCTTGATCCATGTTAGCAAGAGTCAACATCAAAGTTCAGGGTCACATTTCATCCAAGCAAATTTCACTCAAGGAGGGCACAGAGCAGGACTGGTGAGAGATATGGCCTGGGCAGAAAGGGTGTGTTCCTGGGAATAGTCAAGGGCCAAACTGAAAAGATTTTGTGAGAGTCCTCTCTATTTGTGAGATGGGACTCTGTATTTTTCAGTCTCTTTTCTATATTTTAATGTTTGTTTATATTAGTTTGTTTTTTTTTATTTCAATGCAGGATGAAAAGACTCAATAAAAATTAAAAAGTAAAACTGGCAGGTAAGTCCTCCCCCGCAAAAAAACAAAACAAAAACCCAAACCATATAAAAATGAGGGTGTTGTTTGTTTGTTTTTGGTAAGATCTTAAATCACCAACTTTATGATCACACAGGAATCATATCTGCAAAAAGTTCAAGAGCATCTACACGTGTGGATTCAAAGTCTAACCTACTGATGCTTCACAATGATTAAAATTTCAAAGTTGCAAATTTGTCAGGCTTTGGAAAGATATGTAAATTTGCATTACAATGTCCCATAGAAAGGAACAAAGAGATGGAGAGAAAATGACACAGAAGCTGAAATCTGCAATGCAAATACAAAGAGCACAAATAGAAATCACCGAACTCTTTCAGGAAGTCTCTGGAAGCTTAAATATATATTCTTACTTTCAAAAATTGTGTTGATTTTTTTCAGACACGAATCTAGCTCTAATGGAACTTTGCCATTTTTAGTAAACATGACAAGCACTCGCTTCTCTGTCGACTCAGAAATTACTAAGCTTTTGTACCTATGAATAGGTGGCTGCAAATCAGCATATTCACAATTTGCCAATCACGCATCCTGTATCATTTTAGCCATTTCAAATTCAGCTGGCAAAATGATACCAGCCCAGAGCATTTGTCAACCTAGTTCTCTGAACAACAAATTCAAAATCCGTTCTGCTCTCTCTCTCTCTCTCTCTCTCTCTCTCTCTCTCTCTCTCTCTCTCTGTGTGTGTGTGTGTGTGCTATTTTTATTTTGAAATTAAAATCAAATGACAAATATGTAAATGCTATGGCATGAGGTAGCTGGTGACTATGCCACTGTGGCACTTCAGGCTTCTCTATGTGGCTATCAGGACTCTCTAAGACCACACCCATTTTCCCACACCACATCCCTTACTGGTTCCACTCTGCCCTTTTCATGAGTGCTTTTGCCTGGTTAAAATAGGAGATGGTACTGTGATTACCTCTGCGGAGGATACAGATATACAGTATGTCTGTCTGTCTGTCTGTCTGTCTGTCTGTCTGTCTGTCTGTCTGTCTCTCTCTCTCTCTCTCTCTCTCTCTGTGTGTGTGTGTGTGTGTACAGAAACTTCTGACTTAGGCAAAGGTAGAATGTAGGCATTTGTAAGGTAAAGATAAGGTAAAGGACCGCTGGACGGCTAAGTCCAGTCAAAAATGACTATGGGGTGTGGCACTCATCTCCCTTTCAGGCCGAGGGAGCCAGCGTTTGTCCACAGACAACTTTCAGGGTCATGTGGCAAGCATGACTAAACCGCTTCTGGCACAACGAAACACCATGACGGAAACTATAGCACACAGAAACACGGTTTACTTTCCCGCCACAGCAGTACCTACTTATTTACTCGCACTGGTATACTTTTGAACTGCCAGGTTGGCAGAAGCTGGGACAGAGCAACGGGAGCTCACCCCGTCATGTGGATTCAAAGCCCCAACCTTCCAATCGGCAAGCACAAGGGGTCCTTTGTTTAGACCACAGCGCCACCCACTCCCTTAGGCAATTGTATAGCAGTAAGGGTCACAGCTGTTTCTCTGCCCCCTTTTGTCTCTGGCTTCACTCACTACTGGAATGCAGCCCTCGGATGGTTGTCCATGAAGAAATGCAGCCCTTAGATTGAAAATGGTTCCACACCCCCAGTATCAACCCAGATAGTATTTATAAGAGAAGCATGTTTGGGCCCAAGGGAGCCTGAAGCATCTCTGAGTACTCCACCAATGGAGTATGGTGGAGCAAAAAATGACTTTTGAAAAATCTCCACATTATTTAGCCACTATGCTCCACCTGTGCACTTTTCCACCTGTGCTCCAGCTAAGATGAATAAGGAGGAGAAAGAGAAGGAATAAAGATCAGAGGTTGTGCAATGTTATCAGTTTTAAAAATGAAAAATGTTCTCTTTCTTGCAGGTATCTGAAAGACCATGTGGGATAGTATAAACATTAGAAGAACCTTCTGATAGTAAGAGTATGAACTCCAAGAGAACCCCTGCCAGTCAGTGTAGATAGTATTGAGCTAGACCAGGCATCCCCAAACTTTGGCCCTTCAGATGTTTTGGACTACAGTTCCCATCATCCCTGACCACTGGTCCTGTTAGCTAGGGATCATGGGAGTTGTAGGCCAAAACATCTGGAGGGCCGCAGTTTGGACATGCCTGAGCTAGATGAACCAATGGACTGACTCAGTATAAATCAGCTTCTTATGCTCCTATGTATGGGGTACTGGAAAAAAGGACATGGGCTACTTCCATCCTAACCAATGCCTTCTATACTTTCACAGGACAATATGTTAGAGCTCATTTGTGCAATGCCCAAATCCACAAATTCAGTCTTTCAGTTGCCATTTACCTTTCTCAATCTGATAATGCCTTCTTGAGTCTGGGAGTCCGAAGTGATTTCAAATATATCCACTCCATCTCCTTCAATAATGTCATAGGATGACTTAGCATTCTCACCAATATCCAGGTCATTTGCTTTCACCCTTCCTATTGGTTCACCAATACTAATGTCTTCCAATACTGAGAAATGATACAAACCTGGGAGGAAGAGAGAAAAAGAGAGATGAATAAATACTAACAAACAACTGGACATTAAATTGGGCAACAGTCTCTTTTCCTCCTGTTCTGGGAGAGATGCCCATCTGAAATCCTGGAGAGCAAATGTCAGTCAGTGTAGACAGTACGTATCTTAGTAGATCAATGACCTGACTCAATAAAAGGTAGATTTCTATGTTCCTGTGCATTTGATATGTATATTTATGGGATTGCTGTCCATTCCTGTAACACCCTCTTACAACATTTTACTGGGTTTGGTACATTTCAATGGTTTATCTATGCCAGGAATATCAGGGCTTAATCAAAATGTTGCCATCTAGCCTATCTACTGTCTTCTTCAGTGGCAAGGGAGGGTGGATAAAGGTGTGAAATGTCGGTCTCTGTGCTTTGTAGATATAATATGATGCCTCTGGAGTCTGGATTGGCCAGGTCTGGTAGAAGCAGGTCTTCTGTCTTTGCCTGATTGGAAAAGCAGAGCTTCTTATGGCCCTAGAGTCGGGCTCTGGAGCTTCCTCCCAATGCTAATAGCTGTTTCTGAGAAGGGTTTTTAATCAGGTCCACAGCAGTGCAGGAACCGATTAAGTTCTCCCTCCATCCCTGCAGTGATCCTATAATTAGAAAATCTGGCATACCTAACTCTATTTGCATTTTTAAACACCTGCACCCTACACGTTAATTGCATTTAACTTCATATATTCTTAAAAGAGGGGAAGTTATATATTGTAATGTGAAAAATGACAAACTGAACATCTCTTTTTACCCAATCCTAAACCACAGTTCATATCTAAATAATTACTTTGCATAAACACTGAAGTAGAGAAAGTCCAAAAGTTTCTGATATCAATACAAAGGAAGATGGTAAAATAATAATATATTATGCCATTTATCCAGCGCATGAACCAAGACTCTACCGGAAAAACTGCACCTGCCATTGAGTAATGCCACTTCATATCTACTTTGGCCCTAAGAAAGTGTTCTTCAAGCTTGGGTCCTCAGATGTGGAATGCACATCATCCAGCCCAATGGTTAAGGATGATGGGAGATGTAGTCCTCTCACATCTGAAGACCCAAGTTTGAAGAGCAGTGCCCTAAAAGGTATTGTAATAAAAGATCACTAAGTGCATACAACAAATTCAATAATCAATACAATAACTCAAGTGGCTAGCAAACAGAGATCAACAAAGAAGCTATGTATAGCTGAATAAGTAATAATAATCAGGCCTTTAGAGCAAGTATGGGGAACCTTTGGCCCTCGAGATGTTACTGAACTACACAGCAAGCATGGTCAATGGCCTAGGATTATGGGAGTTGTAGTTTAGCAATATCTGGAGGGTCAAAGATATCTCACACCTGTTTTACCCTTTGGAACTCCCTCCTGTGACATATCAGACGGGCACTATCGTTACTGTATTTTCTGAACCTATCCTTTTTCAACAAGCCTTTTAGATTGCTATTTTAAGCCTAGTCTGTAGCTATACTGGATTTGAAATTGGGTTTTTTATATGTGAAATTGTTTTAAAGATGTATATACATTGTTTGTGTGTGTGTCCAATTGCGTGAGTGTAGCACTCTGAGAGGTTTCCTAAGATATGAATCTTACATGAAATATGATAAATAAATAAACAGTACAATTTTATAATTAGAATCTGATTGTGGTCTTTCAGAATACGTATTCTCTGATCAAAATGTTTCCTTAATTATGCTTAACTTCAAGTTAGCTAGTTGCTATATGGGTGCTTTTACACTTTTGGTTCATAATAATGGAATTATATGTTTTTCATTTTTGTTTCAAAAACTCAGTAATAGAAAAAGTAAGGAGATGCTAAAACCTGGGGGCGAATTCCATGAGGGGAATTTCAGAATAGAGCTTTCACAAAGCTTGCAAAAATGTCTTGGGGTTGTTTTTGCACATTCCTAATTCAAATCCTAGGAAGTCACCCTTAACTGGCTTAAATTGGGTTCCAACAGAGTATTTTACATTACATCTCAGATTTCTCATTACTTAGGGAAAGAATCAAATTGCTCATTCTAATGACATCTCTCTCTGACTTTTAGTAATGATCTGGAAGCCAGCAAAGCATGGCTAACCTCTGGCTCCTGAGCACACCTACAGCCGGTCTAATTATGCATGCTTCTTGGTAATTCGCTTGTTTCAGCCATGGCTAAGAGGTGAAATTATCAGTTTCAGGACTACTTATCACTGAAACCAATCAGACAAAATCCATGCATACCTGATGAGTCAGAGAGTCTTAAATGGGGGCAATGGGAGCTGTAGTCTTCATTTTTATTTCCATTTTACTCCTTCAGGGGCAGAATGTGTTAGTGTCATATGTTATAGCGTAATTGTGGTAACTATTTGCATAGATTATGGTCAGCTATGAACCTGTGAATGATTACAAAGTTTGTGTGCTTAGAATGATTTTTCTTTTCTTTTTTAGGAAAGTGAGTTTAGCATGCACAGTTTGCAAATGTAAAAAAAGGGGGTCCATTATCCAGGAGCTGACAGTCTGCTTACTAATCAGTTGTGCTCCATTCTAGCTATAGAAACTGCTCTGAGAAGGGAGATTTTCTGGAAGTGCTTTCTCCATCTCCCTCTCTTCTACTAATGGGCTAGAAGAAAGTTGGAGTAGCTGAGAGTGTTTCCATTTCTGAATGAGGAATGTAAGAAACAAGTGAGTGTGATCCATATCTAAAATGACAGAGGGAGAGAATTACATCCTAGAAGAAGGAATAATGGACTCAGAAATCTGCACGCAACAATCTTGTGCCCATTACCAAATCAGTGAGCACAACACTCAGAACTGGTTCAGAGAAGCGGACACAGAGCAATGGATCCAAACTACAAGAAAGAAGATTCCACCTAAACATTAGGAAGAACTTCCTGACAGTAAGAGCTGTTCGACTGTGGAATTTGCTGCCAAGAATTGTGGTGGAGTCTCCTTCTTTGGAGGTCTTTAAGCAGAGGCTTGACAGGCATATGTCAAGAATGCTTTGATGGTGTTTCCTGCTTGGCAGGGGGTTGGACTGGATGGCCCTTGTGGTCTCTTCCAACTCTATGATTCTATGATTTTCCCAGCCTTGCTTTAATTTTGGGAGATACATGGACATCAGAGGGAAGGGTCTTAGTTGGAGAGTATCTGCTTTGCATGCAGTAGATTGCCAACATCTCCAAGTATGGCTGGGAATGTCCCCCATCTGAAACCCCAGAAAGTCACTGCCAGTCAGTGCAGACGATACTTAGCTAGATAGGTGAATGGTCTTTCTCAATCCAAAACAGCTTCCATGTTCCTAACTGGAAAGGAAGATGTCAAGGATCCAGCCATTTAGGATCATTTCAGTGTGCTGCTATGGGATTTAGTTCTGAGGCCCCTGTGATTAACATTTTATCTTGGAATTATAATTCACAACCTGCTGGTATCTCTATACACGCATACATGCATACATGTGCATGTGCACACAAACATAGAAGTGTAATAAACAACAACAACAAACTTTTATTTGTATCCCGCCCTCCCTGGCCGAAACCAGGCTCAGGACGGCTAACATCAAATATATAACATTGGTATAAAATCAAACCATAATAAAATTACCTCCTAAAAACAAGTCAGGGTCAAATTAAAATCTAATTAGATGGCTATCTACGGGATTAGGGTTGGGAACAGTGAATGCTCTTCAGGCCCAAGCTGTTCTTATATGGGCCTGTGAGAATGCTGGGAGGCTTCTTTCATACCATTTCTTGTACAGAAAGAGAAGGGGAGTCAGGCTGAGCCCTGACCAAAGGCTAGTGGAACAACTCCGTCTTGCAGGCCCTGTGGAAAGATGTCAAATCCCGCAGGGCCCTGATCTCTTGTGGCAGAGCGTTCCACCTGTCGAGGCAAGCCTAATCTCCCTGAGGCCCGGGATCTCCAAAATGTTATTATTTGCAGACTGTAAGGTCTCCGTGGGGTGTACCAGGAGAGGCCGTCCTGTAGGTACGAGGGTCCTAGAGTTAGAGGGTTCTAACTCTCAGATAATATGTGTCACAGTGGCCGGAGTGGACTACTTCAGAGTAACGACGCTACGCAGCTCTGCATTTTATTCTTTTATTGGTGCTGCGTATTTACAGTGCTCAAGTCATTGCTATTTACACGGAGCGAGGTTGTCAGTCGGTTTCAGAACCTCCTAATGGCTTTTGGCGCGTCTTTCTCCAACACAAAAGCTTTGGCAGACCCATCCTCTTGCCCCTCCTCTTCCTGCGTAATTCTGGAGTTGGGGGGATGGGTCTTCCCCCCTTACTTGCCCCTTCCTGTCCCACCTGGGACCCTGGCTCCTCTACCTTGCCTGAGCCTCGGACACGACTTCCTGCTTCCCCACTGGAATCGGAACTCTCCCTGCTTTCCCCTTTGCTCGGGGACGGGCTTGAACTCAGGAGGGGAGGGACTTCGCGATATCCCCTGTCCCTCACATCCACCCCCCTCCCAAGCTCTCCTTCACCCCTCCCCAGGCCCCCCCCATGTGTCGGTGACGACTGGAAGCCTAAAAACTCGGTGCTCTCCGAGCCCGTTGGTGTGAACACCTCCCCCCAGTCCTGCGAGCCCCCCCCTTCCGCCTGGGAGGACGGGAATCCCAAAAAGTCCGTGGCGTCAGAGCTGGTGGGGGTAAAAATGTTTTGCCAATCTGCTCCTTCCTCTGACTGGGTGGATCTTGGCGACACCCATACCTCATCCTCTGGTTCCTCAAACTCCGCTTCCCAGCGCCATGGTGAGCTGTTCTCCCGTGCCTCCTCCTCCTCCCCCTCCCTTTCCATGTGCCAGGGCTTGGGTCTGTGGGGAAAGAGGGCGTGAAATTCTTCCACCAAGAATTCCTCCTGTATCTGAGTGGCGGGAACCCATTCATTCTGGGACGGTGGAGCATCCTCCCATGCCATGAGGTACTCCAGGCCCCCCACCCCCCACCTTGAATCCAGGATGGCCGTGGCCTCATTGAGTTGCTCCCTGCTTTCCCTCTCCCCCCCTCCCTCGGGGGTTTGTTCGCTGTCTCTGAGCCTGCTGCTTTCCCTGTACGGCGACAGCAGCGATCTATGAAACACTGGATGCACCCTCATGTCCTCTGGCAGTGCCAGCCTGTATGCCACCGGGTTGACCTGTTGCGTGACCGTGAAGGGGCCCAGCCATTTGGGTGCCAGCTTTTTGCACCTCCCTCTGGTGGGAAGGCCCTCCGAGGACAACCACACCTTGTCCCCCACCCTGATGACCTCCCCTTGTCGCCTGTGGCGATCTGCCCCCTTTTTGTACGCTTCCTTGGCCCTCTCCAAGTGTTCTCTGAGCTGCTGGTGCACCGTCTCCAGTTCCTCTGCCCAATCCTCAGCCTGTGGGCCCTCCTCCTCCTCCTCCCTCTCCCTCTCTGGGAAAGATCTGAGGTCGCGCCCGTAATTGGCCTTAAAGGGCGACACCCCTGTGGAGACGTGCACTGCATTGTTGTAGGCAAATTCTGCTAGTGGCAAGCGATCCACCCAGTCCGTTTGCCGCTGGCTGACGTAGCATCTCAGGTACTGCTGCAGAATGGCGTTGACCCTCTCCGCTTGTCCGTTGGTCTGCGGGTGTCTAGCCGTCGACAAGCTGACCTCCACCTGCAGGAGGTTCATGAGCCGCCGCCAGAACCTGGAAACAAATTGGCGGCCACGATCCGAAATAACCCTTAAAGGTAATCCATGCAGTCTGAAAATGTGATCAACAAACAGTTTGGCTGTCTCTTCTGCCGAGACTGCCCTGGCACACGGTATAAAGTGACACATTTTGGACATGAGGTCCACCACCACCAACACTGCAGTCTTACCCCTGGACGAAGGCAGATCTGTGATGAAGTCCATGGACACCACTTCCCACGGCCTGTGTGGTGTGGCTAAGGGCTCCAGCAACCCTGGTGGCGCTGCTCTGACCACCTTCGCCCGCTGGCAGGTGGTACAGCCCCTTACATAGTCTCGAACATCTTCCCTCACCCCTGGCCACCAGAAGTGTCTCATGACTAGGTGAGTGGTCTTGTCCCTTCCAAAATGCCCCGCTGTAGGGTTGTCGTGCATCTGCTTGAGGACCGTACGTCGAAGCTGGGTGGTGGGTAGGTACAGCGCACCCTTGTAGAAAAGCAGCCCTCTGCGTTCTGCAAAGTCTTTTGCCTGCTCCCTCCCCCCTCTCAGTTCTCTGAAGATGCGGTTGGCAAATTCATCCGCTGCCGTCAGTGCTGTGAGTTCTGCCTCGCTCACCACTGCTGCTCCGCAGGACCATGCCGACGGGGGGAAAATGTGCCTTGGGGCTGGTGGCGCCTCCTCCTCCATGTACTCTGGCTTGCGGGAGAGGGCATCCGCCCTGACATTCTGCTCTCCTGGGATGTAGTGTATGGAGAAGTTGAAGTTCGAGAAGAACTCCGCCCACCGTATCTGCCGCTGGTTGAGCACCCTGGCAGTTCTCCAGAACTCCAGGTTCTTGTGGTCTGTGCACACCTGGATGGGGTGCTTGGCGCCCACCAGGAAGTGTCTCCAGTGCTGGAACGCCGCGTGGATCGCAAGAAGTTCCCGATCAAAAACTGTGTAGTTTCGCTCGGGCTGGGTCAACTTCCTGGAGAAGAAGGCACAGGGTCTCCACTCTCTGTTGGCGTCCAGTTGCAACAAAATGGCGCCCACAGCCTTATCAGAAGCATCTGTTTCAATGCGTAGGGGCGCGTCCTGAACCACGTGGAACAGGTTCTGGTCTGAGGCGAACACCCTCTTGAGGCTTTCGAACGCTGCTTGCGCCTCTGGTGTCCACCTGAACTTCTGCTTGCCTCTCAGGCAGTCAGTGATGGGAGCCGTAACTCGAGAGAAGTTCTTGATGAACTTCCTGTAGAAGTTGGCAAAGCCTAGTAGGCGTTGGGCATCTTTGCGCGTCCTGGGGCTGTGCCAGTCCAGGATGGTCTGCACCTTGTCCTTGTCCATTGCCAGCCCCTTGTCTGACAGCTTGTAGCCCAGGAAGTCCACCTCCTTGGTGTGAAACTTGCACTTCTCCAGCTTCACATACAGGTGGTTCTCCTTCAGGCGCTGTAACACCTCCCTGACGTCCTTCACGTGCTGCACTGGGTCGTTGGAGTAAATAAGGATGTCATCCAGAAAGACCAAGCATTTCCTGAAGAGTAGGGACCCCAGGACGTGGTGCATGAAGGCCTGGAAGCATGCTGAGCCCCCTTGCAACCCGAAGGGCATCACCAGATATTCAAAAGAGCCCAGAGGCGTGAACATCGTGGTTTTCCACTCATCGCCTTCCCGGATCCTGATCAAGTTGTACGCCCCCCTCAGGTCTAGCTTGGTGAAAATCTTGCCTCTGCGTGCCGCTGTCAGGAGATCATCCACTCTGGGCATGGGGAAAGCCACTGGCTCTGTCACCGAATTCAGCCGTCTAAAATCCACCACAAGACGGCGCTGTTGCGTGTCTTTCTTGTCCACCCAGAAGACCGGGCTGCCCCCTGCTGCCTTGCTTTCTCTGATGAACCCCCGCTTGAGGTTCTTGTCGATAAAAGCGCGCAGATCCTCCAGTTCCTGGTCTGACATGGCGTACAGCTTGGCTGGGGGTATAGTTGCCCCAGGCACCAGGTTGATCTGGCAGTCAAAAGGCCTGTGTGGGGGCAGGTGGTCGGACTCCGCTTCACTGAAGACCTCCTGCAGGTCCCAGTATGGTTTGGGTATCGCCTCACCCCCTTTGACGTGCATGGTGGCCACCGTGGCTATCGGAGGCCCCTCCCCTGGTTGGTGCTGCATGCAATGTTCCAGGCAAAAGTCCGATCCAAAAGTGATGCATCTCTGATGCCAACTTATGGAGGGGTCGTGGCGCGCCAGCCAGCTCATGCCCAAAACGATTGGGGGGTCTGAGATGGTGGTGACGTTGAATGCCAGTGTCTCTGAGTGCCTTCCAACCGTCATTCTCATGGGGGGGGTTTGATGAGTGATGGCCCCTCCCAGCAGCTCTCTGCCGTCAATGGTTGCCACGTGCAGAGGAAAATCCAGCTGCAGAAGCTGGATCTGGTGCTCTTCTGCAAAGTTTCTCGAGAAGAAGTTGGCTGAGGCACCACTGTCAATTAGGGCGAGGACCGTCAATGGATAGCCATTTGGGAGCGTGAGCGTCACTTCTAGAACCACTCCTGCTCTGGGAGGGGTGGGCTGGCTCTGCTCCTCTCTGTGCGGGTGGGTGGGCTGGGGCTGTTGTCTGCTGACTGTGCCTGGCTGCCGCCCCTTGTCTCCTGCAGCCAGGCTTTCCCGTTTCCCTGCTGTGGTGCTGCGTCAGTGGGGGAGGGCACAACCGTTCCCGCCTTTCCTTGCCACTCCCTGCGATGTGGGCAGTCTCTGACGAGATGCTGGGGGGAGTTGCAGAGAAAGCAATTCCCACCCCTTCCCTCCTTGCGTCTTGGCGCCGCTGGGGTTTGAAAAGCCCGCGCGCGCGCGCTATCAATCTGCATGGGTTCCTGGTCCTGACTGGCCCCAGGCGTGGCTTGAAAGGGTTGTTGAGGGAGTGGCTTCTCCTGCGACCGTGGGAACCAAGCCCGCTTTGCGCGCGTTGCTTGCTTGTCGCTCCATCTGGATTCCTGCCTCACCCCCACCGCCAGAGCCGCTTTGCTCAGTTGATCCATATTACTGGGCTTTGGACCTCTCGAGAGCTCATCCTTCACCTCCTCATGCAACCCCAAGTAAAACGCCGCTTGCATTGGGGCAGACTCCAGATCCCACCCCAATCTGTGCACCAGCATGGTGAATTTCGCCCAATACGCGCGAACTGTCATATTTCCTTGGCGTAAATTATGAAGTTCCTCCTTAGTCTGGTCCATATGACTATCGGACGAATACATCGTTTTCAAACCTTCTAGAAATAGTTTGACATTCTTCATGCAAGGATTCCTTGTTGCAATTAACGGTCTTAGCCACTCCCTGGCCGCCCCTGTAAGGTGCTCCACAATAAACGCTACTCTGTGCTCATCATCAGGGAACTCATCGTGGTGCAGCTCAAGAGCATACACAATCTCAGTCTCAAAGCCCTGAAACTCCTTCGGGTCTCCATTGAACTTGCTTACTAGGGTCCCGGCTCTCCTTCCTGGCAGCACTTGGACTTGGGGTGCCCCTCCCGCCTTGTTTTTCTCTGCATCCAGCTTGTTTTGGAGGTCTACCGCCACCGCCCTTAAATGCTGCTCTTTTTCCTGGAGCTCTCTCACCTGTTCCGCAAGTTGTAGCCGGTCGTCCTGGACCTTCTTAGTCTCCTCTTTAGCTGCCTTCAATTCTCCCTGCGCCTGCAGCGACAGCTGTTGCAGTTCTAGCTGGGCTTGCTCAGCGATCTGCCGCCACTTCTCCGCCTCTGACACGCTCATCCCGGCAACTCCAAAGTAGCCCAAAAATGATTAGGAGGTTGCTGTCACAGTGGCCGGAGTGGACTACTTCAGAGTAACGACGCTACGCAGCTCTGCATTTTATTCTTTTATTGGTGCTGCGTATTTACAGTGCTCAAGTCATTGCTATTTACACGGAGCGAGGTTGTCAGTCGGTTTCAGAACCTCCTAATGGCTTTTGGCGCGTCTTTCTCCAACACAAAAGCTTTGGCAGACCCATCCTCTTGCCCCTCCTCTTCCTGCGTAATTCTGGAGTTGGGGGGATGGGTCTTCCCCCCTTACTTGCCCCTTCCTGTCCCACCTGGGACCCTGGCTCCTCTACCTTGCCTGAGCCTCGGACACGACTTCCTGCTTCCCCACTGGAATCGGAACTCTCCCTGCTTTCCCCTTTGCTCGGGGACGGGCTTGAACTCAGGAGGGGAGGGACTTCGCGATATCCCCTGTCCCTCACAATATGCATGCGCTGTCTATGTATGTCAACAAATCTATCAGCCAAGACATTATATTTTGTGTAACAAGATGGTGGGCATTCAGTGTAGAAGAGGGATGAGCTTGGCTCCCTCAAAAGCACCTAGGGGCATAGCAAGGAGGAAATCAGTAAGAGGTCAGGTCAGTAAGAGGTCTATCAAAGCCCTTGGGTCCATTGGCCGCTGCCCAACCTGACTGACCACTGACACTGGGCCTAATTTCTCAGCTTGAAAAATAATTAAAATGCATGTTATGAAAGAAAATACATTTATAATACACATTTCAATATACATATCTATGTGGAATATTTAAAAGAAAAATTCTAACACTTTACTGTGGAATCAGGATGGGTGAACTTTTGGGCTGGAGTTTGAAGAATGGCACAAACAAGAAACAGATTTACATACATCTGCTTCATTAAATTTTTTGATGAGCATATGCTCTTCTGTTTGAGTTGGAACAATTTTAATTGTTCTACTTGTTTATAATTATAATTATAACTGTTCTAAATGTCAGGACATGACACTAGAAGGCAAAAAAAACTTGATAAACCTTTATGATAGCCTGCTGGCCAGCACACAAACAAAGATCACTACTAGACAAACTGTACCTTCTACATTCCATAATATATTGTTGTGTTAACATTCTCCTTTGTATTGATATTAGTAACTTTCGGGTTCTCTTCACTTCAGTGCTTGTATTAACTTTATCATTGTTGTTTACATTCTTTGAGTTGGGGGAAAGAGGGGGAATGTTCAGTTTGTATTTCCCCCAATATATATTTTAATAACAATAATTTTAACTGCTTCCTTTGTTTCTATAAGTGCATTTTATATTGTTCTAAGCTACCCTGGGACCTTTATAGTGAAGGGCGAATAAGATATAAGTAATAAATAAATATGTGTAGGGAAGCAAAGAGAAAACAACTAGATGCAACTTTTCATACTGTCAGAAAAGGTCAAAGCAAGCCTGACACACTCCTTTTTTTGTAAATCTCCTTGAAGGTAATTTGCCCTTTGGGATAACTCAAAAAAATTACACCCTGCAAGGCCATTTGGAGCCTTAAAATACAATTGATTTCTTCATAGTTCTCCCTCCCTCTACTTTGTACTCTGTGGCCATTATGCATTTTCTTTGGTGCTTACTGCGGAAAACTAACATATTATGGACTGCAAAACAGAACGTCAGTTTGCTCTGTAATTTATTCTTTGTTATGCATTTTTGAGGATGAAGCATAAATAAATATGGCACTAATTGACAAACCCTGAAATTATTTATAAGAAAGTGTGTGAGCAATTGAATGATATAATAACAACTCATACAAGAATCCACATGTAACACAGATGTTTTAAATTGTTTAAGCGGGCATTTCCTTAATGCAATCCAAAGAGGCATTGTAAATCGCATGCATGTAACCCATTGTTTAGAAAAAGGAAAAGATTTAGAACAAGGAATTTAATGGCAAAGGTCAGTCACATTTTAAGTACATGACAACATAAGAAGACCCTATTACCCTCAAACAAAGCTCTTGTCTAGTTCAACATTGTCCTCACAATGGCCCCAGACCGGCAGTTACAGTCCAAAACATCTGGAGAGCACCAAGTTGGCAAAGGCTGATCTAAGGCATCCATCAGGTGTGTGCCTGTGGCAGATCAACACCTGGTTTATTTGGGAACCATAACCCCCCCACCCCCGGGTGACATTTCTCCCCCATCCTTTCTGTTTCTGACTTGTCCTTTAAAACATGGACATCGGCATCTATTGTAAATTTGGAACTAACTTTGAGACTTCTCTCTGAACTATTTCCTCCTCTGCTAAACATCACTGCAACAGTGTCTAAAGAAGGGTGGGAGGTGTGTTGGCAAACCACTCTCTGGAGCACCTCCTACCCTCTTTGGAAAGGGAGCTAGCGTTTGGGTGAGCTGTTGGGTAAGCTGTAAGTAGAGGAGTGGAGTGAGCTCCTAGGAGAGAGGTGGGGCATTTTGTGAGGGTATGGGGTTGGGTGAGGTGTAAAGAGATGGGGCTGGTCACGTTGGGGGGAAGTGGGTGGCAAGGGGCTGGGAGGTGGTGGGTAGGAATGGTTAGAAAGCAAGAAAGGACAGCAGGTCCTAGTATTTTTATTTTGGCCCTCAGTAAGTTTCAAATCGTCACAGAAGCAACATTGAAGGCTACCTTCTCTATAGTTTAGGCCTGGTTGGCGCAAGGCTGTCAAAACATTTTCACCCCAAGGACCACATTCCCTTATGAGCAGCTTTCCAAAGGCTGTGTCCCATTGGTGGGTGGGGCCAAGGGCAGCAGAGGGTGGAGCAATGAATGTAATTTTTACATTTGGTAAAGTAGGCTAGTTTGTACAAGCATTTGCTTGTCTCTCTCTCTCTCCTGCCTTCATCCTGCAGTCAAGAGACATTATCAAAGTTCAGAATCATAGAACTGTAGAGTAGGAAGGGACCACCATGATCTAGTCCACCCCCTGCAATGCGGGATTTTTTTGCCCAATGTGGGGCTCAAATCCATGACCCTGAGATTAAGTGTCTCATGCTCTGTCAGCTGAACTCTACCAACTGTGCTATTCACTGACCTATTCTAGCCAGGCAAAAGCACTCAATTTACCCCTGAGTAAATGTCATGACATTGTGTGAATGATTCCTCCCTCTCTTTAATCTTCTAAAAATAGCAGGCAGGTGGTGGTGGGAATTTGGATCAGGAATATGGCAAGTGAGTGGGGGGTTAACCATTTTGGGAATAAAAATTTAACAACACCCTAAAGCTATTTTAGGGCTCATAAGCAATAAATAAATAAATAAATAAATAAATAATTAGCATATAGGGAAACAGTACCGTGGAAAGTAGTAACTACTCTATTATGTGCCTCACAGTCTCAATCTGAACTGCAACTTGCAAATTTTAAACAAAAGTGGAGATAAATTCAGAAATCTATGACATTGCTTCTTGTTTGCTATTGAGCTTGTCTAGAGTTAGCAAAGGACACTCTCCAGGGTCCTGATGTTTGTCTATCGTAAGTTTCTTTGAGTGCCCGTCCATAAATCTTTGCATTTCTAGGACTGCAGGTGCACTTTAGGTGTACTTCCTTCATGGGGCATCAAATCCTTTGCACTCTTAGTCATGAAAAGGAGAGTTGTAAGGAAGTCATTTCCATTGAATGCAGTGTAGTTTACTTCTAGGGTAAACATTTAAGAATCAGCTGTAAGTGCACAAATGCAATATCAGTTAATGAAGGTGTGTTATGCTTGAACTTTGATTAATCTTGGCAATGTTTGAAAATGGGATGGTTAAATCAAGGCAAAAGGGTGCATTATTTCACAGTAAATGCTTATGAGAAAGGGGGGGAGGTGTGCACGCCTGCATGTGTGTCCCAATCCAGATCAGTGACTGGGAGTACATAAGTAGTGAATGTAGTTATTCCAATTGACTTAACACAAGACTGAGATATTGTCTATGAGGGAAAAGCTTATTTTAATATACTTGAGCTTTACACAGCAGTCAGATGTTCTTTTGAGCAAAATCTTATCTGTAAAGTGTTGGGATTTTTTTTAAAAAAACCCAAAATACGTCTCATGTGGGGCTCCTTACATTATTTCTAAGCAAACCCTATAGTTATGAAAGTTCATTGTTCTTAGTTCTAAGGCTCAGAGGGGTCATATTAGTTCAAAATCCAGCCATAAATGCATGCTTCTATTCTGCCTGGAACCAATAAACATATATAACATACTATCTTGGTTCATTATAATTTATTGCGAATGTGTCATATTCTACATCTTATGAATTTTGATAACCTTCCATACCAGTGAGATTCCACCACAGTTGTTAAAAAATAATAATCTTCATTTTCTTTCCCAAGCAAATGTTCTAAGCAATGTTGCCCTTGTAGCAGGTATCAACAATTGTGGGATTGCACAGAGTTGCTGATAGAGTTAATCTGTCCTGCCAGCCAGAACTTCTACGATCAGTCACTTGATAAATCCAGACTATCAACATTATCCAGTTCCAATATTTGGGAGTTCCAATATTTGGCAGCACTTTTGGGCATCTATGAAAGTTTTCAGCCACAAAACACTGATTTCCTAGAAAATTCAGCCCCCTCCCTACAAAAACAGACAAGAATCTTCCCATGCACACCACAAACAAAATGACAGCCAAAGAAAGCAGGTTAACAACACCCCAGAAAAGAGACACCTCCGGAACAAACAACTACTCCAAAGCTTATTGGTTCTTGTTTTTTGTTCAAATATGAAGATCAGGGGGCTTTGGTGGCCAGTAACAAATAATTAGAGAGGTGAGAGAAGGAAACCTTGCTTGTCCTTCACATACACCCCAACCAAGAGCAGGAGTACCCCCCATCACCCCTCCTGGAATTAAAGCTGTTTCACAACATCACATTAGCCACATAGTGAAGGATTGCTCCCTCCTCTCAATTGCTGCTGTGCAGAGACAGCAAGGGGAGGAAGGTATCAGGCAGGAAGGAGGCTGTCAGGTAGGCAGAAAGTTGGGCCTACCTTCTTCTGGAAGATGCAGCCAGCAATCAGAGGTAGGTTTCAGCTCCTTAATTGGGTTTTCCCATTTTGCTTGCCTCTCTTTCTTGCCTGATGCCCCACCCCCTGGGCAATCCATCCCAACCTGTAGTGATCTGTGCCTGTCTCAACACGACTCATCCAATGCCCAAGTCTCTCCAAATAAGAATAGTTCGGGCTCAGGCCTCAGCCAAATCCAGTGCACAGCCCTAATGAGAACTTTAAAAAGCAAAAACACAACTGGTTGCAACAGGCTATCCTTTTCTTTATTTAGTTGTACCTTCAAGATACTATTGGGGCATTGTGCTCCACCAAAATTGTTCTCCACTTAAAACCAGTTCAATGCCTACTTTGTCACAGCTTATTCCTTATGGTTCTTCCTTACACCTTGGATCAAGTATGAACTTATTTCAGAGTATTCAGCAAAACTCCTCTGACAGTAGTGTAACTATCTGTGATGCAATTATAAAAGCTTGAGTAACTGACAACAGTGGACCTCCAGTTACATATTTAGAACTACTCTACGCCACACATCTTCTAAGAAATGTCTCTCCACATTATGGTGATATACATCATCCAAGTACTCTCTTCTATGGATTTTTGCATCATTAAGGAACATGTCACCTTCTATTGGATTCTGCTATCGCACAGAGCACATGCAACACAATCAGATGCAGAAACACAACTCTTTCATTTCATCACATAATATAATGAGTAGGAGGATGGCTTCAAATACATAGTAAGTGTGAAATCTGTCCCGATGCATATTTCGACTGTTTTATCCATTGGCATTGTGTGACATCCACAAAAGCTGTTTTTGTTCTTGCAATGCAGATCTGACTCTGCTTTGCATTGTAAGTGGTTATGATTCACAGCCCTGTAAGTGATTATGATTTGCAAGTGGCTTAACTGGGTTTGAGTCTGCTCTCTCTCTCTCTTTATATTGACTTGATTATAATAATGTTTTCTTAAAAAAAATAAAAATCCCAAAGATGACGATCTATTTCTCAGGGCAGTAATGAAATGGATGCTTGTTATTATGCTGAACTTCAGTTCATATACGACTGAATTCTGAATGATGGGTAAGCCAAATGACCACAGCACTAAGATTTCCCATTGACATCTGGTTGGCCACTATGAAGACAGAATTTGGGACTATATGGGCCTTTGACCTTATCCAACATGGTTCTTCCTACATTCTTACCAAGTGGCATTGTAACCCCATAGGGAGAATGAGGCCTCCATTCTCATAGCTAACTCGGCATAATGAGTTTTCTTCTTCTTGCGCTTTCTAATGGCTGCAATGAGATAATTGTAAACATGACCAGAAGCTACAGAAAATACAGGTTATGATTTGAACTGGCCATTTTGTGCCTCCTGGTCATTTGAATTTATGGGTGCTTCTGGAATCCTTCTTATCCTAAGCACACACACCCCTGTGTTTCATATTGTTTGGTCTTGCTTCTCAGATAGGACAGGAGCATAAGGAATGTTCCACTGTTCTGTTCATTTTGAATTACAAACACAATGCTGTGCATGTTTTAGAAATTTCAGATCCTTCAGTTCACTCATTGCGACCCTCTTCCTACATTAGTTTTGTGCTAAAAAACAGTCTGGATTTGACGGTACACACGACTGCATCAAGTGCTTGACTAATGCATATGTGAACTCACCTGCATTGACCCAGCTGCTTGCTGCTACCAACAAGTAAGCTGGAGGAGGCTAGGTAAAGTAGGAGAGGTCCATCAAAGGATCTAACCCAGAACATGCCTTGAATACAACAGCAGTTGTTGGGGATTTTGCCTTTTCATCCATGGCTGACTCAGTTTCCTCAGCCACTGTTACAAGGCAGGTCTCGCCCACTCTTTCTCCTCATTATTCCAGGGCTCTTGTTTCGAAGGCAATCCAGAGTGAGTGCAGGAAGCAGCGGGTTTTTTTTACTCAGAATTGGCTTTGTGATTTAGATTAGACTTTGTCTGCAGGATAATAACTGATGGCAAATCTGAATGAGAGCATTGTATCTTTGCCAGTACTATGATGCTAAACCATGCAAAGAAAGAAAACAATGGCATTGAGCAGAAGTGGGAGCACATTCACCATTGCTAGCAAGGCAAGGAACAGGCAGACTCAAAAGGAAGAAACAAGCTATAGTGACCTTCCCCATACATACTAGGGCTGTACTCCCCTGCCAACTAAATATTAAAAAATCATACAATAGTTAAGCATGCTGCAGAGAGGGGAAGGAGACACTACATTCCCTCTGCCCACATGTTTAATCAGGGTTTTAGAAACCTAATTAAATCCACAATTGGAAGTGGGGTGACAGAAGGAGATGTGTGTGTCTTGCCCCCTTTTTGCAGCACTGCAGCCAGCAGGGTTGTATACTCCACTCAGCAGCTGGTAAGTGGAGGGTTCAATCTTGCCAGTTGCTTCTTTCCTACTGTGTGCACATGCTAGTGAAATGGATCCCAGCAGCCAGCAGGATTACACTTTGCACTCGCTAGTTGGTCAGAGGAGAGTGCAGTCCTGTTGGAGTCCGCTTCCCCAACATGTCCCCTGTGGGAGGGAGCTGGAGAATTAGGCCTCCATAACCATCAGGATTGAACCCTCCACTGGGAACAAGGGCACATAGCCAAAGCATACTGTGGGTCTCTTTGAGGTCTCTCTTGCAAACAGTCATATATTGTTCTTTGTTCTTTCTGTAGAAAATTCAGACTCAAAACCAATCTATAGCTGTGGCAATATATAATCATGTGACATGATTAATTGGAAGGGGGAGGAGACTGTGCCACCACTTGTGGGTTAATTGTGGGTCACAGAGTAGAAGAAAAGTGACATAGAACAGAAAACCACATGCAGTAACTGTGAAATGACAGGCAGGAATGACAGGCTAATTTTGTGCAAATAAGCCTAAGGCACTACCATTTTATTTCTTTTAAAAATGTTTTATTTTTAAATTGCCATTAACACATTTTCTAAACTAGGAGACCCTTTCGATTTGCTACATCTTAATCTCCTATTTTGTTTTTGTTTGGTTTTTTAAAGAAAAGGCAGAAAGATACGCTGGCATCTTAGATGGTTGCATTACAAAATTCTATTAGAATACACCTTTATCAAACAAAAATCAATCCTCATTATAATTCCCTCCCCACCACCACCACTTTGATGCAGACTACAAAGCACTGCAGAACAGCTCAGCATGATGCCAAATCATTTTAACCTAACCCAGCAAGACATACACTGGAACCATAGCAGTAAATATGGATTTTGAATTAAAGATCAACAATTAACTAGACCTAGACTTATTCACTTTTATTTCTACCTCTCATCTCCAATTAGTCATTGCTTTATTTCTGTCATCAACTACATATGTCTTTTTTTCTTCTTCTTTTACTGGTTGTGTAACTCACTGGCTTCTTAATAATCTGAAATGGCATTGAAAACAGTGGAAAGAACACTGCAGTGTGTGTGTGTGTGTGTGTGTGTGTGTGTGTGTGTGTGTGTGTGTGTGTGATGGAGTCATAAGAAAGCAAGGAAGGAAGAGCTATGGTGTTTCCCAAAATGTAGAATCACAACCACATGTTTTCTATAACGCTACATACAGTATTTATTGCTAGGGTTCCTATAACACAAAGTTTTGCATATAATGGATTCTGGTTCAACCCTCTATATGCACAAATCACCTCTAACAATTACTGTGTAGACTTTGTGGCATAGCTGCCAAGTCTCCCGTTTTTCATGGGTGCCCAGGCATGGGCAGAGCGACACCGGAAGTTGCTTCTACGCATGTCCAGTCATGTGTAGAAGCAACTTCTGGTGCCACGCCGCTGCTGATCATGCATTTTTTCAGCGGGAGACTCGGCAGCAATCTATTGTGTGTGTGTGTTTGTGTGTGGACCACTGGTTAGAGCCTGTGGCCCCCTCAGATGGTCTGAGACTACAACTTCCATCATCCCTCACCACTGGCCATGCTTGCTAGAGCTGATGGGAGCTGGAGTCCAATAACACCTAGATTTGTTCTAGTAAGGCATCATCCAAGTCTTCAGTCTGGCTTCGTGGTCTATAGCAGACACCCACAGTAAGGTCACTGCTGTTTCTCTCTCCTACACATGCTTCCAATGCAGACTTCAGATTATGCTTTTTTACAAGAACTCCAAGGATTCACCCACCAAAGCCAGGTGCAAAATATACATTTAGATATATACTCAGAATTGAAGAATTCTAAGCTCAGGAATTTGCTATGCAGACATAATTTGATGCATGCAGTAAAGCAAACTGCTTCAGAAATAATGAGCAACAAGGCAGCAGGTATAGAAAGGTGAGCAGTGAACAAATTCAATGGCAGTTGAGAGCATAGAATCAGGTGTGGAGAAGAGGGGAGCAAATTATAGCATCTGGGAAGAGGTTCTATAATATGACAATGACAAGCTTAATATTTAGGTGGTACATGGCAGAAGGACAGTGGAAAGAAGTCATGATAAGGATGGCCTTTAGACCACCAAGCTTCACAAGGTAGTCTGAAGACTAAGCTTTTTCTTTTTCTAATAGGTTCCAGCCTCCTGGAGTATCTAGGAAGCACAGCTCCTGCCACATCCAATGAAAAGGAAGCCAGAAATCCCACTAGCAGGGATGGCATGGGCTGTTCTCATTTTCCAATCTGGTCAGAACAGGATGTGGCCACATGTCATAGCTGTCAGTCACTCACATGTCCATTCTTAAAGCCAGCCCGCAGACCACTTGTGTATTGTACATACTTAAACAAAAATACTAAACCCATGTGGAATTTTTACAGAAAATGTCTGCCTTGAAACAGGATAGCACAGGTGCAAGGGACATGAACCAAATTGAGACGGACCCATCACTAGGCAATTCCATCCTGTTAGAAAACTAACTTAGCAGTAAATATATTTAACAATCAAACAACCTTCATCTGGTTTCTAGTTCCCATATGCAACGTTTTTATTGCAAACAAGCATTGTCTGTATTAGCATACAAACAGGACAATGTTTGAGAGGTACTCTAGGAAAGTCAATATAGTCGACAAGGTAAGCTAGCACCAGAAGCACCACTTACTCTGTGCAAATTTTGGAGGATTGTCGTTGACATCGGTGAGTGTAATTGTCACAGTGGTGGTTCCAGAGAGTCCGCCCATGTGCCCACCCATATCTTTTGCTTGGATGACCACAATGTACTCCTCTTTGGCTTCCCGGTCCATGTTTGAAAGAGCTGTTTTAATAATTGCTGAAAGGAAAGAAAGAGAAGACAAACAATAGAGAGGAAGTTTACTAGTGACACACAATTGACCAAGAACAAGGTTAAAGAGTAGGGATGCTTTTCCTGAAGCTATATGTGTTTGGGTAAAATGCATTAAATACTTTTATTCAATACCAGCCCTGATTCATCAGGGCTTATGTTCTCAGTATTAACAAAAGATCACATCATGTGCAATCTCCACCCCTCCCTTCTGTATGTTTGGTGTTTGGTAGTCAGCCTCCCCAGCTCCCATTCTTCTGTGGCAACTCAAGAAAAACATTGTGATATAACTCCTCTAATGGGGCCTTTTTAGATCATGAAGTGCTGACAGCCAGGGAGGCTGCAGTAAGTATTTAATGGAAAGAAAAAACACCCAGGCCATCCTCAGCGACCTCACAATAAGTTAATCTGATCCCCACACCAACTGAATCTCTAAATAAATTCTAAAGCAGCCTATAAATGATGGATTATTTTTTTAAACAACACTCATTCCTGCAAAGAAAAACTTTTTTTTAAAAAAGGAGGACAGGTAGAAAACTGGCTGTTCCTGTCCCTTCCACAATCTCAGGTGGGTGCAATGCTCCAAAGCAGCAGACAGATTTGCAGTAATCAAAGAGCATTTAGTGTGGGTGTGGAAGTGCATGTTTTGCTGTTAAAGCCTATTAGTCGCTAGGTGATCAATCTATTAGCAGCCAAATTCATAATAGTACAGTAGTTTTTCTTGAGGGGATGCCCCCCACTAATCCAGTTTTTGAATCATTTTTTAAATGAAATCATTTGTCTGTGAAAAGAGAGCAAGAAGTTCAAGTTATGGAATCATCTTAGTAATAAGTGAAGCGTTAAGAGTGTCAAGGGGAATTCAATCCACCAGTGCAGTGGGCTTTTAAAATCACTGTGCTCCAGGGGTTTCTTTCTCAGGCATGGGAAGAAGAAGAAGAAGGGGGGGGAACCCCACTTCAATCCGGGAGCTTATCCTCTTGGAGCTCTCAGCTGGATGACTCTGTGTATGTGGAAACATTTATAATTATATACTATTCATGTCTCCTATTAACAATAATATTATTTGAAAAGTGGCAATTCTCTAACACAGTGAGATCATGCAGCCTATTTCTTTGTATGGGGGCATAGCAGATATATATTTAGATCGACATTAGTGAGAAACACAAAAAGCATTGAAATCCAGAAATCTGGAACCAACTCAATATAGGCTCTGGGAGTAATTATGTGAACATTTTTTAAACAAACAAAAAAACAAAAAAACCCAGTGAGAACTACGATCCTGTAGTGGTTGAGGAAGAAGAGGAAGAGGAAAAGGAGGGAAATAAGAGTATGCTGGATCAGACCAATGCCCCATCTAGCCCAGCATCCTGTTCTCACATTGACCAATCAGATGCCTGTGGGAAGCCCTTAAGGAGGATCTGAGCACAAGAGCTCTCTCCCCTCCAGTAGTCTCCAGCAACCAGTTGTGGAGGCAGAGTATAGTGGTTGTAACGGATTAGCCCCAGGATGGAAGATTTATTACACCCTGGATTAGAAAGAGTTAATCCACCTCCAGCTTAAGTGACAGCGCATCTTTAGGAGGCGGGACGGTGCCTGGTTTAAAAAGGAGGGAATAACCGTTTTGGCAGTTGGAAGAGGGGGGAGTGTGGTGACGATGAGGGAAGAAGAAGGGTGTGGGGCCAGGGTAGTGGTGGTTTAGGTTAGGCTTAAGATAACTTGAAGTTAAAGTCTGACAGAGTTAATGTATAACTGTAACTAAGCTTGTAAACTTATGCATCGTTAAGAAAAGAAAAACCTATGTTCTCAAGAAAATAAAATTCATCTTCTTTTTGTGCCAAAGAATATCGTCTTGGTTATTCCAGCAGCGTATTAAAACTCACAGAGGTGGGGACTCAGAAAAGGGCAAAACTTACCTAAGGAAAAGGGGATAGTTTGTGTCCTAGAGTCACACAAGAAGGGCAGTATGGTGAAAACCTAGAGTGCCACAAGTTTGCCAGGGTGATATGGCAGACTGATAGTGGGGATCTGAGTTGAGGGAGTCCCTGTTCTGTAGGCAAGAGGTTGTTCATTCAAATAGTCCTGAGTGTTTGTGAGATCAGGCTACGAAAGCTGGAGTTAGACTCTCTTTACCGAGAAGCCCAGAATTGAGGGGTTTATTTTAAGGTGTAAGGAATTGCTTTACCCCTGTACCCTTTCGTCTCACAATCTATTGGCAACGTCGGCGAGGGGGTTCGTCGCAGTGGTCATGGCTAGTAGCCATTGATAGCCTTATCCCAGGCTTCCTCAACCTTGGCCCTCCAGATGTTTTGAGACTACAATTCCCATCATCCCCAATTACTGGTCCTGCTAGCTAGGGATTATGGGAGTTGAGGGCTAAAAACATCTGGAAGGCCGAGGTTGAGAAAGCCTGCCTTATCCCATGGATTTTGTTTAAATGGCTTCTTTTAAAGTCGTCTAGGTTGCTAGCAATCACTGCCTGCTGTGTGAGTGATTTCCATAGTTTAAGTATGCTCTTTGTGAAGGAAGAGGATGGCAAAATTTGGTAGGTTCAGATCCAGTAGCAGGTTTTAGGGGTTTGGCAATGCTTGGCTGAAAGGAGAACAGAGCATGTGAAGTCCTCAAATTCTGGGAAAACTTGGAGGAGAGTCCACCTTCTCCGAGGAACGTCTTGCCCCCCTCAATGGTCCCATTTGGAGTCAGTTTTGCTCCCCCCCCCATCAGTTTCCAGGGGACATTCCTTCTAATCACCCTTCTAGGTAAAGCAGGTGACATTTTCCCATAGCTTTTGATAGTTAATGATTCCAGTCAGAGATAGATAGATGATAGATGGATTTGCTCAGAATTAATTGAAATATTTTCTAACTTGTGGAGGTAGGGTACATAGATGTCCCCACTAATTGTCAACACAATGGCATGTGAGCCACTGCAGCTCGCCCATCTTCAATGAGAATGGTTTGGAGAGAGAACCAAGTTTTCCTTGTATGGCTACGTACTTCCGTTGTTGTGTGCAGAATGAAAGAGAGCTTTGTGGAATGACATGTCTCTCCCCGTTTCTCTCCTCTTCCAACAAACTATTATGGCTGTTGTGAGTGTCAAGAAACCAGGGATCACAAAAGTGGTGCTTGTGGGCAACTAAGTGCTTTCAGTCACCTTCTCTGGTGTCCACAGGGTACCTTCTTCCCCCCACTGAAATTAGGATTGAAAGAAGAATCTTTTTGTAGCCAGTAGAATAGGTCACATTGTGCACTTGTTTGCAGGGTATGTGTGTGTGTGTGTGTGTGTGTGTGTGTGTGTGTGTGAGTGTGTGTGTGGTGTCCACAGCAGTCTTTCCTGTTTGAAAATGTGCCCATTAGACCACAGACATTGGCAACCCCTGCAATAAACAACTTAAAACCTTATTTTTGCCTGCTTTTCCATTTCCATGTTTGCTTCCACTGTTGACTTTCCCCCTTTTCCCCATCTAATTCCCCCCTTTTGTGAATCCAGTGTTTGCTTTTCAAAATACACCCTTTTAAAAAAACAAATCAAAACATCAGACACATAGACCACAAGGGTATATTTTCTCCAATTCAGGTTCTGAGACAGATTCGGCAAATTGCTGAGTATGAATTTAAGAGCTCCTTGAAAAGTAAATCTCATTCTACCTCTGTTTTATTTGCTCTTGGGCAATGTGACACCAATAGCCATTTTAGGAGAATAATGAGAATAATAAATAGCAACCTTTAAAACATGACTCTAATGTTAGGGGACAATTTAAGGATATGTTTAAGTATCGTTTATGGCCGAAACATTTGCTTGTCCATATATGCTTTCCTAACTTTAAACTGCAGGGCTTGGCGGAATATTGAGAAAGGAGTAAATGGCAGTGTGCCACCTCTCTTTCTCTCATCATCTTCTCTCATTCTTCCTTTCACAGACCTTGCTTGGCAACTTGGAGGAGGAGGCAGCTAGCATTCCTTCAATGGTCAGATTTGGTGCTGGACCTAATCCTATATAATAATGTCCAAGATGTCCCTGCGTCCAAGCTGTCCCGTGTGTCCCTGGGGTACTGCGCATGTGCCCCAGGGATACAGGGATTGGACAGCAGAGACTGCGCGCGCGCACTCTCCCCCCCCCCTCTGCCTCCTCCAACCGCCGCTCCCGCCGGACACTGCCTCACTGCAGGGCACGTCAGGGAAGCGAGGGTGGAGGCCGGCGAAGGCCTCCTCACAACCCTCCCTGGCCCGTGAGAGGAGCGGCGGTTGGAGGTGGGGGGGGGAGAGAGTGCACGCGTCCTTCCTGTCGGCGGCTGGGGGAGAGGAAGGAAGGAGGAGAAAGCGCTCCTCCGTTCCTGTCCCCCTGCCGCCGACAGCAAGGACAGGTCCCAGGGTTCGGAGAAGCGCTGCGCAAGCGCTTCTCCGAACCCTGGGAGGTCTCCTTGCTGTCGGCGGCTGCGGGAGAGGAACGGAGGAGGAGAAAGCAGCGCTTTCTCCTCCTCCGTTCCTGTCCCCCTGCCGCCGACAGCAATGACAGGTCCCAGGGTTCGGAGAAGCGCTGCGCAAGCGCTTCTCCGAACCCTGGGAGGTCTCCTTGCTGTCGGCGGCTGCGGGAGAGGAACGGAGGAGGAGAAAGCAGCGCTTTCTCCTCCTCCGTTCCTGTCCCCCTGCCGCCGACAGCAATGACAGGTCCCAGGGTTCGGAGAAGCGCTGCGCAAGCGCTTCTCCGAACCCTGGGAGGTCTCCTTGCTGTCGGCGGCTGCGGGAGAGGAACGGAGGAGGAGAAAGCAGCGCTTTCTCCTCCTCCGTTCCTGTCCCCCTGCCGCCGACAGCAATGACAGGTCCCAGGGTTCGGAGAAGCGCTGCGCAAGCGCTTCTCCGAACCCTGGGAGGTCTCCTTGCTGTCGGCGGCTGCGGGAGAGGAACGGAGGAGGAGAAAGCAGCGCTTTCTCCTCCTCCGTTCCTGTCCCCCTGCCGCCGACAGCAATGACAGGTCCCAGGGTTCGGAGAAGCGCTGCGCAAGCGCTTCTCCGAACCCTGGGAGGTCTCCTTGCTGTCGGCGGCTGCGGGAGAGGAACGGAGGAGGAGAAAGCAGCGCTTTCTCCTCCTCCGTTCCTGTCCCCCTGCCGCCGACAGCAATGACAGGTCCCAGGGTTCGGAGAAGCGCTGCGCAAGCGCTTCTCCGAACCCTGGGAGGTCTCCTTGCTGTCGGCGGCTGCGGGAGAGGAACGGAGGAGGAGAAAGCAGCGCTTTCTCCTCCTCCGTTCCTGTCCCCCTGCCGCCGACAGCAATGACAGGTCCCAGGGTTCGGAGAAGCGCTGCGCAAGCGCTTCTCCGAACCCTGGGAGGTCTCCTTGCTGTCGGCGGCTGCGGGAGAGGAACGGAGGAGGAGAAAGCAGCGCTTTCTCCTCCTCCGTTCCTGTCCCCCTGCCGCCGACAGCAATGACAGGTCCCAGGGTTCGGAGAAGCGCTGCGCAAGCGCTTCTCCGAACCCTGGGAGGTCTCCTTGCTGTCGGCGGCTGCGGGAGAGGAACGGAGGAGGAGAAAGCAGCGCTTTCTCCTCCTCCGTTCCTGTCCCCCTGCCGCCGACAGCAATGACAGGTCCCAGGGTTCGGAGAAGCGCTGCGCAAGCGCTTCTCCGAACCCTGGGAGGTCTCCTTGCTGTCGGCGGCTGCGGGAGAGGAACGGAGGAGGAGAAAGCAGCGCTTTCTCCTCCTCCGTTCCTGTCCCCCTGCCGCCGACAGCAATGACAGGTCCCAGGGTTCGGAGAAGCGCTGCGCAAGCGCTTCTCCGAACCCTGGGAGGTCTCCTTGCTGTCGGCGGCTGCGGGAGAGGAACGGAGGAGGAGAAAGCAGCGCTTTCTCCTCCTCCGTTCCTGTCCCCCTGCCGCCGACAGCAATGACAGGTCCCAGGGTTCGGAGAAGCGCTGCGCAAGCGCTTCTCCGAACCCTGGGAGGTCTCCTTGCTGTCGGCGGCTGCGGGAGAGGAACGGAGGAGGAGAAAGCAGCGCTTTCTCCTCCTCCGTTCCTGTCCCCCTGCCGCCAACAGCAATGACAGGTCCCAGGGTTCGGAGAAGCGCTGCGCAAGCGCTTCTCCGAACCCCAGAATTTTCTAGAGCCCGTTATTGAACGGGCTGAAATACACTAGTCCTATATAATAATGTCCATGTTGTCCCTGCGTCCAGATGTCCCGTGTGTCCCTGGGTCACTGCGCATGTGCCCCAGGGATACAGGGATTGGACAGCAGAGACTGCGCTGCGCGCACTCTCCCCCCACTCTGCCTCCTCCAACCGCCGCTCCCGCCGGGGTGGAGGCCGGCGAAGGCCTCCTCACAACCCTCCCTGGCCGTGAGGAGCGGCGGTTGGAGGAGGCGGGGGGAGAGTGCGCGCGTCCTTCCTGTCGGCGGCTGGGGGAGAGGAAGGAAGGAGGAGAAAGCGCCGCTTTCTCCTCCTCCGTTCCTGTCCCCCTGCCGCCGACAGCAAGGACGGGTCCCAGGGTTCGGAGAAGCGCTGCGCAAGCGCTTCTCCGAACCCTGGGATGTCTGCTTCCTGTCGGCGGCTGCGGGAGAGGAACGGAGAAGGAGAAAGCAGCGCTTTCTCCTCCTCCGTTCCTGTCCCCCTGCCGCCGACAGCAAGGACGGGTCCCAGGGTTCGGAGAAGCGCTGCGCAAGCGCTTCTCCGAACCCTGGGATGTCTGCTTCCTGTCGGCGGCTGCGGGAGAGGAACGGAGAAGGAGAAAGCAGCGCTTTCTCCTCCTCCGTTCCTGTCCCCCTGCCGCCGACAGCAAGGACGGGTCCCAGGGTTCGGAGAAGCGCTGCGCAAGCGCTTCTCCGAACCATGGGATGTCTGCTTCCTGTCGGCGGCTGCGGGAGAGGAACGGAGGAGGAGAAAGCAGCGCTTTCTCCTCCTTCGTTCCTGTCCCCCTGCCGCCGATAGCAAGGACAGGTCCCAGGGTTCAGAGAAGCGCTGTGCAAGCGCTTCTCCGAACTCTGGGATGTCTGCTTCCTGTCGGTGGCTGCAGGAGAGGAACGGAGGAGGAGAAAGCAGCGCTTTCTCCTCCTTCGTTCCTGTCCCCCTGCCGCTGACAGCAAGGACAGGTCCCAGGGTTCGAAGAAGCGCTGCGCAAGCGCTTCTCCGAACCCTGGGAGTTCTGCTTCCTGTCGGCGGCTGCGGGAGAGGAACGGAGGAGGAGAAAGCAGCGCTTTCTCCTCCTCCGTTCCTGTCCCCCTGCCGCCGACAACAATGACAGGTCCCAGGGTTCGGAGAAGCGCTGTGCAAGCGCTTCTCCGAACCCTGGGAGGTGTCCTTGCTGTCGGCGGCTGCGGGAGAGGAACGGAGGAGGAGAAAGCAGCGCTTTCTCCTCCTCCGTTCCTGTCCCCTTGCCGCCGACAGCAATGACAGGTCCCAGGGTTCGGAGAAGCGCTGCGCAAGCGCTTCTCCGAACCCTGGGAGTTCTGCTTCCTGTCGGCGGCTGCGGGAGAGGAACGGAGGAGGAGAAAGCAGCGCTTTCTCCTCCTCCGTTCCTGTCCCCCTGCCGCCGACAACAATGACAGGTCCCAGGGTTCGGAGAAGCGCTGTGCAAGCGCTTCTCCGAACCCTGGGAGGTGTCCTTGCTGTCGGCGGCTGCGGGAGAGGAACGGAGGAGGAGAAAGCAGCGCTTTCTCCTCCTCCGTTCCTGTCCCCTTGCCGCCGACAGCAATGACAGGTCCCAGGGTTCGGAGAAGCGCTGCGCAAGCGCTTCTCCGAACCCCAGGATGTTCTAGAGCCCGTTATTGAACGGGCTGAAATACACTAGTGCTATAATAAAAGCCTAGGTTTGCATTCAAACCAGCACTAAGGAGATAGAAATGCTTGTGCTGATGGAACAATCTCCCCTCTCTCTACCCTACATGGGAAGGGTATGGGGCACGTGACGGGGAGGAATGGGAGAAAGTCTATGAGCTTGCACATCTATTCAGCTGAATGCAGTTTGGCAATAATTATGTGACTTACACCCATAAGATAAATATTGCCCAATTTGTACTGTTTTTGGTAGGGAAGCTTGGATTCATCCTCATGGCTTCCCAAATAGGTGACTGTTGCTGTCAAGTCTTGCAGCAACATCTGGTGGATTGCCTGGTAGGCATGAAAATATTTCATTTAAATCTTTATATTTCTAGGTTCCTAAATAGGTGTTAATTGCCTGCCGGCAAAATGAAAATAAATTAGCAAGCAATATACAACAGCAACAAAAACTGCATCAGGCGATTGAGTGGCATATTAGCACAATAGCACAAATTAAGCCCTTTTGTAACAGTGCAAGAAAATGAGAATTTCCCTCTTAACTCTGTGCTTCAACACTAACAATGCTAGAGCTTGGCAAGTGTATTATTAATGATTAGTGATTATTTTATTTTTAAAATTTTATATTGCACTTTTCACCGTCTAGGTCTCAAAGTGGCTTACACCGATAGAAAATATACAAAATTTAAAATACAAATTAAAGCTCGTTTAAAATTTCAGAAATTTAAATGAAGATCGGCAGATTTTTTAAAAAAAGAACAACAAAAAATTAGATGAGCATTCACAATGCAAATGCCACCTGAAATAAAATTGTGTTAACGAGGTGTTTGAAAGTCATCAGTAACAGGGCCTGAGTTGTACTGGGAGAGAGCTTCACAGAGTTGGGCCCTCAACAATGAAGGCACAATTTCTTCTACTCCATGGGGGATCAAAATGATCTCAGTGAACAAGTGAAGATGTACAGGCTAAGGTAGTTCTTAAGGTATCCTGAGCCTAAGTTATTCAGGGCTTTGCACACTAGTACAAAACCTTGTTTTGTTCCTTACCATGGTCACTGCTGGAGGGCTGCATGTTCTCCATCCCTATTCTAGAGCATCTGATGAAATCCAGGAAGCTACAATTACATAGCTCTTTAAAAAAAACACTCAGAAATGTGGAAACTTTGTTCTGATTTAGCTCCTTTTATTTAAAGAGTAATTTTCAGTGTCACCTGTCTGATATAATCAGAGACAAATAGAATTATGTGTATATTCCCATATTACTTTGCACATCATTTACTGCCAACTGAATAAGAGGGTAAATGGAGCAGAGAGAGGGAGATAGACTCTCCAGAAAATTGTATAATGCATCTAACTTTCTGAATATGTTTGATTCAAACTATACTCTATTCGAGAGAGCGAAATGGGCAGCTCATAAATGTACCTGGACATCAATCCCTGCATGAGGCATGGAACAAGAGATGTGCATCAAGGCCACACATTCATTTTTAAAACAAATGATAAACAAAATGAGTGAGCTGCTTTTGATTTAATTAATTTAAAAAATGAATGATAATTCAAACAAATGAGTTCCAAATGTTAATCCACTCATTTCTCATTCATTTCTCATCTGTTTCATTTGTTGTGGTGGCTGTTTTAATTGGAACCTGGCTTTAATAGCATGTACAGGTCACAGAATGGGAGGGGGAGGGAGGGAGGGAGAGAGAGCAGTTAGATTTGTCTATGAAATATTTTAAATTGCCTGTAAAAAGGAGAATTTTTGTATTTCTGTCTGAAAGGTCTGTCCCTCAAGATGGTAGCAGAATGCTTATAACAGAAAAGACTAGCAAACTAGCTAGGGATGAGGGAGATATTTCACTTGGTCTCCACTAAAAGTTGAACCCACTTAATCCACATCTTCCTAGAGTATATGCAAACCAAAACACAGCCATCTTGCACTTCTCTGAATTTTGCAATGGAATTCTTCAGCCAAGTAATATATACTAAAATGCATATACAACAATAAAATGTGCATATAAATGCATATATTATGAAAATAACATACAAAAAGTGTATTATATTAGGCAAGATTACATACACAAATGCATATATTAGGATAATTTCCTATTCAAAGTTTTCATGAATTTTCAGTGCAAACTGATACGGAAATGTGTAGAACTGAATTTACAATTGTGAAAAAATGAGAAACAAAGAGAAACCAAAGTTGGTAAATGCAACACAGGGATCAAAAACTACACAAATGAAAAAGATGCCCCCCCCCAGTTCACCCTTCCACTGCCCCCAAAAGTAAGAATGTCAAAAGAGCCTGTTAGATCAGGCTGATGACCCTTCTAATCCAGCATTCTGTTCTCACAGTGGCTAACCAAATGCATTATGGGAAATTGAAAGCTTTTGGTTATCAGCAAGTGGCAATCATAACCAACATAGCTAGTAGCTGCCTATAGCCCTATCCTTCATGTCTAATCTTTTTTCAAAGGCATCCAAGTTGGTGGCCATTGCTACATCTTCTGGGAGTGAATTCCAGGATTTAACAGTGTGCTGTGTGAAGAAGTATTTTCTCTCTCCTCCTCCTCCCCCTCCTGTCTCTGAATCTTCCAACATTCGGCATCTTTGGATGCCCACAAGTTCTAGTGTTATGAGAGAAGGAGAATAACAGTTCTTGAGCTGCTTTCTTCACATCACACCAGGCATAATTTTATACATATGTAACATGCCACCTCTTACTCACCTTTTCTTGAAACTGGAAAGCACCAACTGTTGTAACCTTCAACTATAGGGAGCTGCTCCAACCCCTTGAACATTTTGCTTGCTCTTTTCTGAACCTATTCCGGCTGTACAATATCCTTCTTGGAAGTGAGGCAACCACTTCTCTCCCCTTCTCCAATTATTTCCCCTATGTTAAATTTTAGATTATAAGGTCTTTGATGCCGACACCTGTCCTTTTGTACTCTGTAAAGCATCATGGATCTCTGATGATGCTATATGAATCATAATAAATATTAAACAATAGCAGTGGTATACTGAGAATTATTAGAATGAAACTGAATTATGTTATGCGATAGAGCCTATTTGCAATTATGTTATGCGATAGATGAGAAGCAAGATACCAGCTAACTAAAAGGCTTAGTAGAGATTGCTGGCAAGTTTGAGTGGTACTGTTTCAGATTTCCTATTAGCCCTCTGCTTGAAACCAAACACTCTAAAGCATGAGTAGCCAACATGGTACCCTTTAGATCAGGCATTCCCAAACTTTGGCCCTCCAGATGTTTTGGACTACAATTCCCATCATCCCTGACCACTGGTCCTGTTAGCTAGGGATCATGGGAGTTGTAGGGCAAAACATCTGGAGGGCCGCAGTTTGGGGATGCCTGCTTTAGATGATGCTGGACTGCAACCCCCATCAGCCTCAGTGAGCATGATCAATGGTCAAGGATGATCAGATGTGCAGTCCAGCAACATCTGTAGGATATAATGTTGGCTACTATTGCTCTAAAATGTATCATATGGGGGAGAATACCATGGGAGGGAGCAAGTAAATACAAGGTGTTTGACCCTGAACACCAACAGCTTCAGGAAGAAGCTATCAGAAAGACCATTAAGAACTTGGAATTTCAGCAACAGTACCCTTGAATACCCACAGCTATTTGTAATTGTCCCTGTAAGTGGTTCCTTAAAAAGGAGGTGGGATAGAATTTGCAAACTACTTTGGATATGATTTTTTATATTGTGTTATTCATGCTGGAGTTATTTTCTTCACATTTTTTTTTGTGACCAGGAGAAAATGACTCATCTGCCTTCTTTATTTGTTAAATACTACACCCCTTCCTTGCACAGACCTTTACTTCTAATGTAATCAACACATAGTGATTGCTTTATCTCCTTTTAGGACATCACCTTCAACACTCCCCACACACATACAAAACGTGTCCCTTTCCCCCCCTCTCATTAGCACATCTCAAATATTTGATAGGCAAGCTTATATCTTCCCTTAATCACTTCTTACCTAATGTACACAAATTACATACTTATCTGTCAAACATCTCACATCATTCTCTATCATTCTCTCACCTTAGCACTGAACATTTTTAAATGAAAAAACAAAACAAAACTTGTACATCTTTGCAGTATTCCCACAAAAAGCAGTAATACTGCAGAGAGAGAGAGAGAGAGAGAGAGAGAGAGAGAGAGAGAGAGAGAGAGATTCATAAAGTGAAACATGTTGAAGATGGAGAGAAAGAAAAGAAGTCAGAGAAATTGTGGGTGGACAATATTTTAAAATTATACAGATCTAGCACCTGGATCTAGTAATGGGAAAAACTACCAATTTCAGTTTCTGTCAGTTTCTCAATTTTACAATCTTAAACGCAGTTCATATTTTCACAACAGTTTGTTTGTTTGCTTGCTTGCTTGTTTTCAGAATAAAAGTACAGATGAAAATTAATCAGCATTCATTGTGAATTTCTCCTAATATTCATGGGGTTTTTTTATGCCTCCAAGTGCGACTTCTGGTCACAACGACATGACATCACATTACATCGTAGGTGTCATTGGTTACCCATAATCTGGGTCCCACATCAGCGCCCCTGCTGAGCTGCAATCTCTCAAAGAAGAAAGATGAGAACAAGAACCTCAGCATTCTTTGTGAGCGGTGCTGTCAATAGCAGTAGTAGTAGAAGCTAAGCTTTGTGATGAGGAAAAAAGCAAGTTGCTTAAGATCTCTCTTTTGGACCAGAGAGAGAAAAGTGTATTGAACTGCAATAAGGTCTAAAAAGAAGGCTGGGCCACGTTGCTAGCTTGTTTAAGAGCAATGTGTTATTTTGTATCCTATAACATTTAATTGTAACTATATTAAGGCAGTTTTGCAGTACAGGTTTGTAGCTCATTCTTGTGGTGGAGAAATTTATTTTCTACTCTACACAAAGTGCAACACCTCTAGCACACCTATGCTTAGAAATTACTGTATTTGACAATCTTTTCATATCAGTAAATGTTTCATCAATTTGGGGCTGCAATGCAAAACTGGTGCTTAATTGGAAGTAGCGTTTATATATATAACTTTATCTTTTTCTTTTTTTCCAGGGAAAAGCCTTTAGGATCCAGATGATGATCCTCAGTAATTATGGAATCTGAAGTTAATTAGAGAAGCTAGTATTACTTTGGCAGTTTATAAAGGAAAAAAACACCCTTATAGTCTCCTACGAGCCAGAGCCTTGCATTTTTAGGGCTTTATAGGTTAAGCCCAGTTCCGCATGGAAACTTTAGCTCCTGCAGATTGGATAGCCCCAATCTAATGTGCTCCATTTAATAAGCAGGCTTCCTCATTATACACTAGTTTCATGTTCAGATTGGTCTCATGGTATACAGTTTCAATTGCACACCTGTGCAACCACACAGCATTTAATGGATTTGCTCAGATGTAACTTAGGGCATTGCTAAAAGTTAATGAGTTTGCAAATATGACCTTGTAAACACCACTGGGTTAATACAAATAAAGTGGAATCTAGGAGGGGGGGGGAACAGGCCACTCCCTGGAGGCAGTACTGGTGGTACAAAGCTGTTAATATGTTTAGAAAAAAAAGTCATGTTTGCAAGAATACATTCGTCTAGAAGCAAGTCCAACTAATATCCATAAACAATATTTCCAATTAAGGATCAGCTCCCATAATGTCCTTGGAGATGTGGTTTCATTTAAGTGCTATGCACCCATCCACTCCTAATGAGCTGGGTTTTACCTGGGGACAGGTCTTTGTTACAAGTCCACTAAAAAGCACATGAATATCTGGACCACATGATTTTTCAAGGCCAATTTGGATGCAGCTTACAGAAGACCAAATAACTAATGATTCTGTACTTGTTGGTACAATTAAAAAAAAAGGGACTCACATCTACAATTCTATGATCTCGTCACAGGAGAGCAAGCATCTACTGTGAACATAAGACCATGATGAGAATCTAACCAGATAGGCTAATGTCTACCTACCTAGTTTTTCTCTAGCGGTGGTTAACCACAGCAAACAAACTCTTATTTAACCTTTCTTTATTGAGTAGATATTTCTGGTATTTGATATGATCTCTTTCACCCCCAATAATTATTCATTTTCTCTCTCTCTATTTCCTATCAGTACAAGAGTTTTGAACACAATATGGTTGGCTAATGGTAGTTGTTTCAACAGTATAGAGAGCAAAATCAGAATGAGCAAATGTTCTTAAGGCAGAAATCCATTTCTTAAGGGTTCATAAAATGACTGAGGAAGGGTGAAACTCATCCATACTATTCCTGTGGTTAATGGAGAATCATTCCCATCTTCTTTCATACTAAGTTACGTACTAGTTGTATTTCTACCATCATGAACAAAACTTGCAAGCCTACACATACTTACTAGGGAATAAGCCTTGTTAAAATTAGTAGGACTTACTTGCAAGCAAACGGTCATGCTGCAAATTTCTAGTCTAGCCCTGATCATTTGAACTGTCCTAGTCTGCAGATTCAACAGTTCTATCATATTCTGTTCAAGATGCAATTGTTAAAACTGCATAGAATTTTCTAAATAGAGGCACATGGGAGATGAACTGGAAACATTACATTAGAAATATAGGAAATAAATATATGAAGCGATCACCATTCACCTTTCTCAATGCTCACATTTATTTTCATATTTTATTCTTAAAATACACATTTGAAACACATTTGATTTTTTTAAAGCTAAGAATCATGTAAAAAATGGAAATGTATGAAATTTGGAAAAAGTATGAAAAGTTTCTGCATTGGTTGGGCTAGGTGACCCTTGAGGTACCTTCCAAGTCTACAATTCTATGATTCTTTGAAATCTGAAGGGTGATTGCATCCTGATCCACACATTAATCTGGAATTAGTTCAGATCTGTTCCCTTTACTTAGAATGGCAGAACTCTTGCTTTCTTCTGTGTCCGATTTTGCATAGTAGTCTGTTTACTACAATCCCAAAACTCAAAAGAAAAGCAATAGCACAGGGGTTCAATTACTTCAGCAAACTCCTATGAAATGTAAATTAGTTAAATGCAATTGGATGTTGTTGTTGTTGTTGCTGCTGCTGCTGCTGCTGCTGCTGCTGCTGCTGCTGTTCTGCCATGCCTCTATTATAGAACAATGTACCACTTTAGATTATGTGTCATTACAGTAATTGCAATTGTAATAATGATTGTTTTGATTTAGACCATCTCCACCTCACATTAGGTGAAAAATAAATATTTCTGTGGAACTTCTAGCCAACAACTATGGGTAGGGGCTACAGTGGGGACTAGAAGTCAGTGAGCTATTAGAGAATAAACAAAACTTGCATGCTTTTATAAATAATATTAGAAAGACAACTTCTCAACAATGAACAGAGGGGGGAAATAAGTTAGAGCTTCATAAAAAACCAGCAGAGGATGGTAGCAATTTATAGAGATTGTAATGATGTGAGCCATTGTAAGATACATCACTAATTTGGTGTCATTGCAGAGTGTGTTTATCCTGCCTGAGAAGCTGTTAATCTTTTTTAAAGTATTGTTTGTTTTTGCCTTCTCATTAATGAAACCTATTGTGTTTGCAACCACACAGAGTGGGGCGGCGGAGGATATTATTCTGTGGTGGTGAGATAATAATAATAATAATAATAATAATAATAATAATAATAATAATAATAATAATAGAACAACAACATTACAATCATAGATTTGTAGAGTTGGAAGGGACACTGAGGGTTATCTAGTCCAACCTTCTGCAATGCAGGAATCCAAAAACAACAATGACAGACAATGACAGATCTGCTTAAAAACTTCCAAGGAAGGAGAGACCAGCACTTCCCAAGGGAGTCTATTCCACTGTCAAACAGCTCTCCCTGAATGACATACTCTTCACTGACAGAAATCAGTGTGATGACTTGAATTCATTTATTTTATTTTTATTTAATAAATTTATATACTGCTTGACTGTAGTGGTTTTCTAAGAGTTACTGCATGCACAGCTCATAAATATACATATTGAACGCCTCAAGGAATTCTGAAGGTATCTAAGCCCACCACCTATTAAAACAATGCTGAACAATTTCCTAAATTTGTACATTTGTATGTTGACAGTTACTGTCAACATTGTGCTCCATTGTTCCAACACTCTTTCACATTCTAGACTGACCAAAAAAGCAAGGTTGCTATTTTGCTATAGGCCCCAATTCAAAATTTTGTAAGACAAAGTAAATGGCCTGCAATCTGAGCCACAATTATGTGCAGGGGCACCATCTCCCAGGGGTCAAGCCCCCCCCCCCATCAGCAATTTCCAGTTATGCCAATCCTTGATTGATGGATAGATAGGAGTGTAGGGAGGGGCCGTAGAGTAGCAGGACTGTGAGTTTGAAGGAAGGAATGGAATCTCATCTCCACCAATGCACATCAAATGTGGCAAGTCTTCAGCTAGCACTCCTTACTTAAGATAGAGCTATCAAGTAGGCTACATAAAAAGGTGCTCAATACAACAGGGCCTGTGGAGATTCACAGAGCTTTTTAAAGTTCAAGCAAAGCAAGGTCTGAAATAGAGAGTGAAACAGCACACACACACACACACACACACACACACACACACACACACACACACCCTCTGTGATGCATATGATGTTCCCTTCGAGGATGCATGAGGTAGACATATTCAAGATCCCATTGGGGTGCTTGAGAAGTTGTGCAAAGCCAGGATGTGTGATGTGAAATCAATTATGTGCCAGAAGAGGTTTTTTCAGGCATCCATTCCCCTGCTTCCCAGGGGACTAAAGACCAAATCAGCTGGAGCTAGATTGCTAAGGCGTTGTCTTCACACATGTGTTTACTTTGTTTCACTCTCCCTATTTCCATGAGCAGCAGGAAGTTCTAGACACAGCTTTCAATAAGGTCAGCTTCCTTTCTGCAGACACTGTCCTTTTGGACATTACCTGCAATGAAATGTTGCCGTGTAGAATGTTCCTACTCATGATTCTGGCAAGCTAGACAGACATCCATTCCCTTTTCCATGATACTACATTCCATTCATCTTTTCTTTGCAGCCCCAATTCCCCCCACCCCCATTCACTCCAATTATTATTCCATCTTTTGTGGGCATTAAGCTTGTTTAGTCCACATTGGGCTATTTTTGGCCCAGTCTAGTTTGCTTGAATTATTGAAGTATATTTTACTGCAGATAGCCAAAGGCTAAGAATCCCTATCTTCTATGAAAACAGTAAGTCAGACCAATGGTCCATCTAGTTCAGTGTGGTCCATCTACTCTGATAGCTGCTCTCCAGGATTTAAGACAGGTAGTCTTTCTCAGTCTGACCTGGAAATGCTAGGGATTAAACATCTACACACAAATCAGATACTCCTCTGGTGAGCTATGGTCCTTTCCTGCAACCAGTACAGGCCTCCCTCTTTTGCCTATTGTCACTTTACCCAGAGTATTTGTGCTAGCATTCCTGGACTACAAAGATCCACAGCTCTAAAAAGCACACATCTAATTACATGCAAGAAGCAGTCTCAAACCCAGATATCTTAGGGAGCTGCATTATTCCACTTCAGACCATTGGCCCAACTAGCTCAACGTTGTACACAGTGACTTACAGTGATATTACAGGACTTTAGGCAGTGAATTTTCCCCAGTCCTACCTGGACATGCCGACACCTGGGAGCTCCAGCACACAAAGCACGTGCTACTGAGCTATGGCTTCTGTTCAATGCCAGACATGTTTTGCACCTATTCCACCTGCTCTTGTAGAGAACAATACAGTTTTAACTGCAAACTGCTAAACTCCAAGAGATGCACGTAGAATCCTACATCATTTACATGTTTTATGCATGCCAGCCCTGGGACGGTTTAATTTACAATGGCACAAACTGCTGGAAACTGTAGCTACATTTGATCTATTAGTCCTGGCTTTCCAAACAACTGCACTGTAAAACCCCTAAAAGTGTCCATGGTGCATACAAGATATTATCATATACACTTCTTGCAAATGTTCAGATTATCAAGAAATCTGGAGGCATATTTCTTTCATCAAGCTGAGGTTTTTTTTTAAGTGCCTGTGCTCTAAAACAGGTGGCTCCTTGAGTAACGAATTGAACACTGCTTGAATCTAAGGGCTTTATATTCCTAGTTCTAAATAGCTCCAGGCAGATTGAATTCTACATCACAAAATTGTCTTCTGAAGATTTATTTACATCCTTTATGCTTTGGGCTTTCTAGATAGAGTTCCCGAGAAAACACAAATGTGATCCTGATTTGGAAATAGTTATATGCAACTTTACAGGTTCAAGGAAAGAATTTTTTGACACGTTTTTATTCTCCCCCGCCGCCGCCACTGCTGCTTTCCCACTCCCTCTGAACTCGTTGGAGAATTTTAGGGAATGCATGCATAAAGTTTTTAAGGACTGATATTTTAGTGTATTTTTAATCTCTGTTGAAAACTGCCCAGACTTGCTGGGGAAACTGAGCCAGATGAGTGGGGTACAAATAATAAATTATTATAATTATATACCATTTTCAATCTTCAAGAAGCCTGGGAGAGACTCCTGTCTGAAACCCCAGAGGGCCAAAACTCTTAGGGAGATGGACCAGTGGTCTCACTATAAAGCACTTTCTAATATTCCTGTGTTCAGCTCTCATGGAAAATATTTGTCAGAATGATCAACAATGTCTCCGCTTCTGAATAAATTGTGTAAGCTATGGATCCAGTTTAATTTGTTGCTTATAATTATTTTAAGAGTGTTGAATGAACTAATGGGCTTGGTCCCTTCTCCCTCCAGACCTACTCTCCAATAGAGGCTAGAGAGACCTACTCTCCATTAGGGCAAGCAGGATACTGCCCCACCCCTCACCCCTCAGCGAGCCTCCACCTGCCTGCCTTCTTACACACAACCAGGCCAGAGGGGTGGCTCTCGCTATTCACTTCTTCCTTCTTAGTCTCACTGTTGTGGATGAGGATGAGGGTTAAACTGGAGGAAGTCTGGCTGCACCTTCTGTTGAGTTGTCTGTCTTCCACCCTACCAGTCTCAATGGGCATCAGCCATCACTGCTTCTCTCCTAACTCATTTCCTTGCTTTCCAGAATTAGAAGTGAAGGGTTGGCAAGTGGCGTTTGAATGTATTCTCTGGGGCAGAGACTCAGGGCAGATGATTTCATAGAATCATAGAATCATAGAGTTGGAAGAGACCACAAGGGCCATCCAGTCCAACCCCCTGCCAAGCAGGAAACACCACCAAAGCATTCCTGACAGATGGCTGTCAAGCCTCTGCTTAAAGACCTCCAAAGAAGGAGACTCCACCACACTCCTTGGCAGCAAATTCCACTGCCGAACAGCTCTTACTGTCAGGAAGTTCTTCCTAATGTTTAGGTGGAATTTTCTTTCTTGTAGTTTGAATCCGTTGCTCCGTGTCCGCTTCTCTGGAGCAGCAGAAAACAACCTTTCTCCCTCCTCTATATGACATCCTTTTATATATTTGAACATGGTTATCATATCACCCCTTAACCTTTTCTTCTCCAGGCTAAACATACCCAGCTCCCTAAGCCGTTCCTCATAAGGCATCGTTTCCAGGCCTTTGACCATTTTGGTTGCCCTCTTCTGGACACGTTCCAGCTTATCAGTATCCTTCTTGAACTGTGGTGCCCAGAACTGGACACAGTACTCCAGGTGAGGTCTGACCAGAGCAGAATACAGATTTCAGAGACTCAAGGAGGAAACTCATAGCCTCAGAAAGGTGGAGGGGAGAGGATGTTCTTTTCCAGGCTGCAGCACAACACCTGTCCTGTAGAGATGGAGGAAGCTGCCAATTTCTGTTCTCTTGGTTTCCCATTTTTCCCATTTCTAAATTCATTTCTCCACATTCTGCAGCTGTTTGGATTTTTTTTTAATCCTCATGAAATTTATCAGCATTTTACTGTGAAGTTCTTCTCATAAACCAATATTTTTATGCAGTTTTGACCAATATAAAAGCCAATTCCCCTGATAGCATGCAACTTTGTATGTTATTTTCACTTGAGAGTCCCATGGACTGCAAGAAGATCCAACCTATCCATTCTGAAGGAAATCAGCCCTGACTGCTCACTGGAAGGACAGATCCTGAAGCTGAGGCTCCAATACTTTGGCCACCTCATGAGAAGAGAAGATTCCCTGGGAAAAGACCCTGATGCTGGGAAAGATTGAGGGCACTACAGTAGGTGAAGGGGATGACAGAGGATGAGATGGTTGGACAGTGTTCTCAAAGCTATGAACATGAGTTTGACCAAACTGCGGGAGGCAGTGGAAGATAGGAGTGCCTGGCATGCTATGGTCCATGGGGTCACGGAGAGTCGGACACAACTAAATGACTAAACAACAACAACAACAAGCATTTTTATTAATACATTCCCCTAATATATGGATTTTTTTGCATATTATTTGGTTGGATATATTTGATTGGAAATTTGCAGAATTCTGAGTGCAAATTTCAAAGGATGACTGAGTTTCAAATATTAGTGAAACAAAATGTTTTTTTACAAAAATGCGTATGTAGGGAAAATTGCATACAGACACACATATATATTTGAGAGAAAATATAACTTTTCATGAAAACATTTAATTTTTTTAAGTGAGCTGATATGAAAATGTAGAGAACAGAATTGAAGACTGGAAAAATGAGAAACTGAGAGAAACCAACACTGACAGATTCAGCCATCCCTAGATGTAATATAGGTGAAATGAAATGAAACAGATCATAATGACAGCATAATGAGAGAGAAAGACACAGAGAGCGAACAGTACCAACACAAAAGAAGCACTACTGAGAGTTTAAACAGACAAATTATAACTGAGCTGAAGGTCATATAATTTATAGAGCCCAACCGTAATGATTCCTAAAATACAAGTCACAATAGGTAAATAGGTAAATAGCTTCCATTCTAAGGTTACTCAATATTTCAGCAGTCCCAAATATAAAGCCTTGGAACTATTGTGCACTGCATTCATAATTCAACAATCCTCCTTTTTGTTGCCTACTTGGGACTGTAAATGCAAAGGGTTGTCAAGCACCTGGCAGTTTTCACTTAATGGCTGAGGAACCAGGGTGATGTTGGCCATGCCTGAGTCTGAATTCAGTGCGATGTTTCAGTGACTCTCAAATTTAAATTATGTACCTGAAGAATACAGATGATGCTGGGACAAGTGGTCAGTCATTATGGTTTCTGGTACAAACTGGTGTTAAACCTGCTGAGCTACTGTGGAAAGTTAGGCTGGGAGTGTGTGACGTGTGACCCTCCTGATGTTGATGGACTACAATTCCCATCATCCTTGTCCACTCAGGTGAAAGAGCCATCTTCAGTGCAGAAAAGAATAGGTGAGTTAATCATGAAGCCAACCTACCTCAGAGGGTTGTTGTGAGGGTAAGAAACCTACCTCAGAGGGTTGTTGTGAGGGTAAGATGTGGCATCTTGAGCTCCTTGGGCAAAACATGGGATATTTATCCCATGTTTTGCCCAAGGAGCCTGGTACCAGAGCCTGCAATAAACCCAGATGCTAACTTTGCTGCCACATACACACAGATAACACAATTACTGGACCCAACAACATCAAACATACCACCTCAGGCCTATTTAATTGCTAATCTTCTAACATTGTGTATGCCATCAAATGCCAGCAGTGCCCTTCAGCTCTCTATATTGGACAAACAGGCCAAACCCTATGCCAAAGGATAAATGGACATAAATCTGACATCAGGAATCACAAGACAGAGAAACCAGTAGGAGAACACTTCAATCTCCCAGGACATTCTATACAAGATCTCAACGTAGCTGTCTTATTACAAAAGAATTTCAGAAACAGACTTGAAAGAGAAGTTGCTGATTACAACTCATCACTAAACTGAAAACTATGGAGAGACCTGGTATTAATAGAGATATTCAATTCCTGTCTCATTACATATGCTAATCATCTGCATACTATCCATTGCTTTTTCCTGTAGGACTAATTGCAGTTGTTAACAGTCATCAATAGGTTTACCATACCCATTGAGTCAATCACCCATCTCCTACTACCCTCCTGAGAAAAACCCCAGCCTCCCACTATATATAAGGTCCTGGTGACTTCTGTTTCAGTGTATCTGAAGAAGTGTGCATGCACACGAAAGCTTATACCAAGAACAAACTTAGTTGGTCTCTAAGGTGCTACTGGACAATTTATGTAACACAAGAAAGAAAAAAGGGAGGGAGAAAGACTTTAACTGAAGATGCCAGAGATTGAACCAGAGCTTTTCTGTCCAAGGGCCACAATTCCCTCTTGGCAACCATCTAACAATCACATGGGCAGAGTCGGAGGCAAAGCTGGGCATAATGTAAATTTTACCTGTATGCAGTAGGCTAGTTTCTACACCCACCCACACCCTACACATTATCCATCTAGGCAAGCTGGGGGAAAACCAACAAACCACCCAAGAAAAATGCAAAGCCGGGAACAATGATGGCGAGTGTGGTTGAGGAGATAATGTGTAGCTGGGGCAATGTGGGGAGATACCAGACAGTGGCATAGCATGGAGGTCACAAGGGCTGTTGCCCCAGGTGCAAAATTCTTATGGGTGCAAAATTACAACACCCACAGCTATGTGCTTCTCAGGGCCGGCCCTAAGGCAAGGTTGGGGGGCGCAAGGCGCTGGGGGGCGCCGTGCTGCTCTGCCTTTGTGGCAGCTGCGCTGCGCCCATGCAACAGCTGTGCTCGGAAACGGGAGGGGGGCGCCGGAGGGATAATGCGCGCTACAGTGCCAGCTATGCTTAAGACGGCCCTGGTGCTTCTGATGCTGGGCTCTGCTGAAAATGGCTTCTCCATGCAAACTAGGAAGTAACATTTCCGGACAATTGAGGCAATTCTTCACTTATCCCTGTGGCTGCAATCTCCTGGGTGATGCAGATGCTTGAATGTGCATGCATACTCTGTCCAGTTCCCTCCTTCCCACCCACCACCACACCTCTGCATGGCTCCATAGACTGGAAACCCATGTTATGCCAATGTGACCAAAGTGTCTAACAGAGAGGCTTAGGGAGGCATTTTTAGCCCCTGGTCTGAGATTTCCCAACCCTGGTTGAAACACACAATGTAGAACCTAGTGCATAAAAGTGTGTATATACATATCCTATGGCACTATTAAAAGCAAGGTTTAACAACCTCTAATAAACTTTGCACACCCATACCCCCCACAGGTTTTGCTTATTAAAATATGTTGCAATATATCCACTAACAGTGGGCTTTTGACTTGACCTTTTTGGTATCTCGGTCTCAGTTACTGCAACAACATTTGTAAGCAGTCTTCTTCCTTTTTTATCTTTGTACTTTGTCAGGTCTTTCTGTGCAGCCATGGGAAATGAGTCAGATACTTACGCGCTACAGATTGACTAATGTTGACAGCCACCTACCTACACATTATGTTGAAATGCAGGAAGCAAAGCAGCATTCAGGAACCCATGCTCCTCACATATCATATAACTTAGGGGAAGTTAGCATTCAGAAGCACCCACCTGTATGTGGTTCAACTGAGAAGTAAGGCTGTCCCTCCAAGATGCTGTAGACGAGCTTGGCACTGTTTCCGTAAACAGGATCATCTGCATCGGTGGCTGTCACTTTGGTAACGTAAGTACCTAGTGAAAAAGAAAAGTATGCTTGATGAAGAATACAAGTTGGCAATCTGTTAGGAATGAATATGGACAGAGGACTCGCTCCATACTCTTTTCCTCTGTCTTAATAAACCACTCATACAGAAAATAAAACATGATATCAACTGAGCAGTAAAGAAACAGCCGAAACGAGAGCAAGCCATTCCTCAAACAATCAGAAGACTCTGACAGTTGTTTGAATAAGGGTCAGCAAATTTTATCTCAAGGTCAGAAACAAGGCAGAAGGATGAACCTCCCCTTGGTATGGTAGTGAGCTCCACATCCTCAGTATCACCATGCAGAAGGACCTGTCCTGGGTACTTCAGATGGCAGAGTTAAATTCATTATTAAACATACATTGATGTGCAAAGCACTGCAATCCTAACATCCCTGCAGTTTATGAGCCCTCCTCTCCACCTACCCACAGACATGCACTCAGCAAGGCAATGAGCATAGCATCATTACAAATAACAATGTTCTCTAAATATTGATGTTTTATTTAAGACATCTGCACTGTGCCTTTCTGCATAAGCCACCCAAGACAGCTTGGCAGTAAACAAGCAAACAAGCCAAGGCCACGGAAACAATTAAACACTAAGGTATCAGCAGCCTAACAATAAAAACACAATCAGATCTAAACATTAGGATTTGCTACAAGCAGAAGAAAATAAAGCTGCTTTCAACTGGTACTTAGAAGAGGTAGCAATGTGCTGTGTGTGCAGTGTGCAGTGCTGGAGCCAAATTGACACTCCTACTGCTGTGCCCATACTGCACTGACCTTTCGACTGAATGGTCCCCCCCCCCTGCTTTGGTTACTGGCAGTGACTTCTGCATTGGGAAGCCAGGTAAGCAACAACACCACACCACGCCTTTCTGCCCCTATGGGATCCAAGCTATAAACACAATATAAAATATATGTTGTTGCTATACTATATAATATACGATGCTAATTAGTAGCACAACATCAATCAGCAATATTTATCAGGGCAGCACAAATTGTGTATGGGAGGGGGCATTATCAGAGCAACCCCAAAGCCCATCTGAAATATGTTCATCTTGGTGTGGAACCTAAAAAGTGCTTAAAGATAAAGGTAAACGGACCCCTGACCATTAGGTCCAGTCGTGACCGACTCTGGGGTTGCAGCACTCATCTCACATTATTGGCCGAGGGAGCCGGCGTACAGCTTCCAGGTCATGTGGCCAGCATGACAAAGCCGCTTCTGGCGAACCAGAGCAGCACACGGAAACTCTGTTTACCTTCCCACTGCAGCGGTACCTATTTATCTACTTGCACTTTGAGGTGCTTTCGAATTGCTAGGTTGGCAGGAGCTGGGACCGAGCAACGGGAGCTCATCCCATCGCAGGGATTCGAACCACCGACCTTCTGATCAGCAAAGTGAACTACAAAAGAGAAAGAGTTTTCCTGGAAGGAACTCACTCCAGAGAAGGCTCTATCCTGTATTGCCACTCGTCATACTTTAAGTACTGAGGGTGGTGGAAGGCACACAGAGCACAACCTGCAAGATCTGCAAGATGTATTTTTTAAAAAATAAAATACATTTATAAAAGCTTATTTTAAGTGAAATATTATGACAACAGCAGGCAAGGTGGGGGGGGGAAGAGAACCAAATATGGATAATCCATGTGATGGGTTATCCTTGGCAGGTTCTCACCAACAGGATGGAAGTAAAAATGTTAGAGTGCTCTTGGGTTCTGTCTTTTTACAGATTTTTTATTTTAAAAAAATATGGCAAGGCTTGTGACTGTTTCCATGGTAGTAAGCAAGGGGCATTCAAAACTGGATCTTTCTCTTTGCCCTTGGCCTTCTGGACATTAGCAAAGGCACTTAAATAACACAGATGGAGTCTAGAGCGAAAAGTCTTATTAAAACTTTACTGAGGAAACTCAGCAAAGCACCCTGTATAGTTTGAGGAGAAAGGAACAGAAAGGTTTTGCTTTGTTTACTTCAGGCCTTGTCTGTAGCAGGGAGACTTTCAACTAAACACCAAGAGAAGAGAATGTCTCTCAGGATGATTCAGCCAATCAAAGAACACACTACCTCAACAATCATTGTGTCAATATGCCTGGTTGCTAAGCAACACCTGCACCTGTCCCACTTTTGGTGAGTTGATTTAAGAGAATTAACCCTTAAGTTGCATACTGAACGATCCCCGCAGTTGCACTTCTAACACCAAGAATATACAATTTCAGGTTATGGATTTTAAATTGACTTTTCAATAAATAACTTTAAAATGGCTTTGAAGTAAATTACATTAATATGTAATTTAATGTTGCAACAGGTTGGAATGGATTTATGAATAAATCTAAGACTGGAAATCGACTGATTTATCTGTCTCTACACCTAAAAACCCGATTTCCGTGTGTGCCATTCAGCAGGAATACACCAACAGGGTGAAACTTCTTGAAATACTTTTATTTTAGAATAGTTATATTATTTGAAGTACCTTTGTAAAATGTAAAATAAAACTACCTATTTAAATTATGTGGATTTCCAAGCATTTCCAAAGGAAGCATATCAAAGAGATACAAAATTCCAGATGAATAATACAATATAATATATTGCATTTAAGGTTTTGCAATAGCATATTTCAAAGAAACTGGCAGTGTTACAGCTGCAGCATACAAAATCAATGGTTTGAAAATGATATATTTTCCTTCTTTGATTTCCACTTATAATAGTTAGAGGAAGCCAGTGGCAGAAACTGAATATCCTCTGTTGTCTCAGAAATAGCTTTGTCTCCTCCAGTTTCTTTTACTTTTTGCATTAGCCAGAGTTTTTTTTTTAAAAAAAAATGTCAAATAATTTCTTAACCTTTTCAGATCATTCTTTGGATTTTGGTTGGAGAGAATGTTAACCAAATTATATTTAAGTCATTTCTCCTTGATTTGTTGCTGGTATGTCTTTTAGAAAATGAACGATGGCATTAATTAATAGGATAGGCAATCTTGAGTAAATGGCCCAAGAGAAGGTTGTAGTGAATGGCTTGGTGTAACTTTGTGCATGAGGAAACATACTTCAGGAGGGGGAGGAACTGGGGTGTCGGCCTAATAGCTGAACTCGCAACAGAGTACTGTGATCCTGAGCAGGTCTGAGCTCACACTGATATCCCAATCATAAATGGACATCACTGGGATCCAAAAGTACAAACAAGCATACAGTGGTACCTCGGTTTAAGTACACAATTGGTTCCGGAAGTCTGTACTTAACCTGAAGTGTACTTAACCCGAAGTGAACTTTCCCATTGAAAGTAATGGAAAGTGGATTAATCCGTTCCAGACGTGTCCACGGAGTACTTAAACTGAAAGTACTCAAACCAAAGCGTACTTAAACCGAGGTATGACTGTATAACCAAACAGTATGCCAAACACAATTGCACCTTGACTGTTCCTAAAGACCATACTCAAAAGCTGAAATCAACCATTACTGAGAAGTGGTTAAGGAGTGTGTCATGGTGGTGGGAACCTGTGAGATAACCAGCCTCATATAACCAACATGCTTAAGTTTAATTAATGCATGAATGGTGTAAAACCATAGAGTAGACTGTCCTGCCAGGCTTAACTCATATTGAGAGGGACCAAGGGCGTACCCACCATTCGGCAAGTTAGGGCAGCTGCCCTACTCTAGAAGCAGGGCTGGTGGGCAGAGGCGGAGCACAGCCCGGCGGAGCGCGAGTTCGCCATTCCCGCTGCACCGCGCCGCACCCTCCCTCCAGCTCCCCGGCGCGCCCTCAGGCAAGGCCAAGCGCGGCGGGGAACCAGGGAGCGCGGCGCAGCGGGCGGGAACGCTGAACTCACGCTCCGCTGGGCTGGGCTTCGCCTCCGCCCACCAGCCCTGCTTCTAGGGAGGGGCACAGCCCGGCGGAGCGCGAGTTCGCTGTTCCCGCCCACTTTGTGGCCCCTCCCCTTCCGTGCCTTGGCCCCTCCCCTTGCCCCCCCTAGTTTTGATCCTGGGTACGCCCATGAGAGGGACTAGGTAATCAAGCCTTTGTTCACCCTCCAGTCTACCTGAGAAACTCAATGTGTGAGGAGGTCTGAGCTGGTTGTTCCAAGCTCAGACCACATGGCTCTCACAAGCCACTCTTGAGTTCCTATACCAATAATTTAGGAACTTTCACCACTGTAACTAAGCCAGGTTTTAATGCCTGTGCAACTTTTTTCTGAATGCTGAAAGCACATGAATCTGATCTTTGGAGAGTTGTAAGTAAACCATTTTTAATTTACCAAATGAGTGGCCTTTTCTATCCTAGGGAAAGAGGGGACTATTTTGTAACTCACAATATTTTAAAGGTCTAGCAGCCTATACGTTCATGCTTTACTTTGCTGCATATTTAGTGATTTAAAATTTCTGCTGGGGTTCTCTCGTCAGAGAGTACTTGCCCCAAACTTGGATCTCGGAATTCTCTTTAATGCATCTGTGTTGCAAGTCAAACAACTCCAAGTTAATATTATATGGTATGCTATACTAAGCATTTTTCTTTACATCTTAGCCAAGAATGGTAACAGATGAGCCTAATTACAGAGTTCCAGTTGACAACTCCATACAGGATCCAGCACCTTCACTGATCAGTCATCCAGTCATTATCCCCAAATAATTTGATGCCACTATGTGTCCCTACGCTCTGCACTCATTGAATGTTAGAGGTGAATACCTGTCTATTTTGTACACAGATGGTACACTCGTTGAATACAATATGTGAACACTCTTATTGTGTATGATGTGTTAACAAAGCTTGGCCGAGGGAGAATAACTTTAACCCTCTGCTTATAATTTGACTTCCACTGAGTTGTACAAATCTTTCACACAAACACTTGCACATTTGTAGAGAAAGCTTGTACCTCTGTTCAGTGTAAAATGTGAAGAAGCCTTGAGGTAAGACAAGCCCAGCCCACCGCAATGTGTGTGTTTTTAAAAATCCTCTGAACCAGAATGATTTGAAGTCTGTAAAGCTAGCTAGAGCTGAGATTAATTTGATCTCTTCCCCGCAAATTCTCCTCTAGCTTTTCTCTGGGCAACCTCTCTCTTTGTGTGTGCAAGTATTCCAATAATATTTAAGGTTCAGCATCAGCATTTCATATTCACGGATTCTGCAGTGGCAGCTGTCAACATTTGGCAGAATCTTGAATCTGGCATGCAGTAGCCATCAGGATTTGACATGATCTGACAGTGCCTGATAATGAAATTTAGCAAAATATATATTAATTTCATTTAGCCAGTCAAAACAGGTGAAATAATTTCACTTGTGGATGTCAAATTCTGAACTCAGAATTCAAATGTTTATCACATTCAAACTATGGTTGAAGTCCAACCTTCATTATTCTGAAATGCAAGAGATTTTGAAAGTTTGCAAATAAATAAATAAAAGACAATCACTTCAGCTTTCTTGCCAAGCCAATTCTCCACTTTAGTTCTCCCAGCTATTTTTCGTTAGATGAGTCTTAACAAAACTGCCACACAGCCAAACATCAGTGTATTTCCTCCAAGCACCATTTTACTGCTGGTGAATCTTATTTTTTATTTTACTGATGGGAGACTAAGGCAGATAGAGGGGTGGGGAGGGTGAGAGGGAATGCCCCACATGCACATGTGCACTTCTGTTCCCCCATGATTCACCCATGAAAACACAAAGGTTTATAAGCAGAGGTTAGATAGCCATCTGTCAAGTATGATGTAGCTGAGAGTCCTGCATTGCAGGGGGTTGGACTAGATGATCCTTGGGGATCCAACTCAACAATGCTATGATTCTTTTAGAATACAACCCCAAATTTCACCCTGCCATTTTCTGGGGTCAAAGGGACTACAGACAGATTTGTTCTGGAAGGAATTTGCACAGGAATGAGATTCCCAAAAGTGGTTTTTACATCATGTGAAAGATTGCATAAATCATCAGGTAAGGCAATGTCAAGAAAACTGTCAGAATGCAGCCAGTGAGAGTGCCCAACATCTCACAATGAATCATGTTAAAATAAAATACCCTGATCAAAATAAAACATAATGTCATTATTATGTAACTGCAACATTTCCCTGAGGTAAAGGTAAAGGGACCCCTGACCATTAGGTCCAGTCGTGACCAACTCTGGGGTTGCAGCGCTCATCTCGCTTTACTGGCCGAGGGAGCCAGCATACAGCTTCCAGGTCATGTGGCCAGCGTGACAAAGCCGCTTCTGGTGAACCAGAGCAGCACACGGAAACACCATTTACCTTCCTGCTGGAGTGGTACCTATTTATCTACTTGCACTTTGACGTGCTTTCTAACTGCTAGGTTGGCAGGAGCTGGGACCGAGCAATGGGAGCTCACCCCGTCGTGGGGACTCAAACCGCCTATCTTCTGATCGGCAAGCCCTAGGCTCCGTGGTTTAATCCACAGCGCCACCCATGTACCACAACCTTCCCCTGAAGAACTCCATTAATTTCTTTTCACTACTTAAAATGAAGAGAAGGGGAGGAGGCAGCAAAAGGAAACTTAAAAACACCGATTTGTTCCTTCTCTGCTACCACTATGCAAGGATTCTTTGCAATGGAACCAAGTTTCTCCAAAGCCTTTCTTAAAGGGGCGGCAGTTCTCTTGCAGGGAACACAGAAGCAAAGAGCACGTTCTATCCTTTATGAAGATCCAGATAACGTCATCTTTTGCTGTGCTGAGTGATGCAAGTTATGGAAATAAATCCCCAGGATGAGCATCTTCATGGAAAATGAAGATGAAGCTCTGACTCCTGTGAGTTCTGCTTCAAATTAAGCCTTGCCATCGTCCAACTACAACCTGGAAGTTCTGGGCTTATTATTGTTGTTAAAAAGTGTTGAAGTTTTTGTTTTTTTAAAAAAATGGCTTAAGTTTTAACCCAAATAATTAACAGCTAAAAAGATGTGTGTCTTAAAAAATAAATAAAAAACAGAGTATATTCTGGACCACTTTAGGGCCATAACAAACTTTTTTTAGTGAGACACATTTGGTATGATACGTCTTGTGGGTTGGTTGGTTGTTAAATAAGAAAGTTGCTATTATGGCCTAAGTTGCTTTTAGTTCCACTTCTAATAATATAGGTGATTTTTTGCAGAGGCTACTGCAGCAACATCCAGAAAATGTGCTTGTTCCTTTGAGACACACATAATGCTGCCTTACATAACATTAGCACATTTTGGGATAGATATGTAGGGATATTTTAGCATGTTATTTTTACGACTCACTGTGACTTTCCTCAAGACACATTTCTGTAATGTGAATCACACGGCAAGTAAGTGGAGGCTGCAAAAAGGTGCAACAGATTTTAATTAATGAACACCATTCAATGTTAACCAAGGCTCATTGTTTCACTCTGTTTGTGCAGCTTTTGAATATTCTCCCTTACAAAATACACATAGTGACCCACAGAAGTAGATAATGATAACAGTTGCTCCTCGATCTCTCTAAGCACATCCTGACTGTCACTATTTTGGGGTGGGATTCAATCACATACCAATGAATTCAGGTTGACTGGGAGGTACTGCTCAATCCACCTGCTTCTCCATGACATTTTTTTTGCAATAAGGAAAGCGATGGGGATATGCACTGGAAAGTGAGACATTTGCTTTGATGAAACATCATCTAACCTCTGCACATACAAATCAGAATGACTGCTCATTAAATAGCCAATGCCATATCATCCCCCTGCAAACAAATCAGAATGGATGTTCAATAAACAGGTCGTCTGTAAGCGCTCTCTCTCTCTCTCTCTCTCTCTCTCTCTCTCTCTCCTCCCCCCCCCCCCCGATGCACAAACTAGTTTCTGTTTGCTGACAAACTAGATTAAAATCCTTCATAAACTAAAGATATGTGCACTTGGGTAGTGCTGTTCTGTTGCTTTGGCTCTGTTTTTTATGTCTTAGTCAGGGTACCGAATGTGCACATTATTCAGAAAGAAAAATGCATACAGCACCCTTGAGGAAGAAGGAAAAGGCAGATGAGGGGTGGGCTGTTGAAATGTGTGTACTGGGGGAAAAAATAAATAAAACTTGTATGCCCTGAAGGACTGTGCTCATGGCATTAGAAATTTGCATGCATTCATATTCAATGAATGAACCATTCTGCTGAAAGATTGTAATGGTTAGGAGGGGGCGGGGAGAGAGACGAAAACTGGTCATACTGTACCTTTGAGCATGCTTTCTCACTCAGTAGGGTTTGCTGGTGTATATGTATATATATAAGTGTGTGCATTATCCCTGCTACTAAATTCTGGCAGGTTGCAGTGTTCACTTGATTTAGAACAGGAATATCAACCCTGCACCCCCCCCCCCCACCGCTGATGGGCTCCAACTCCCATCATCCTGAACCAACATTGCCAACGGTCAGGGATGATGTAAATTGTAGTCCAGCAATATCTGGAGGGCCACAGGTTCCCTAGGCCTGATTTAGATGTGTAGTCTAAATGTTTGTTGTGTTCACTGAAGCAATAGTCCATATAAGTGTGCACCAAGATGGTATGTCTATGAATTGCAGCCAACATGTCCAGATTAGCCAAGTTTGAATATTTTTGGGTGCATAAAAATAGTACTGTTCTCTTAATTGCATCTATTGCATCTACATTTCATAATGAATGTGAACCACCTTGAGGAATCTCTACTCTAAGATGGCACGTAAATAATTGAAATAATTAACTAAATAAATTGTGACTTTCCCAGCATTTAGGTGTAACCCCATCAAGACCCAGGGTGGTGTAGTGGTCAGAATGTTGGAGTCAAATCCCCACTTGTCCATGAAGTTCACTAGGTGACCTTAGGCCATTGTCACTCTCAGCCTAACCTACCTAACAAGATTGTTGATGGGATCAAATGAAGAGAGGTAGAAACATGAGCTATTTGGAGAAAAGGTGGGATATAAATGTAAAGTATTACAGACATAGGGACGCGGGTGGCACTGCGGTCTAAACCACAGAGCCTAGGGCTGGCCGACCGGAAGGTCAGCAGTTCAAATCACCGTGAGGGGGTGAGCTCCCATTGTTCGGTCCCAGCTCCTGCCCACCTAGCAGTTCAAAAGCACGTCAAGTGCAAGTAGATAAATAGGTACCACTCCGGTGGGAAGATAAACAGCCATTCCGTGTGCTGCTCTGGTGATGAGCGTGCAACCCCAGAGTCGTCCTCAACTGGACCTAACGGTCAGGGGTAGAATCATAGAATCATAGAATCATAGAGTTGGAAGAGACCACAAGGGCCATCCAGTCCAACCCCCTGCCAAGCAGGAAACACCATCAAAGCATTCCTGACAGACGGCTGTCAAGCCTCTGCTTAAAGACCTCCAAAGAAGGAGACTCCACCACACTCCTTGGCAGCAAATTCCACTGCCGAACAGCTCTTACTGTCAGGAAGTTCTTCCTAATGTTTAGGTGGAATTTTCTTTCTTGTAGTTTGAATCTCCCTCCTCTATATGACATCCTTTTATATATTTGAACATGGTTATCATATCACCCCTTAACCTTCTCTTCTCCAGGCTAAACATACCCAGCTCCCTAAGCCGTTCCTCATAAGGCATCGTTTCCAGGCCTTTGACCATTTTGGTTGCTCTCTTCTGGACACGTTCCAGCTTATCAGTATCCTTCTTGAACTGTGGTGCCCAGAACTGGACACAGTACTCCAGGTGAGGTCTGACCAGAGCAGAATACAGTGGTACTATTACTTCCCTTGATCTAGATGCTATACTCCTATTGATGCAGCCCAGAATTGCATTGGCTTTTTTAGCTGCTGCATCACACTGCTGACTCATGTCAAGTTTGTGGTCTACCAAGACTCCTAGATCCTTTTCACATGTACTGCTCTCAAGCCAGGTGTCTCCCATCCTGTATTTGTGCCTTTCATTTTTTTTGCCCAAGTGTAGTACTTTACATTTCTCCTTGTTAAAATTCATCTTGTTTGCTTTGGCCCAGTTGTCTAATCTGTTAAGGTCATTCTGAAGTGTGATCCTGTCCTCTGGGGTGTTAGCCACCCCTCCCAATTTGGTGTCATCTGCAAACTTGCTCAGGATGCCCTCAAGCCCATCATCCAAGTCATTGATAAAGATGTTGAACAAGACTGGGCCCAAGACAGAACCCTGTGGCACCCCACTAGTCACTACTCTCCAGGATGAGGAGGAGCCATTGATGAGCACCCTTTGGGTTCGGTCAGTAAGCCAGTTATAAATCCACTGAATGGTAGCATATACAGGTATAAAGGGACCCCCCTGCATGATGACCAAAGAACAGGGCTGTGCCCCTGACATTCTGTGACTGAACCAACCCTGCTTCAACATCTGAAAGCACCACTAGGGCAGAGCTAGCTAACTGTTTTTTATGCTGGGGGCCATATTGACCTATGGCTAGTCTTCCAGGAGCTGCAGGTCAAAATGGACATTACCATATTTCTCTCTCTCTCTCTCTCTCTCTCTCTCTCTCTCTCTCTCTCTCTCCCCCCCCCCAAAAAAAAACCAAACCAAAAACAAAGCCATTTGATGGATTGGGGGAGTTGTCACAAAAAACCTTACAGCACCACCAAAAAACAGATGGGCATGTAGATGTGTGTGTATGCACACATACACATGGGCAGGGGGCTTTGACATATATCCTTAAGCAAAAGGCAGGCTGGCCTGATCAGGACCAACACAGTGTGCAGGTTTAGCCTAGGGTCAATTGGCAGGAGAATCAATTGGCACAGGGACAACTTTTGATCTCCTCCATGACCAACGTCAATTGCTTCTCTCTCTCTCTTTTTTGCAGGTAAGAGTTTGATGCACTAATTGTGTTTCTTAATAAAGTTGTGGCCTATTTTACTCCAATGACTATGTTCATCTCTTCGTTGTCCTTGCAATGCTGGAGTCAGGGAGTCAGTGTATCCAGCACAGTGCTAAGTTAAAGTTACTTGTAGTATACATGTTCCTCTGTAACGTTTTGTTCCAGCAGCAGAATGTTGATGGGCAAGAGAATGCTGAAGCAGGTTGCTGATACTTTTGCTTTGCAATTGATTGTGTGATCTGTTACATAAGGAACTGCGGCTAGAGAAACTGTTGCACTTGATTCATCTGCTGCACACCATTAAAATTCACCCACTTCCTAGCAGAACAGCCTTTGTACTAGCAGACACAGAAAGTTGGATACATCCCAATGGATCTTTTCCTGAACTAACAAGGAGGTTCTCAAGCAAGTGTTCAGTTTCAGGATTCTTTTCATTGATTGGGTGTGCTTTAACCATTAAAAGATCCCAAGTATACCTTGTGCTTTGTATAGCTATACTGTATAATGGAACATGGACCTTCCAGTACAATCTGAAAGAGATTGCATAATACTAAAGTCAACCCACTCCCAGCTCTAGGTCTCGCTTTATTTCCAAAGTGATACAATTACTTAGATGCCCTTAAAAAAAAAAATTCCCAGAGGTAGCATGCTAGTTGTTGTCATGGTAACAATACTGCTCTGTATAACACTACAATAATCTCATATAAACCTGGATAACTTGTTGACATGCAAATTAGCATTACCTTGAAGTTTAAGAAACATTCATTTCCATTCCTTTTTTTAAAAAAACCCAAAAACCAAAAATGTCAAAATTAATACCGTATGTTTAATTCATGTGAGGATTTATTCATGTTTGATATTTTGGAGGGTTTGTATTATCAGTGGTCATTAGGTAAAGATAAAGGGACCCCTGACCATTAGGTCCAGTCATGACCGACTTTGGGGTTGCGGCGCTCATCTCGCCTTATTGGCCAAGGGAGCCAGTGTACAGCTTCCAGGTCATGTGGCCAGCATGACAAAGCCGCTTCTGGCGAACCAGAGCAGCACACGGAAATGCCGTTCACCTTCCTGCTGTAGCGGTACCTATTTATCGAACTGCTAGGTTGGCAGGAGCTGGGACGGAGCAACGGGAGCTCATCCCGTTGCAGGGATTCAAACCGCTGACCTTCCGATCGGCAAGACCTAGGCTTAACCCACAGTGCCACCCATGTCCCACATCAGTGGTCATTAGTCATGCATTAACTCCTGCTCTGAGTGCTCCCTGAACACAGAACAACTTTGCCCTGCAGCACAGGAGCTCAGAGAGTGGGGTGGGCTAGGGTTACCTTTTGTTGTTGTGAGACCCCACAAGGTTTTCCCACAAGATCTTGTGAGAGGGAAGGAGGGGGGAGGCCTTAAAAGCCCTTGTCCATGAGAGTTTGGGAACATTTTGCCCCACAGGCTTCCCACCCTCAACATTACAGTCTCATGGGTCACTGGTTGACAGGGCTGGAAAGAATCCCCCGAACCTCAATCTGCCTTTGGTTGGAGGGGGGGGGTGTTTGCTGCCTTCCCCTCAGTGCTTTAACTAGTGTGGGGTTGAAGTACATTATTTTGCTTCTCCTTGATCCTCCAATTGCAAATCAATTTATTTAAGTGATCCAATGAAAATAAAACAAAACAACAATAGCAACATAAAGTTTTACCTATTTTATGAACCCGAACCCATATGCACATATATATGTGTGAGTCTCTCTCTCTCTCTCTCTCTCTCTCTCTCTCTCTCTCTCTCTCTCTCTCTCTCACACACACACACACACACACACACACACATTTTCTTAAACAGCTCCACTCATGTCATATCTATCTATAAATATTTGAATTTCAGTTTGAAGCATATAACCTAATGATATGCTGACATTGATATCTAACTGTCCTTGCAGATGGAAAAGTAAGAAGAAATTTCTTTACGATTCTTTTATACCGAGGGCACATTTGGGAATTACAATGCTGGAAGCAGTTTCAATCACTAGTTAGCTAGATGGAGACAAGGCCTAATTTTATTCCAGATAAGGAGCAATAGTGGTATCTGTAATGAGGGTGGTTTAGTTTAAGTACAAGGCAAGGGAGTTTCATCCTAAGAATATGGGAGGGGGTGGAATTGGAAGGGTCCCTCAAGAGAAATAGAAAGATCTGCATCCTTAGAGGCTTTTGATGGTATCCCCTAAAGGATGAGAAAAGTGCACTCTAGGATAAACCCTCTATCAACAGGAGGATAAGCTAGATTTAAAAAAAAACACACACCAAAAACTGTCATTTTGAAACCTCTTAGGAATGGTCCATAGCACGCAGCACTGCTTTATTTTGTTTGATATAGGACTGAGCAGAAAGTTCTAATAAAATACTTTTTCCTCCAGTTTTGGGAGCTAAAATAGGGAGGATGGGGTTCAGTTCTCCATCAATTTTCAGATGGGAGACTCAAAATTTAGGGTTGGGACAAAATGCACCACCACACTCTTCCTGCACTGAAAGAATGTGTGGTGTGGATCGCAGAGCCAGACTGTCTAGCCATACCCCCAGTGCTGGTTCTCACTACCACCATGGTAGGACATCCCTATTTTCACTGGAGAAATGTTGGGGGAGGGTATGGTATTGAATTGTATTAATTGTTTGATGAATTCATTTTTCTCGTCTCATTTACATGCTATGGTGGCCAGGTCTGAGGAGACTACTGGGGCCAGAGGAATAAAGCTGGATGCCACTCATGTATTGTTAACACTGTCCCCCAAATCTACAGATTCTTACTGTTTTATAATGTGCAGTTTTAATTGCAGGTCACCTAGGGGGCCAATGTTAGGGTTGAAATGCAGTGTATATTTATTTAATCGGATCCTCGCCACATTTTTAGGTCATATGAAAGTACAACAATTTCAATACACCATGAGTGTTTCTCAATGACTGAGCCAGTAAGCAAGGCATCTTTATGTGTGTATAAATAACTAGTAAAAAAAGGGGGGGAAACAACTCGAACAGTCTGCATTTGTCTAATTCATCAGCATCTGCATAAAGCAAAGTAGTGAATGGCCTATTTTACATAGGGCTGCTATGCGTTACAGAAATTAGAATCTCCCCAGGCAATGAAAGGTTGAACAGGATGACAGTTTTACAATCCAGCAAGGATGACAAACTGATTTTTGGTTTGCTGAATTAAAAAAGCAGAAGAACAAATTTGTGGTGCAGTCCTGCACATGGTAGACCAGATATAACTCCTATTGAGTTCAAACTTTGTGAAAGAGAGTACTAGAAATCACAATTCTGGGGGAAAGGTACATTGTTTTCTCTTCCCCTCCTGGAAGCAGGCAAGTGCAGTGTTGCCATTTAGGTGCCCAGGCTTTCTTTCCTTGATAATGATCCAGCTATGGTTGATGCATTCACCTGATCTGATTTGTGATGCAATTTGTATTTGTTTTATGAATGTAATTTTATTGTTGATTTTATGCTGTTCTATCTCTCTCCCTCTCCCTCTCCCTCTCCCTCTCCCCCTCCCCCCCCTCTCTCTCACACACACAACACACACACACACTTAAAATCAGTGTTGGTTGTATGGACATATTTGTTGTAAAAATGAACGAATTAATCATAGGGATGCATTCTTGCATGTGTGTAAAATGCTAGTTATAGTAATGGGGGAGAAGGTAATCTGGTTCACAGTTTCATGCGAACTTGACTAATTTTCACTTCCCAAACCAGCAGAGAAACTGAAATGCAGCTGTGCTTCAGAATTCACATTTCTCTGAATTTTGAGATGCAGTTCTCCCACCAAAAATGCATATAAAAATTGGGGGGGGGGAGACACATTTAAATTAGTGAAAATAATGTTCATAATGCATTATATTGGCATAAATGGCATGTCAAAAATGTGTGTATTACTTGAAATGGACGCAAAAATGCATACAGATTTTGAAATGAATGAATAAATAAATACATTGCAATGATATGGAAAAAGGTGAGAACTGTATTTAAGATTGGAGGGGAAATGTAGAAACTGATTCACCCACCCCTAGTAAGTTAGCACTTCTAGTCTATAAAATTAATATGTCATATATAACGTCTGCCTGCCTCTCCCCCCCCCCTCCACCTATCCCAAAATTGGAGCAGTGTACATTATTTCCTCTGGATTGTGATTTCTTTTGAGTGTTTTTGGTTTTCCTCTCTCTCCCAGGTTGATTTGTCTGCAAAGCTTAAACCAGGTTGTAAGAGCAGACTTAGGAGCCTTTCTCCCTTGGGCTGCCACAAACAAGCATATGGCGAAAGCGACCATTTGGCCTCCAGGGAAAGGGTGAAATCAAATCGTGCAGCCAGCTGTCCTCTCAGGGCTGATTCATGAGAAAGTGCTATTGACATCAGCTCCACAGGCAGCATCTTATCTGTATTCATGGAGGAACATTAAGCACTAGAAATTCAGAGGAGCCAGACAAAGAAAGAGGCACTGAGAGTTAAGCAATGCAAAGAGCTATCTGACTGAGGCAAACCGCTCACTCCAAATTATGGATTTCAAATTGAGCCTGAATATGCATTCTCAAAAATTACTGAAAATAAAATACACCCTGAATTATACTCCACTTCCTTCCTCCACCCTCCAAAAAGGAGAGCACAGTAGTGTTCTTTTGATGCTGGAGTGTGTAAAAGATATCAAGATTAGCAAGGGAGCTATTTAAAGACATTTCCACTGCAAGCAAGATTCTGCTGGCTTATTCAGTGTGTGTGTGTGTGTGTGTGTGTGTGTGTGTGTGTGTGTGTGTATACATATATATATATATGAATGATGCAAGTGTTTTTTAACTGAAAAACAGAGGTTTGTGTTCGACAAATCCCTATTCAGGGTATAACTAAGGAAATTAATGAACCTATATTAGCCATGTCCATTAACTTATGTAGATCTACTGTGGGTATGACTAGCACTGTACGTTCTTCAAGACTCCTACCAATCAATATCTAGCTGCAGGTACCCACTCAACTATACCCCACCCCCAAAAAATGCATCACCAAAAAGAAGTCAGATGCATACAAATTACATATACAAATTTATATCTATAAATGCAAAGTTAGAAATAATTTTCTATTATTTAAATAGGAAGAACATTTACCATCACAGAATAATGGAAAAGGCTGTCTTAGGGTAGCTGCCCAGACTGCTGCTGGAGGTGCTGCTAAACATTGATGGGCAACTTCAAGTATTCTGCTCTCCCTTTTGAGGTTCTTTATCTTGCAGCCTAAAGCACTGAAAATGCTTTGCAAACACATAAATCTTTACATGGTGCTAATATGATACAAGCGTTGATGCCCAAGCGTGCTTCCAAGGAGAGAACATCGCCTGGTAGAGGCTGGCATGGTGAGGCTCACCTGACCTCCCAACATCTCACCTGACCTCCCAAAATCTGAGTCATTGCTGTGAAGGAGAAGGAAAGAGGTGAAGCAGCAGCAGCTGGAATGGTGCAAAGACACTGGCAGGAGTAATGCATTGACACTGCCAATATATTTGTACCCTTCCTCCCTTCCACCCCACCACCACCGCTCCTTCTCTACTTTCCAGTAGGCACTCAGCTGTTGGGAAGTGAGGTGAGTGCCACAATCCTACCATATTGTCCACTACTGCATCCCACAAACAGGGCACAACCTAAGAGAAGGCTGTTTCCTGTGTCACTACATTGTGCCTATGCTCGGCTCTGCACTTGGCCTCCTCCACCCCCTCAACATTGAGGGGGCATGCCTCCCTTCCAACAAATATTAAGGAGGCGGAAGACCCCTTGGCTTCCTGTGTTCTATGTTCCTATGACTGTGCTATAAGTACCCCAATATCAAATTCCCTGTGCATTTTCTATGAAAGAATTCATTACAATATTTTGATTGAGAATGCCATTCCTTGTCAGTTAAAGCTTTGCATATGATCCCACACCCCACTACATGTAAGGAATGTCAAGATTCATCAAATGCCTAAACTGGCTGCAATTCTCTCATGCTCTCAGCAAGCTCCATGACAGGCACTTACCATTCATAGTTACCACAAAAGGAAACAAGCAATTTACTATTATTTAAGAAAAAAGAAATTGCCTGCTTAAACGATTGTTCTCCACCCAACACATCAAGAAGTGGATAGAAATATTTTTATCCTTTGACAGTCAGTGTTCTAGTTTACCTCTTAAGTGGAAAAAGAGCAACTAGACCTGAAGTGCATATAAGGCTGGAGTGCAGAACCTGATCAGACCAGCAATCCAGATCCTTATTTCCACTACTCATGGGCCAAATTTCACAGGTGAGCAGTGTCCCCCGCATGTAAACCACCTGGTGTCGCAGTTCCCATCATCCCTGACCACAGGCCCTGATAGCTAGGGATGATGGGAGTTGTAGTCCCAAAACATCTGGAAGGCCGAGTTTGCCTATGCCTACTGTACAGAATCCAGAAGAAAATACGGTAATTGAAAACTAACAACATTATAATCAATGTAGGTTCTCTATTTGTATGACAGGCATAAAACACTCAAAATATGTTTGTACTACAAAATATGTTTGTACTATAATGTGCACCTGTATGCATGTGATATATATATATATATATATATAGAGAGAGAGAGAGAGAGAGAGAGAGAGAGAGAGAGATCATTATTTGTCAGCACATCCTCCAAGCAGATACTTTTCTTTTATAGTCTGCCTGTTTATTTGCAACCTCCCATTTTACTTTCCGCCTGCAAGTCCTCCACAAATCAAATATCCTCCCACACATGCAGGAACTATCTGCATCCAAACATTTTCTTAAAACGAATAGAGGAGTTTGTTGGATGAAGTGAGCTGAAAGGCAGTTGAGAAACACTATCAACAGTGAGTCTTTTGAGGCAATGCTTGCCCGATATAGGATAAGCAATCCTATGAGAAACAAAACAAGGCTGTTATCTGAGGCAGATGGAATTCTCTCCAAAACCACAGAAACCTGTGAATAACCATTTGGCAAGGGGTAATGACTGAGATTCTAACCATGTCTACTTAGAAGTAAGTCTTGTTGAATTCAGTAGAGTTTACTTCCATGGAAGTGTTGCTAGGACTGGAACCTTACACCAGAGAAAAGAACCTGCTTGTAGCATATGCTCACAATTAATGACATAGGTGCCTTGCACAAGATAAGGTAAAAGAACCTCTGGACGGTTAAGTTCATTCAAAGGCAACTATAGGGTGCAGCACTAATCTCACTTTTCAGGCTGAGGGAGCCAGCGTTTGTCCACAGACAGCTTTGTCCATCTGGCCAGCATGACTAAATCACTATTGGTGCACGGAGGACTGTGGCAAGTGCCAGAATGCACAGAAACACTGTTTACCTTCCCACTACGGTGGTGCCTATTTATCTACTTGCACTGCCGTGCTTTCAAACTGCTAGGTTGGCAGAAGCTAGGACGGAACGGAAACTCGCCCCGTCACATGGATTCAAACTGCCAACCTTTCGATCGGCAAGCTCAAGGGGCTTGGTGGTTTAGACCACAATGCCACCCGGGTCCCATGCACAAGATAAAATCCCTAGTGGTAGTATTGCCCACATACCCAGCATCATAGTAGGAAACTCCTAGGAGCTGAGGGGTGTTTGCCCCCCAAAAAATATTTGAGGGGGCCAGGACCTCCCAAAGTTGATGGGCATTGCCATTCAATGGCTGTGTGTTCACCACGTCATGTGATCAATTCTGTGGGGCAGGGTTTACCTGCCCCCCCATATTTTATTCACATTGGCATCCCTGCCCAGCATGCAGATGCCAGGCCAGGTAAATAATGGTCCCAGCTTTGTGAATCAGTATTCTTAGAATATCTGCAGCAGTATAAAACCTCTTTTTTCAAGTATAGGCCTAAGTCTAATGAGGAGGTAAGAGAGAAATCTGGGCAATACCATATTGACTTGAAGCCCAGCACCCAAAAAATAAAAGATATGAATCTTTCATAGCTACTTCATTCTGAAGGCGAGTTGAGGATTGTCATGATTAAGATAATAGGTAGGGTTATGTCTATGGGGACCCAAGACCAGTCTACAAATGTCTACTACCCCTACATCAGACAGCAATATGAGGCAGACTGGCAGAATGCTTATCACTTGAAAGATGTCTCTAGGACAGGCATCCCCAAACTTCGGCCCTCCAGATGTTTTGGACTACAACTCCCATCTTCCCCGACCACTGTTCCTGTTAGCTAGGGATCATGGGATTTGTAGGCCAAAACATCTGGAGGGCCGAAGTTTGGGGGTGCCTGCTCTAGGAGATCACCAAGAATGGATGCTCTTCTACAACCATCCCACACTATGTGCCAGACAAGTGCAACAATTAGCCAAATTAACTACAGCACAGCTGGATACAAAAAGCAGGATAGAGCAGGTGAAAAGTTGGCTCAGCTGACTAGACAAGTCAGGAGACTCCCAAGAAAATCCTATTTTTCCCCTTAAAGATCACTGGTGAATGCAGGACAAGTGGGTGGGATGCCACCCTGAACAAATTGGGGATGGTGTAGAGTCCACACTTTCCAGATCACAGATCCTCAAAATTTGCTCCCATATTATTGACAGCAATGGCAATCTTTGTATAAATGAGCTATAAGGCCCACTGATATGAAAGGAGTCTATGTGCACAAACTCATGGATGGATTCCACCAAAGCTGGATTTAGGGGAGCGCAACCAGTTTGGACGCACTGGGTGCTGTGTCTTGGGGGCACTGCAGGGAGTGCCACAACTATGATTTAGAATGGAGTGCACTGTGTGTTATGAAGCAACCCTAAAAATATCCAGCTTTTGCTATGGTAACCTACACCTTAGAAGATAGTTTTAATTTTGGCCTAGAGAGGTCTCAATGGAGATACTCCATTACAGCAAGCCAGGCTCACATGTTCCAGGCAAGTTGAGTTTCAAGGGTATCTAGTAAATTCATTGTCTCTTTTCACTAAATCTACACCATACCTCCCTTACAATTGCAATTAAATAATAAATGAAAGCGCATCACACTCTTTGTAGAAGTATTCAACCAATATATGGTCACCTACAGATCACTCCTTCCACACACCCCAAATTACTTGTTGGCATCAGTTTTAAATGGCCTGAGGTGCTTGCCAGTGGAATCCAAAAGATATACTAATTATTTCTCCATCTCACCTGGAAAGCAGAATATTATTTTTCCAGAAGTGATTTCACAAACATTTTTTAGACAAACATTGTTTGGTTGGCACCATGTTAAAACCTTCAACACTAATTTGTCTCAGATTCATGATCTAGACTAGAGCATGAGACTTCATCTCAGGGTCTTGGGTTTGAGTCCCATGTTAGGCCTCCTGCATTGCAGGAGGCTGGACTAGATGACCCTCGTTGTCTTTTTCAACTCTACAATTCTATGAGGCGATATCAGGAAAATCCTCTGAGGACCTGCAGGGTACCATTTTGTCCACCATGCTGTTTAACATCTTTTGAAGCTTTTGAGAGGAGTCATCCAAGGATTGGAGTGAAGTTCATCAGTTTCTGATGACACCCAGTTCTATCTCTCCATTGAATATGACATTTCTACACACACCATGATTTTAAAGAAGAGTTTTATTTTACCACTACCTCATATATTTTCATTACAACTCTGCAGAATTTGATACATTATTGACCTCACTGTTCCGATAGTTCCTCAGTAGACAAATTCAAGGAGCTGATTATGCAAAGGATGTTCAAACAGTGGAACAAAAGCACAGGATGTTATACATTTTTTCTTAACAGCTGTTTTACCATAACCATATTTTATAACATTTGAGATTATCATCTATTTTACTAACTTTCAGTTTACCCTTTGGGCTAATTTGAGGTTGATCACAGTATTAGAGCCCTTTTAGTACAGGGTCTCAGAAAATATAGCACATTAAAATATGAATGTAAACCTAGAAAGTGAACACAGAGAATTTGGAGAGGTTTGCTAATTACACAAGGCAATTAAACACCAACTTAGTACTGCTAACTTGCTCTCTTATTGTACCAGACATTGCCTGATGCTAATGCTCATGCAGGGCAGTCTCGAACAGGTTGCGCGCCCTGGTGCTGAGGGGCGGAGATCGCTCCGTCACCCCTGTCCTCGCAGGGCGCAGCATGGTTTCTGCACAGCTTCGCCGCCCGGCGCCCTGCCTACCGGCCTGGCGCCCTGGCGCACCGCGCCACCGGGGATCTACCTAGAGCCGGTCCTGTGCTCATGCTTGCTGATATTGTCTGTGGCAGAGGGGAGTTGTAGTCCCAAAACATATGGAGGGCACTGGGTTGGAAGAGGCTGACATAGACTCAAGCATACTGTATATGATACTCAACCAGTTCTGTCCTCAGAAGCTGGAAGTCTTTGGAAGGAGCTCAGGGCAGTAGCAGTAAGTTTCAGAACCCCTCCTGCAAAGTTTTCTGCCATGCTGAAATATCAACCAGAATACCTATTTTCCCAGTTTATGAACAGGACTAGGAAAGAGATTGGAGGGACTAATGAAGGGCACTAACACTTCTTTTCAGTGTTGGCTGTGTTCAATCAGTTTGCTATTAGGGTTTATATTAAACCATCCTATGTAGTATACAGAGTAAAGGATGGTTTCTTCTAATTTCTGTGGTGGAATGTAAATTTATGAAATCATAGTGGCAGGCATGTTGCTTGTTCTCAGTCATCACTGGACTGTTTTTGGGACCCCCTCCTCCAGGGGTTGTTTCTGTTTTGAATTATTTCTGCAACCCTTGGGGTTCCTCCATGCCTAAGTATACCTACTCCTTCTGCTATTTTGGCTACAGAACAGAGGCAACAGGGTTCATAGTCCCTGTTACAGGGAGTTACTAGGTGAATTAAACTCAAATTTCTACTCCCACTCATATTCCCATCATGTGGATGATCTTAATACAAAGGAGGACTGTGTCTTACTTAGACACTTTACCTGTGTGATGTAAAATGGGAGGGATTAATCTTGTCATGGCAAGGGCCATAACTCAGTGGTAGAGCCTCTGCTTTGCATGCAGAATGTCGCAGCTCCAATCCCTGGCATCTCCAGGTAGAGCTGGGAGAGAACCGTGACTGAAATCCTAGAAAGTGTCACTGTCAGCCAGTGTAGACAATACTGAGCCAGATGAACCAATTGCTTGACTTGGTATAAGGCAGCTTCCTGCATTTTCACCTCATTTGTACAAGAAAAACTCCTTTGATCTAGCTTCCATGTAGTAAAAAGATTGAGAAGGTGCTGCAAATAGTAATTCCTTGGAGGTACAGTGCAGTTCCAAATGCCCCAGAACTTGTATATAGCTGCTGCATAGCCCTCAAGCAATGAATATGTTGCACAAGCTATTTCATTTTTAGATAAGTGTGTAAAGTTATATGTGAGATAGAGGGCAACTGCATTAATCACGCTAGTGCTCCACACACAAAAATGCCTCTTTTCATTGAGATCTCAGCATTTTTATTTGTGGAGGGCTGGAGAGATTAATGCACTCCCCCTCAATCTCACTTACAACTTTGTGCACTTATCGAAAAATGAGATAGCTTGTACAACATCTTTGTTGCTTAAGGGCTTGCTTCGCAGCATATATAAGTTCTTCTCCAGTTCTGGGACATGCAGAACCGTAACATAACTTCAAGGCATGAAAGCTTCCAAATGTATCCTAACCTTTGCTGCACAAAAACCTTGACCAAAGTAAGGTATAAACTGACAATGTTTTTCTTTTCTCTCTTTTTTTAAAGCCATTCGGGATTTTCTACCAGGAAATGGAAAGAATGAAAGAGAAAGAGATCCTGACAACTCAATGAAGACTAATTCTTGACTGCCAACAATATGTTTTTCATCTTAACATCTTCCTCCGCAACCAAACATTCTATAAAATATGAGAACACATCAAAGGTCTGGTCTCGGGGCTTCTCAAAATGACATTTTTTCTGTACTCCCCCTGTGCAAGGTTTACACAAGAGGTTAGATTATATCTGCTCTTCAAGGAGCATTAGTTCCGATTTGGTGGTTATATGACAAAGAATTCATTTGGGATCTTGGAGAATTTTAGAGGACATGGAAGTGGAAAAGGCCAATGACCATTTATTTACCCCATTTCTAGAATATAAATAAATTTGGTAGATTTGGTGCATAAGGACAACAGACTGTTTTAATTTACTTGAACTGACCAAACCTTAATTTCTGATAAGTACTTCCTCCACAAGATTCCCCCACAAAAAACAGTTGCAGTTTGGAGACACCCTAGTCTGTCATCCTGTTTCTAAACTTTGAAAGCAAACAGAGTTTGGCTCCAGTTTTGAAGGGACTATAGGGCAGAGTGCATTCTGTTGAGTCCCTTCCTCAGTACTGGGCCCTGGCAGGCTAACCTGCCAGAATTGAAGAGCAGTGAGCAGCAACAGGGCATCAAATGAGAGGAAGTTAGGTCTTGAATGGTACTGTGCCAGGGCCTTTGGTTGGTCAATCAAAATGGTGGCTAGGTGAAGCATTAGGTTAGAGCTCTGGGGGGGAGAGCATAAAGGACATCAGCAGTTTGATATCTCAGGTCATAGGGGCCCTGATAGTTGCTCAGTGATGCCAGCTATTGATGTTGTCTCTGAAAGCAACAGTCCTCCTTTGTTGTTGATCCTTTGCATCTACTTATTTAAAAGTATACTCTGGCTGCATGCACATGGCATTATAATCTACATTCAATGCACACTGCAAGCCAGGGTTTTTTCCCCCCTACCTAGTCCACACACAATCTGCACCTATTTCATATTTTATGCCATTGGAAAGTGCTTTTTCACAGTCTAATTTCATTTTCAAAATAAAAGCTCAATTCACATTGATTCTATATTACCCCACAATGTGCCATTTTAAAAAGAGATGAAAGTGATCCCAGCAATCCGGGGTAGGGGGGTGTATCCACATCTGCTCAATAAATGTGTTGGAGGATATGGAAAAGGCATGGGAAACCTCATTAACAGTAGGGTTTTCAAAGGCATATTGAGTGACCACACTCACTTTTGTAGACCCAGGATGTAGAATACATCTAGATTAAAAGCAGGACATTGAGGACAACTCTGAGTGATTCTAGTTTGGGCTCTAAGCAAGTAAGTATGTATTCAGCCTCTCTCTGAACCTGGAAGTTCTATGTAGTTATCATAACTAATGCCTTTTAGTAGCTGCCAAGTAGATAAATAGGTACCGTTACAGCGGGAAGGTAAATGGTGTTTCCCTGGTCTGCTCTGGTTTGCCAGAAGCGGCTTTATCATGCTGACAACATGACCTGGAAGCTGTATGCTGGCTCCCTCGGCCAATAACACGAGATGAGCGCCGCAACCCCAGAATTGGTCACGACTGGACCTAATGGTCAGGGGTCCCTTTACCTTTACCTTTACTCATTTAAAGGGCATTGCAAGTACAAATGGGAAGAAGGGTTGAAACTATTATTATTATTTGCATACCACCGTCCATCCAAAGATCACATACAGTGGTACCTCTACTTACAAATTTAATGTGTTCCGAACGCACATTTGTAAGTCGAAATTTTTTTTAAGTCAAATCCCATAGGAATGCATTGGGAGAAAAAATTAGTAAGTCGAAGCAACCCTATCTAAAAATTCGTAAGTAGAAAAAATCCTTTCTAAACCGCATCCAAGATGGCGGACAAAGCTCCATTCGTAAGTAGAAACATTCGTAAGTAGAGTTATTCGTAAATAGAGGTACCAGTGTAGTAGTTCACAACATAGAAATACAAATTGAGAAGACAAATAAATAATAATAAACCAATAACCCCCCCCCCAAAAAAAAACCATTTAAAAGGTCATAGAACGTTAATCAACCAAAGGTCTGGTTATAGAGAAATGTTTTTGCCTGGTACCTAAATATATGTAATGAAGGCACCAGGCAAGCCTCCCTGGGGAGAGCATTCAAATTCCCCCTTTATTTCAACTTTAGCTACAATAAAATACCCTGTGGTGGTATTACAGTTGCTATTGTTACTGTAAAATAAATGTAGTAGTTTTCAGTTGGTTAAAAGCAGAGGGAGAAGAGCAGAAGTGGCAGCAATTGGGGGGGATGGACTGCGAAAGCGGTAACAGTCTCAGGTTTGAGCTTGAATCAAAGTAGTAGAATTGTTGTTTATACTGAACTGCTTTTTACAGCCATTCATAACCCAAGTAATTCAATGGGACATGCACCCACTGCTTAAGAACAGCTGTTCCGAAGTGAGGCTCACAGGGGAAAGAAGGAATAAAATCTATCACTTTGAGCCTCTTTTGTGTATTAGGTTGGAAGTAGGACACACTGGAAATATTTCAGTGTGTGTGTGTGTGGGGAATGCTCTGTTCATGGTCTATTTACACAGACACACCCTTTCTCACGTAGGCCTCTTTGCCCATAGCTCCACAAAGAAGGGGCAAGACTATAGGTACTACATCTTGATGGCTACATGCCCTCACCAGGATAAGAGACAGCCTGCCTTTGAAGGCCAGTTGATGGAGAACTGTAGTGTGAGGGTACTATTGCCTTTGCATCTCACTTGTAGGCTTCCCAAAGGCATCTGGTCCACCTCTCAGAGAACAGATTGTTTGTTAGAATGCTGGTCAGTGTTCTAAAGTGTGCATAAAGCCTATACAAGTACAGTAGAAGATGATGGTTTATAAAATTGTAGTCATGGTGCCTATATGCTACCTGTCAGAGACTGCATGCCTTTGAATGTCAGTTGCTAGGATACAGTGAGAGAGGGCATTTGAGATGCATCTCTCTGGCTGCTAGTGGAAACAGGTGCCTGAACTTGATAGAGCTTAAGGGCTGTGGTTGAGTGGTAGAGCATCTGCCTTGCTTGCACAAGGCCCAATCTCCAACTCCTGGGCAGCTGCTGCTAGTCAGTGAAGACAATAATGAACTACATGGACCAAAGGTCTAACTCGGTATGAGGCAGCTTCCTATGTTCCTGTCTCCTAAGCCCTACCTTGGATACAAAGTGATGAACTTTATTAGCATTTTAGTCCAGTGTCCCAACCACTTGTTTGTTTTGTCTTCACATCCCCGAGCATCTTGGTCCATGTGAGTGTTTACAGTCTCTTGCCAAGAAGCTGGCAAAAAAATATCTCAACCCCAGGCCTTTGCTGTGTTTGCCTCGCTGTATAATTAAGGAGCTTAACATATTGAACCCATGTTTGGGTCATAGGAGCTGACATGGTGGTGGTGAAGGCCTTTGCCAATTTCCACAGAAGTGATTTAAAGGAGCAAAGACATCAAACCTCCAAAAGCGCTTGTAATTGACAAGCCAGCCTAAACTTCTCTCCGAAAGCGCTCCTGGGCCCACTCCAGTTAGAAGGGAAGATGGCTTTGTACAACCAATTGTACTGGCTGTCAGCAAAATGACAGTTCTGGCCTCTTACACTAATGTGTACGGCTATAGTTCTGGTTTTTTTTTAAAAAAATTGCAGTAGGGCAGTCTATTGTTTCCAGAAGCCTGACAGGATGCAACAGTGGCAATAAAGTGTCCGGGCTCTTTTCCAAGTAAACATTTATGAGCATCTCGCCTTGACAGCTTTATAGAAATTACTAAAAGTCACATTGTTGGCCAATTCCAAAAGAAAAACACACTCCAGTTAGTTAGAGACTTCTCACATTTGTGTGTGAGTGTAATGCACCCTCCTGATGCACATGTGCATGATTTAGTAATTTTATTTCTCCATTCTTTTGCTTAAATAATATCCTCACACAAGCCCACCAGCTTGGCCTCGAGACTGTGGGTGCCCAGGGCAATGCATGCTGCATACATGCGTCTGACGTCAACATGCTGCTGGGAGCACACAGCTGACATCAGCACACTCCACAGCATGCTGGTGTTACACACACAACTGACTGTGATTTATGTCATCAGACCAGGATTCCTCAGGGGAAAGCCCCCTAGCAACTGAAACTTTGAGGAGGATATGGACCCAATATGTGGATGTATCCAAGGAGGTGGATTCAATTCCTGTGGGCCCTGGAGTTCACTTTCCCACTATGAGCCCTTCTGTCCTGAAACCCTGGCCTACCTGGCAGCAAGTCCCCAGTCTAGGGTCAATCCACATGTCCAAAGTCCAGTCCACAGCACAGTCCCACAAAGATCCTGGAGCATGCAAGCTGAGGTCCAACAGGGACAGTTGAGCAGACACAGCACCTCAGCTCTGCTGCCCTTGTATGCTAATTGCAGCATCCAGGCTTGACAAGGCATGTGACCCTCACCTGTTCCAAGCCTGCTCCAGCTGAGGAATCACACACCTCCTCCCAGAGCTAGCAAGCCCCACCTGGCCAACTAGGGAGCTTGGCTGTGGTCCCTTGCCTGCCTTAGCCTCCTGGAGTGCCCCACCCGCTGCTCCCTGTGCCTCAGAGCCCAACATGTTTGTGGAGACAGGGACCCCTCTGGCCATAGCTGTCAAGTTCTCCCTTTTTTTAAGGGAAATTCCCTTATGCTGAATAGGCTTCCTCGTGAGAAAAGGGAAAACTTGACAGCTATGCCTCTGGCTCTGGTGACTGATCCTGCTGCTCTGGTCCTTGTGCATTGACCCCCATCCCTTCATCATCCTTTGTCACCCAATGAGTAGTTCCTACACCAGCTTCTCCTTCCCCATCACCAGCTTGCCCATGTCTGTTCCAATCCCGGCTACACCCCTCACCGGGATCCTCTTCCTCCTCTCTCTCCTCCCCATTTTTCTGCCAGTTCATGATACCTAAGGAGACACTTCTGACATCAGTCCTGATGCCTACTCCAAAGTCTCCTGAAACCACATGTCAATTTCCTCCATGGTGATAAGTTTTGCCTTGGTGTCCTGGGAAAGCAAAATTTTCTGACTTCTGCTTCCTTGGGCCACCACTCTCCGTCAGTGGTGGGCATCTCTACAAAATTAATCCACTAACTTTATACTCTAGCAGCAGCCTTAAGCAGAGGTCTAGCCAGCATTCGTATCTTTTTAAGAGGAGATGTTGAGGACTGGAATGGGAACTGTAGCTTGTCTGAGTTACAAGACCTCTATACTGCTGTTTGAAAAGTTAGTGGCAACACACCCCTTACTCCTCTCTTGACTTTCAGAGCTTCTCATTCTGCTTTGCTGCTTCTCCATTCAAACAGTTAATTGATTAAATCCACTCAAGGACCTTACCATCCGCTCCCAGACACAACATCTTTCCTTTTAGTGTCTCTGGCTAATTATAGTTGGAAGAGGGGAAATAGATAAGTATGTAGCCGCATATCCTAAGTGGTGCATCTGTGTAGAAGAATGCACACAAACAGATAATTAAACATCAACCAAATATCAATGGGATTATAGTGGCGTGTTGGAACAAATCTTGATGAATTTGCTTCAGCAGCACAAGTCTCCACCACAACACTATGATTGGAATATAAATGTAATCCATGTGTTCTGCAAAAAAGACTTTGCAGTCTAGCCAACAACTCATCATCCAGAGGAGCTAAACATATTGCTTTAGTCAACTATGGATTTGCAAATGTAAGTAAGAGATGGGGAAATGAAACAAACACTTTTATGTTCATCTACCATTTGCTCAGTGTTGATACATTGCTAGTTTTGACTAAACCCTTAAACAATTTAGAACCAGAGTAATTAAAGGGCCACCCACATCCTGCTAGTGATGGATAAATATCTATGTTTTGGGTTCTCTGAGTTTCTTATTTTTCCCCAAACTTCAGTTCTCCACAGTTCCATACCACTTGGCAATAAAAAAAAATCTGCATGAAAATTCACCAGCATTTTTGTGGTAATTTATTCTGATATGCACATTGTTGCATGCAATATTGCTTAATATACTTTTTTGCAGTAATATAATGCATTATGTATGTTATTTTCACTAATGTATGCATTCCAATGCACATTTTTCAACTGTATATGCATTTTTGTACATTCCTTGGCTGGAGGAATGCATTACAAAATTAAGTGTGTTTCAAATTTTGAAGTGTGGTTGTGTTTTGATTATCATATTGTTTCTGGGTAAGTCATGTAAACTGTCATGTAAACTGCCATGTAAACTGAATTAAATTGCTCCCCATCCCTATACCATGTATATACTGTAAGGGCATCTTCAAAGTTATATGCCCATTGGGGCAATGCAATTGGGTTGGTGAGTGCTTGGGAGAATGCCTTTTCTCCAGTGATCCAATGTTGAAGGAATTCTGTTTCAAATGACTTTTGCATAACCCCATCATTGCAAGGCTTCAAATGAGAATCAAAGATGCATTTGTTCCAAATAGCTTTTTCTTCTTCTCGATAACAATATTTCACTGCTGTTAATAGCTCTGGTGCTGAATTATTTTATTCCTTTGAATGTTCTTCTACTAAGTAAGATGTTGCTATGCATTTGCTTGTTTTGTTTTGTAGCTTTTTTATTGTTATAGATTCTTTTGCTGTTTTCTATGCTGCACATACATGATTTATAGAAAGCTTTTTTTTAATTGTGATTATACATTTAGATGATTGAAACTGCCTTGTGATGATTTGGTCCTAAAAGGGTGTCATTAAAGAAGCCAATGGAGAAATACATGTACACAATATCTTTTGCAAAGTACTTTGGAACTCTCATACATACCCACGATGGACATTTCAGGAACAGTTGCATGATATGGGCCATCAACAAACTCGGGGGGATTGTCATTGATGTCTTGGACCTTAATGATGAATTCCGATGGAGGCTCCAGAGGTTTGTTTGTATCCCTATCAACAGCTTGGGCCGTCAATGTATACTCAGCTTTTTCTTCCCGGTCAAGTCTTTTCATTGCATGAATGTCCCCTGTCTTGTCATTGATCACAAAGATAGTACCAGCTCCATCACCTGATAGGATGTACTTGATATTGCTCATTCCAGGGTCCAAGTCTGTGTGTAGCTGAAATGACAAAGAATCTATTGAGTGATCATTTTTAAAAAAGACACAAAGCAATTAGCTTTTGCATCAGCACTGCCACATATTTCATTTTAGGTTTATGGATTTGTTTTATTTAAATCAGGTGTAGCCAACATGATGACCTACAGATGTCTTTCCAGCCAGCTGGCCAATGGTTGAGGGTTATCCAACAGCAATTGGAGGCTACCATGTTAATACAACTGCATAAGGGTGTTCATGTGTTACATTACAGTTTGTGTAAATGTATACAAACAATAGAGCTGTATTATTCAACAAGCCTATAATCTGTCTACCTGTGTACACAATAGATGAGTTGTAAAAATCAGCCTATGTACATTTTTTCCCACATAAACACTTCTACATGTGCAGAGACAACTTGTACTTGTGAACAATGTTAGGAGTGAATAGCTGTCATACCACCCAATATGTTCCAGAATGGTGTACAGGAAATAGAAACAATGATTTATTTCTATTATAAAACACTACAATATAAAAGACGATGATAGTTTTAGCAAATACTATGAGACAGCAGCTAAAGTAACCAAAATAAAATCACACAGCAAGCTAAGTCTTTACACAAATCTAAATGTCTTGAAAACGGAAATGTCTTAATCTGGTGACAGGTTTCAAGCATGCCTCTTCAGAAAGGGTGTTACATAACTGGGGCACCACCACCAAAAAAGTTCTCTTCTTGCTTGTCAAAGGCGGTTTGAGAAGAGCTTCAGAAGAAGATTTCAAAACACAGGGAAATGTGCTCTTTCGGGTATTTGGATCCTAGTCACCCAAGGTTTTTATACTAATCTGTTGAATTGGGGCCAGGAGCAAGTAGGTAGCTAGTGCAGATATTTGTATACCACCTTTCCAAAGCCATGCTCAAGGCGTCATGCAACATATAAAAATTTACATAACTACAAACATAAACAATAAACAGAACATCAAGAAGTACACAACCAAACTGAACAATTTCCACATAAAAAATATAAACCAAAATAAAGATACAAAAAATAACAGCAACAAACAAGCAACAACCCCCTGCACAAAAACACTAAATTTGCACTATAGTCCACTAGTGTTCCAGTAGTGGATTTTATGTTGTGTGCAAGCACAAACAGAATGAGGAACTTAACATTGTGAAAATGGAATAAACTGCCATGTGAATGCAGCCTGAGTCATAGTCAATGGTAGCCCTGTGTCTAACGCATTACAGTGATCTGACCAGAAAGTTATCGATGCTGGAATAAGCAACAGCCTTTAATTAATGCCCATGTTACTGTGGGAAAATCAGCCACTAAATCAGCCACTAAATAGTGTGCCTGGAAAAAGAAAGCAAAGTGGCCTTCCTGAACTGGCTGCTTTAATGACTCTTTCACTAGCTCGCTTGTTTCAGTTGTGTCCATATATGCCTGTTGTTGGTAAGTAAAAGATATAGCTTAAAGTTTACTGCTACTTCTCTCTTCAATGCGAAGAGACACTGGAGAGTAGGGATGAGAGGAGCTGTTCACAACAGGATGGAGAGTCTTCCTAGAGTATTCAGCAGCCTGCCTCATCTCTATCTCCTGATCCCCCTCTTCTCCTGCCTCTGAATCTGGGCAGCCCTCTGCCACAGCCTCTTCCTGCTCACTAAACCCTGTTACTTCTTCACCTTCTGAAACCTCCTCCTTCCAGTCTGCTTCCTCTTCTCCCTCTGACCCAGAGGCAAAGCAACCTGTCCCAGGGGGCATGGCGCTCGTCCCAGGGGGCATGCCACTCATCCCTGTGGTGGCTCATCCCAGGGGGTGTGGCACGCATCCCTGTGGGCGTGATGCTCATCCCAGGGGGCATGGAGCGCTGCCCGCAGGGGCATGGTGTACATCCTGGGGGCGTGGCGCGCCACCCACGGGGGGAGTACCACCTATCAGGGGGGTTGACATTTTGTCACTCACCTTTGGAATGGTACCCAGAGTGGACCGCCCCACCCCCCCTCGGAATGCCCACTCATCATTGTCTCACCACCAATCCCGGGCTCTGAGCCTTCTTCCTCTGGGGGTTCCCTTTGAGGTTCCCCAGCTGGTGCCTCCCACCATTCTTCTGCATCCAGACAGTCCGTGGCACTAACACTGTAGTTTATGATTGGGTTAGTTTGGTAAATTGGTTTGCAATACCATGACCTGTTAAATTTTAATAAATACAACCTTTATCACAGAATGGCATCTCATGAGTCTTCTCATGAGCAGGGGAGGGGAACCTACTCCACAACATTCAGAACATGGATTGCTGTGGGCAAACTATCCCAGTCCATTTCTTCCGCCACTAAACACACATATAATGCGTACAAAGAGACGTTTGTTCTTTCATCCAACTTCTACTGATTCATATCAGAGCTTAAATACAGAAAGAGAGACTCTTTGCATGCATACTGATCAAACCAAATGTGATCAGAAGTGTAATTAGACTTTTTATATATAAAAACCACACACACACACACACACACACACACACGCACACACACACAGTATTAAGTACTGACGATTTTCTTATTATTATTTCAAGAAAGAGGTTGTGCACCCCCCCAAAGAGATTCATTTTTTTTTTTTTATAAATACTTTTTAATTAAATTTTCCAATTAAAAAAAAACAATTCAATTATTTCAATTATATCCAATTATACATATACATATCAATTAAGCCAAATATTATGCCAAATCCTTAAAACAATTTTTTTCGACTCCCCATGCTCCAAAGTCCTGGGATTTTAAGCAGCTGTTAACATTGCCATCCTAATCCTATTGTCAAAATCTTGCTGTTATCCATCATAGTCCCAATCTTTTCAATAATCCTTCTAGATGTTTTCCTCTCTCTTTTATCTTTCGTCGCAGCTTCTGAGATAAGCATCAAACAAGATTTAACACTGTCCATTTTTCCTGTGTGGATTTTTTATCCAGTCCAACCTCCCCATAAATCTCTCTTAGTCCAGTATGCCTTTCTTGCCACATCAACAGTCCGACACAAACCAGCGCCATTTTAGGAATCTCGGATTCTATGCACTCTTCTTCCAAACTTCTTATAGATTTTGCACGAGTCCAGCTTTTGGCGTGGAACAGCTGTTTCACATTATGTATAACCTCTTATGATTGACTTACAGCCTTCCTCGTCCTTCAGCTGGTCCCCGCACTCCGAGACTCCCGTTTGGCTGCTACTATCCATCAATTTTCACATACGCCACAACTCAGCGCCATCTTGAGTGCCTCGGGATATACCTTCTTCTTCCAAACTGATTATGAACTTAGCGAGAGAACAGCTTTTTAGCGAGGGGCCGTAATTGATTTATAGCTTTCCTCACCTTTCTGCTGAACCCTGCAGTCCGAGACTCCGATTAAACCACAATTAGCTCTCAGATTCCAAAGACGCCACAGCTCGTAAATCCCACTCGTCAGCGGCATTCAGGCAATACTGATAAACGTTCCGGGGAGGGAGGGTTTCCAGTTAAAAAAAACATTTTCTAAAATCATACCAGATGATAATCCTCTATTTAAATAAGATCCAATTCCACACAGTTCATTTCCATTTCTCATTTGTCTGAAATAGTCAGGCAGTCCGTCCAGGAAAGTTATATGTACGTCTTAAAATATAAAAGTAGAAAGTTCACTTCCCTTTTCGTTCCGCCCCAGTCATTCTTTTCTCTTGATAAAATACTCTCTCGGCTCTTCTCACTCAGAAGCTGATAAAGTCCTGGCAGTATCTTCCTCCCTTTCCTTTGAAGCATGTCCATGGTTTTAAATCTAATTATTCTTCTTACTCATGGCGTTCGTGCTCGCATGGGCGGCCTCCAGGAGTGCCGGCTCCCATGAGTGCTTAGCCCAGTCCCCCCCACCCCTTCAGGAATCGGGGTGGGTTAAGGGGCACCCGCGGGCCAGCGGCCCCCCCCGTCACCCCCGGGGGGGTCAGGGGACTGCCTTACTCCCCTGGCAGCCGCCAAAATTCCTCATGGGAGTCGGGAGCGATGGTACGGGTCAGCCATAACTCCCACGAGCACGAGCGGAAGTTTTAAGGACAGTTAAATAAGTATCATCACTATTCATATCCTCCTCCCCTGCTCCTGCCATGAAAAAGGAAATATGAAACACAACAGTGGGTTCGCACTGCACAGAGCAATTTATCTCAGTACAAATTGAATATGCAGCACTGTATTTCAGCCTTGGGACCCCAGATTTGGATGGACTACAACTCTCATCATCTTTGGCTACTGGGCTAAACTGGCTGTGGATGATGAGTGTTGTAGTCTGTCCATGCCTGAGGATCCAAATTTGAAGGACACTGAATACAGCATCAAAACATTCCAGTTTTGTTTCCAAAATGGATAAGCACTGAGTGGGAACCCTCCTTGCGTGTTCATGGCTGGATGGTTAAGTGATAATGCTTCTTGCTAACCTGGGAGGATTAGAAAAATGCATGTGTAGAAACTAGTCTACTGTACAATGGTGAAATTTACATTCATTCTTCTCTCCCTAACTTTGCTTCTGGTCTTATCCATCACCGGTATGAAGCCCCCAGAAAGTTGTCCAAGGTGTGTGGTTTAAATTACTTATACAGATAGATTATGCAATGCTCACAAAGGAGCATTGCAGCAATTCAAAGTTCAAGATGATCTCTAATGTCTGTTTTGGAACCTTTATTCCTTTTTATTGAATTGAAATATTTTTTGTATATTTACAATACTGCAAATATTTGTGGCCCTCAGGTTTAAACATGTTTCCCATCCCTAGTGTACCTATTTGATTGCAACATGCCCAATGTCTTTAAAAAAACAACTTTTTCCATACAAGAGATGCTTCTGAAATACATGCACACATATTTCATATACCGGTAATCACAGAGAACTGCTTAAAATATGAGATGGTGGACATGAAATAACAAAAAAGTACAAACCCCTCACTTGATAACCTTCATTTGTCACTGGCTTAGGGTCTGCAAGGAGCAAAAAATCAAAATATATATTTTCCCTCTTTTTTCCATCAAATACTAGTACCAGACAAAAAATGGTAATCATGCTTTCTCTAGTTTAAAGTAAATGATAAATGTGATGTTTACAGAAATCTTTCTTCCCCTTCTTTATAGCAGCTGGCGGCAGTCAAAGATCATCAAGGCAGCTATTTGAAACATTCATGTGCTTTTTATCTTTAATACAGAAACATTACAATAGATGGCCTAGGCTAAGAAACAAGATGGGTAGATTAGCTCCATACATGGGCCATCATTTGTCACCATCACCCTTCCTAAAATCTGTGCTATTTTTTTTTAAAAAAAAAGAACAAAAGCTAAATATATTTGAAGTCATTAAGTATAGCAATTTCACCCCCCAAGAAACATTTCTTTAGTTCTATCAAATATGTATGAGTATGTAAAGTAATTGTCAAGATTCAGAACCCTTTGCTCATGTCAAGGTTAAAGATCATTAAGTTCATAATTATGTGGGACCATGAGGAATGATGGAGAGAGGATAAATGAATGTGAATTTCCACTGCAGAGACTTCTCAAATAGTAGGAGGTGTGTAAATCTGTTCTCTATAACTTCAGCATTCTCCCATGCTAATTGAACTCTCTCTCTCTCTCTCTCTCTCTCTCTCTCTCTCTCTCTCTCTCTCTTTCTCTTCTCTCTCTCTCTCTCTCTCTCTCTCTCTCTCTCTCTCTCTCTCTCTCACACACACACACACACACGGCTTTATAAGTACAGTATATCAGTAACATTATTACAAAGGAAAGTGCTCAGGGTAGGCTAAAACAATCTGGAAATTCAAAAGAACTGTCTTCCCGAAACCTGTTCAAACTCTTGTTTGTAGATCTATCATATGTTCTTCGCCTATATACCTCAGGTGGTTTGCTTTCATTATATGGCTATATCAAGGATGGGGAATCTTTTTTTTTCAGCCCAACAGCTACATTCATTTCCAGGCAACCCACACACTAGTGGTAGGTGTGGCCAGAGGCAAAAGTTTTGTGGAACATTGTTACCTTTGTATATTAGACAAACGTGTGCACGCATTCACACACCCATCTCTATCCAGGGAACCGAGAGGCATTATCAGAGTTCAAGAACACATTCTATCCAGGCAAAAACACTGGAAGAAGGTATGAAGTAGGGCTGATGAAGGCCTGGGAAGAGGATGTGTGGCCTGGGATGTATTCAGAGAGCCAGATATTGAGGCCTGGAGTGCCATGTTTGCCCCCCCCCCATCCTTTGGCCTGAGATAACCCACCCCTGTGTTAAACATATGTGAGCTTCTGAAATGACCTTATACCAAATGAAATACTGTCTGATCTGACAGGCAGTGGCTCATTAGGTTTGCAGGTAGCAGTTTCTCCCAGAACTGTTACCTGTGATCCTTTAAATAGTGATGATGGGATAGAACCTGGGAATTTCTGCATGAAGAAACACGTGTTCTACCAATGAGCTATAACCACCCTCTGTTTATAAACCTCCTCCTCCTCCTCCTCCTCCTCCTCCTCCTCCTCCTCCTCCTCCTCTATCAAAAAACTGTAGTTATGTGAGGAGGAATAGGGGGTCTCCTAAGCAACTGTAGCAAACTACAGCTCACAGGATTCTTTGGAGGAAGCCATGACTATTTAATATGGAATGAGACTATTTTAAATGTATAGTACAAATGAGGCCAAAGTGTAAGCAGGTGAGGCTATGAATTGAGCACAGGAGATGAGGCTAGGGAAATAAGCACTCAGAAGGGTTGACTGATACTGATACTCTAGCAGGGACAGGGCATGACATATGAAAGTAGACATCCAGGATAAGGCTGATTTCTAGTTTTCCATGTGAAGTGTGATTTATTCATTATTTTTGTATGGAGGAACATTCCATGACAGCAGCGTTCATCTGCAGCCTGAAGGGATACATTCAGACAAGGATTATCACTTCAGTGAGAATTGGGCCACAATATTATAGTGGGGTGAAATCACTCAACAAAAGAGCCTTGCTCCATCTCACCAAAGGGCAATCTTCTTCGGTGTTTTGTTCTCAAAATGGCCAGCAATATGCAGATGAGAAGCAGATGAGTGCAACACCTATCTCACAACTTGTGATTTCCAGAAACTAGTATTCAGAGGCATACTGCCTCCAACAGTGGAGATGGAACATAGCCATCATGGCTACTGGCAGCTGATCCTCCTTGAATTTGTCTAATTTTCTCTTTTAAAATAAAACAAATCTGTATTACATTTTTAACACAAGTTCATGAAAAAACCCACAAAGACAAAATGTAATGAATAAAAGAAATACATTTATATAAAATAAAGGAGTTGGAAGATGAGAAGATATCAAAGTAAATCAGTTATTACTTGTGTATTCACATCAAGGTTGTTGCTCTCCCCCAGGAGAACTCATCAGATTTGAGCCAGGTAAGTATGAAGAAAATGATGGGAGGTAAAGTTCATACTATCCAGATGTACATGGAGGTTGCTGGCAGAGAGCTTCCATGTTCTCTTCAGTTCATGCAATCAATAAAATTGTACTAACAGAAAAGTCTGGTTTACCCTGACCATGAGCTAACCTTAGTCTATGTGTCCACATTTCCTTGATTACAATCTGACACACACTACTGTACCATATGTTTCCATTCCCTGGCAATTAATGCCCAAACAGCAATTATCAAGTGCTGAATCAGCTCTTTAGATGTCTAATCCTCTTTTAAAACCATCCAACTTGTGTGATCTTATAAAGCACTACAGCTTTGGGGATCAGATTTTATGGTTTAGCAATGTGTGGAGAAGCAGTTTCTTTTGTCTGTCCTGAACCTTCCAACATTCAGCTTCTGAGTACTTGCATTATGGAAGAGGGAGAAAAAGTATATCCTACTTTCTCTGCACCTTGCATAATTATCTCTATCTCTATCATGTCTTCTTTCGTTTGCCTTTTTTTCTAAACTGGAAAGCCATAACTGTTATAACCTTTCTGCACAGAAGAGTCACTTCCCCCCCCATGAACATCTTAGTTGCCATTTTTTTGAACCTTTTCCAGCACTAGAGTATTCTTTTTGAGATGCCGCAAACCAGAACTGTACACACTATACAACTATAGTCACCCTACTGTTCTACTTCAGAAAGAAAGCAGGACAGAAATGGTGTCCTTAGAAATAAGAAATAAAGACCCTATAGCTTTTGGAAAATGTAACCTGGGGCTTCTGTGTGGAACTTAGAACAAATCAGCAGAACAACCTCCACTCAGCTTTGAGCATTGATCCCATGGAGATCATATAAGCCTCTGTAAGACCTTTGTTCCTACAGAGCTCCTGGTTGTCATGGAGACACAGTACAAGAGTGGAGACATAATCTATTCTAGAACAGTGTCTCTATGCCAACCAGTCTTAAACCACCCTTGGCACTCTTATTCTCCCGCTTTCTGACACTTCTCCCCCATTAACAAATATTGACACCACTAATTCATCACCAGATGAATGACTTGTGGGTAATGCTTATCTCCTGCCTTCTTTTGTGCAACTATCCCTTTCAGTTAAGGCAAAGGTGGACAACCTATGGCCCCCAAGATGTTACCAGACTCCTAACTCCTACTAGCTCCAGTCAGCATGGCCAACCATGGAGGACCACTGGTTCCCCATCCCTGAATTAAGGCACACTGGCAGAAGCTGTATAATATTCTAGTCATATTCATTCCAACTAGTCTGCCAAGGATTAAACTAGAAGGGAACAGGAGGTGGAGGGAATAAAATGAGTCATATACAGTATGTGGGATTCACAGAAGCCATATACATCCAGCAATTGTTAATCATGCTGGATCCTCGGGGATCCAGCCCTGATCAATGGACTTGATAAAAATGTAAATGTTGTGTATACCATACTGCCACAAATCTTATTTGTTATTCTGCAGTAATGAATGTGTTTCTATGTTTGGGAGCAGGGAGTTGTCATGACAGTTACACTTATATTTATCACTTCCTGCCTGCATACATCACAAGCCCATGATTAAAATCAAGCAATGAACAAGAGTAATTGCATAAACAAATATACTCATAGAAATATGTGTTCAGAGCTCCACAATGTGTGATTGTGTCTTAAGGTAAGCTTGCAGAGAAAAAAACTGAACTGTAGTTATTGTTTTGAAAGTTCTTTTTGGATGTAACAAGGTTTGCTCAGGAAACTCAGCCACTCATTATTCTCCGCAACCCTCAAAGACTCTAAGGGAGGGCATGGGATGGCCTACAAAAGTTCAATTTTGGATATATTTTGAGACCTCCATTTACACACATATAGCCTATTTTCAGGTGTCCTCCCCCAAATCTGGAGATCAGGGTGCCTTGGGTGTGCAAGCATGACCATTTGGTTGTCCAGATCATCAGTACCTTAACCATTTTTATAGCCCTATCGGTCTCTTAGTTTTCCTAAACTAAACTAGAAAGTTATACACCCAGAACATCCTGGATACTTAAAACGAAACAAACAAACCCAATATATAGAGGGGCATTGCATTGCCCAAAATATATAGTGGATCCAAGTGTTCTGCATAGAAATGGGGGAGAAAATTTATTCAGCTTGAATTGAACAATGAGCTTACCTAATCTACACTTTCTGAAACAATACATAAACTAAAACCACGCCATCATTCAAAATTTGCACTTCTCTGAACTTTGCAAGAAATGTATACAAAAATGAATGTAGTGGGGCAAAGTGTGCATAAAATGCATATATTAGTGAAGAATAATATGCAAAGATACTTTATATTATGGGGGATTGCTCTACAAAAAAATACTTATAAGGCTAAATTGCATACAAAAATGTGTTTATTAGGATAAATCAGCATTACAATGCTGGTGAATTTTCATGAGGACTTTTTTTTTATCCTTGCAAGCCTATGTGAACTGAAGACTGGAAAAATGAGACACTTAGAGGACTCATACTTGATGTATTCTCTCATCCTTAGTTCTGAGGCCTCTTGGGAAGTGTTGCATTTTGGAGACAAGTCGCATTCAACAAGCCCAGAGACACTCCACCTCTAGCTCCCTGGATTCCTTCCCAATTTTCTATGAATGCCAATAAGCCCCAGCTCACTTTCTAAATATTGAGGGAAGTCAGTGGCTTTTTGCATTCATTTATATACATCACTGCTTCTAGTAATTGTCACACCTTCCTCTTGCTGTGAGCCTTTCCCCAGCCATCTTTTTATATTATTATTTGTCCAGTGTGACTTCTGTTTCTGCTAGATAGATGAAAAGTCATTAGGTGGCAAAGAGAACTTATCTTAGTGCCACTGGTGTCTTGTGACACCTGAAGGATGATGGATGTGTTCATCAATGACCCACAGTTTAAATGATCATTTACCAGTATAAGCATTCAAGAGAAGAGGCAGTTCATTTATTCTCACGAAAGAATTTCTATTGCAATTGCAACTTCAATTCAATATGATCTATTGTTTCCTTCAAGGACCCGCTGGCCCTTTTAATAGCACTGAAGTGTAAACCTTCACACTCTCTAGAGCATAGCTAGATGGATTGGGGAAGAAATGTACAACTGTGCACACACAAGCAGGTGCACACATACCTGCCCAAGAACTGGCTTGAATTGATGCCCACATAATGCATGAGAACAACCACGAAATGATGGGCAAATACATCAAATTCTGTTAATAACATAAGAACATAGGATGAGCCCGCACACTTTACCATATGACCCAAAAGGAGATGGACTCTCCTTCATTGGGGGTTTGAAGCAGAGGCTGGATGGCCATCTCTCCGGGATTCTATAACTATGATACCTGCATTGCTGGGGGTTGGACTAGTTGATCCTTGGGGTCCCTTCCAACTCTACAATTCCATGATTCTATGGTTTTTGTACACATTCCTTGGCTGGAGAACTGCATTTCAAAATTCATAGAATTAAAAAAAAAATTGGGAAGGATGGCTGTGTTTGGTTCTTTGGTTGTTTCAGAAAGTGCAAATTAGGTAAGTTCACCTTCACATGTGAACTGAATTTCTCCTCCTTCTTTATACCATGCACAACACTGTATGGCCATACAGTATTCAAAATTGTATGCCCATTGGTGCAACCAATTGGGTTAGTGAGCATTTGGGGGAGTGCCTTTTCTGCAGTGGCCCTACATTGATGGAATTCTCTTTCAACTGACTTTCATACAATTGAAATGAGAATTAAAGACAGCACAAGTATGTGTTTCCATCCATGTATTGATTTTGGAAAATGTGAATTAGGTTGGTTCACCTTTCAATGTGAATTGAATAAAAATTCTCCCCCATCCCCTACAGCTGCCCACATGCAGCCTGGTGACCCAGACAGTATATACAGCAATTGTACATAGAACATGTGAAATAGACTCATGTTGTATGCAAAATAGTCTATTCTACATATGTGGTATTATGTACACATGTGTGTTTGTGTGCATGCGTGTGTGTGCATGTGTTGAGAAAGAATTGATAAGCAGAGAAAAATGTTTATAAAGCCCTCCTTTTGCCGGGGGGGGGGGAGGGAGAGGGTCCCAATGCAGGAAGGTGAGATAGCAAACATGAAGGCTAGGGAACATTATTTCCAGTGATTTTAAACTACAAGACTGACATGTGAGTAGGCACTGAATTATCTCCCAGTCATGTACAAGCAGTGACATGCTCCCATTTGTTTCATCCATGCTGAGGATACTTATACTAAGTAAGATCATTGATTTCTCTCGCTCAATATTTTCCCACATTGACTAGCAACTGTCATTGATGGTTTCTCAATCATATAAACTAAACCTGGGATCTTTTGCATGCAAAATATGTCTTCTTACCACTGAGCTATGCCCATCCCCAATGCACCTGTCAACACTATTCAATGATTTTCTATTGGACTTGATATTTTGTGTCTATGCTTTATGTTCCTGGTGATGCTTATCTACATTTTCTGAGGATTTTAGCTTTTTGTTGTCTCATTTTGGCTTTCACCCAATTTAGGAGACTTTATTACAAAGCCTTAAACTAAGTTAAAGAAGCCCACAATAGACATTAATAGGGAAATTAAGAAGTCTTCAGCCCCAAAATGCACCTGACTGAGGCCAAACAGCAAACAGTTCTACAATTTTAGATTGGGGGGGGGTGTCTTTAACAGTGGGTTGCTATTTGGCCCTACCAAGCATTTCTAAGACTGTGACCTCTTTAAATCTCAAAAGTGAATAAGAAGAGCCTACTGGATCAGGCTAATAGTTGATCTAGTCCAGAGAGCTGTTCTCACCAGGACTAACTTAATGCCTCTGGGAAGCCTGAAAGCTAGACCCAAGGGCAACATTCCTCCTGGAGCCAACCAAAAATGAATTATGTTCCACCATGTTTTGATTCAGAAGTCATGCAAGACACGGGGAACTGCAAAATTCAGGGGAGGATCCAGTTGAAAGGGATTCCATGACCACTCACAATAGCTTGCTAATTTTGCTGGTTTCATCTAGTTTAATTTAACACAAGCAAATGTGTTCCACCAACAGTAGTTTGGAAGCTGCTTGTTTTGTGTATCACAGCAAAGGGACGAAGGGGTATGACATTTCAAAAATAATTGCCCATTTGGCTTGTACTGTATTGTTTCATAAAATTCTTTTATTGGTTTATTTTATATTTAAAAATTACTTTTCAAGTGTTGGGTATTTCACCCCATAAAAAGAGAGCTTAGGCTGCAATCTAAACCCCACTTGTTGTCCTTGTTGTTTAGTCGTTTAGTGCAAGTCCAGCTGAATTCAATAAAATCACAGTGTATACATGGGCGACTGTCCATTTCTCTCTCTGTCAGGTTCTCACTTTAGAATAGTCCTAATACACATTTTTTCCATTATTTTTTGCCTAAAAGATACATTTTTACAAAGCAATGTCTCCTAGTACAATTTTTTTGTCTGTTATTTTCACTAATACAGTATATGCATGCTAGTATTTTCTACACATTAGTTGGCTGGAGAACTACATAAAAAAAATCATGGAATGACTGTGAGTTGCACTTTAGAAACTGATCAGTATGTTTGCCTTTAAATGAGAACTAAATCAAATTCACACCTCTATTTCTGAGTAGGATTGCACTACATTTATAAATGCATTAAATGGAGGTCTAGCACAGCAAATGCATTTCAAAAATGAAAACAAATGAAAACATACAAAGCCAACTTGGCCAAAGGTGGAAAAACATTTCTATCAACTTGTGTAAATTTCAGTAGCGAGAGCTTTGCAGCGCTGCAACCAAACACTGGAACTCTGCCACAATGATGTGCTTTTAACTACTTGCTGTTCCACCAAGGATGCTTTCCAAGGATACTGCAATTTATGTACAATGAACTGCTGGGATGCTAGTGACTATATATTAAAATACCTTGTTTCTTACAATCTGAATCTGAATACAGGTAGGAGAGTGAATGTCACTGCTGTTTCTATGCAACATTATCAAATAAACCCTAATAGATTGGAGGAAAAGAGCAATTTGGGGACAGACAAGAAAGACAGAGACATAATGGTGCCACGGCACAAATTGCAGTGTGTGAGCGCACAGGAGGTGAGTGCTCTATTTAAGACCACATAATGTGCCAAGCTGACAGTCCAAATAGAAGAGATCACCCAGAAATTGGCTGCCAAACACATCCTGAATTTGAAAATATAAACATCAACTAAGCAGCCGTTATCTCAGCTAAAACTGAAAGCCATTGGGAAGGTGACTTTCTGGCAGTGTGAAGGAAAAGACTGGGCTACATAATGCAGAGAGGATTTCATTGTGGTTTGTAACAGAGCTGGGATGATATTTTTGTGAGTTTTGCTTTTCACATCAAGAATTGCATGTTCAATGAGGGAGGGATTCCATTGCAGGGCTATGGAAAATGTTTAATTGTCTTTCATCCAAGTGCTTCGCTAATCACCATTTAGACAGCAACTGGTCTCACAGACCAGTCTCCAAGCTAGCTCACATCGTGAAGGGAAGTCCTTGAGAGCTGAGAGCTAAGGAACAGTATAATCCTTGACCTGATAGCAGAAGGAACCATATAATACCTGATCTTCTTGGGCAGGGGTTCAAAGCCCCACTCAACCATGAAATTCACTGCCTCTCTGCACAACCTACTTCACAGGGTTGTTGTGGAGATGAATTGAGGGGGAAAGCGTGTATGCCAGTTTGAGCTCCTTGGAGAAAAAGGTAGGATATAAATGCAATAAATAAATAATAACAAATAAGTGAAATATTGAAGGCACAAATGCAGACAATTCCAAGAAGAAATACATGTGGGATGGATCTAAACAAACCAGTGTGGCTGCATAAAGAGCTTACAGATGAGATGAGATTTGAGATGGGCATATAGAAGAAATGAAGAAAAAGGAAATCATGAAGGAAGAGTATACACTAGTAGCCACCAGTTGCAGGAAGAAGGTCAGGTGGACCAAAACTCAGAATGAGCTTAAACTTGCAATAAAGGTTAAAAATAATAATAAAAGTTTTCTTAGGCTATGTTTGAAGCAAGAGGAAGAAGAAAAAAGTGGTAGGTCCTCAGCATGGAGAAGATGGAGAAATGCTATTGGGTGACAGAGAGAAGGCTTAACTTGCCTCTGTCTTCACCCAAAATTAAAACTGTGCCTAATCTGGTGATGGTGGTAAAGCAGGGGTCGGCAAACTAAGGCCCCTGGGCCAGATCAGGCCCACCTGGGTCCTAAATCCGGTCCACACTGCAAAGCTGGAACCCGCCACGAAGCCAAGACTCCCAGCGATGGCGATGGGAGGAAGAGGTTGAGTGGCAGTGGCTCTGCCACTCAAACGCCATGCCTGGTTTACCTCAGCGGTGTTTCATTGGCAGATATGTCCCCATGCCACACTGAGGTAAACCAGGCACGGTGTTTGATTGGTAGAGCTGTTGCCGCTCAGCCTCTTCCTCCCATCGCCGGCAGAGCCGCCGCCACTCGACCTCTTCCTCCTGCCGCCATCGCCACCTTGGTGCACCTGTGGGCCAGAGAGTGGAGCGAACGAGCTCGCTCTGTCTACCCATGAGAAGTGGCAGCGGTGGTGGTGGTGGTGGCAGCCCCTGAGAAGGTAAGCACAGTGGCTGGGGTTGGGGGTGGGGAGGAGGACTACTTGCCCCCCTTGCCTCTTCTTCCAGCTCTCCCCCCGATCTCAGTGCCACTTCTCTGGCCCACCACAAGGTCTGAGGGACAGTGGACCAGCCCGTTGCTTTAAAAAAAAAACACTTGGCTACTTTAAATGTATTCATATCTCCAGGGCTTGGTGAGCTGCACCCAAGGATACTAAAGGAGCTTGCAGGTGTAATCTCAGAGTCTCTGACTATGATATTTGAGAGTTCTTGGAGAACAGGTGAAGTCCCTGTAGGCTGGAGGTGGGTAAATATTGTGCCCATCTTCAAATGGAGAAAAAAAGAAGAGTCGGGTAACTACTGACTGGTCAGCTTGACTTTGATGCTAGGAAAGTTCCTTCAACAGCTGTTGGACTTTCCTTCATTGAAGGTTTTTACAGAGGGTGTGTGATCATTTGTCATGGATGCTTTTGTTGAGATTCCTACATTGCAGAGGGTTGGACTAGATAACCCTCAACATCCCTTCCAAATTTAGAATTCTATGATTCTATGAGTCAGTGCTGCCTCCTCTAAGACCCACCACATTTGCAATCTGAGACAGTCATCTCATTTCCCTAATATTTAGGGATGGGGCAGAAATTTGATTTGGATAACATTTTAAGGTGAACTCACCTAATTCTAATTTTTGGAAAATAACACACACATCCTTCAAATTCTCCAAATTTGGCAATGCAGTTCTCTAGCCAGGTAATGTGTACAAATAATGCATTTGCTAGGGAAGAATGAGCATAGAAATGAACATATTACTGAAAATAACATACAAAATGCATTGCGCGGGGGGGGGGGGAGCAATTTGCAAAAAGGTGTATATTAGTCAAGATTGCATTAATAAGTGTATTTTCAGTTGCTTTGCCCCTAAGGGAAAGGAAACCCCATGAACATCCCATTGATGCCTGAGCATGCTGAACTGATATGTAATGCTGATTGACCGTTGGAGGGGGAAATAGGAAACAGTGAAGAAGCGGATGGCATATTCTCAAAAGGGCATGCCTAGAACTCCAAAGAGGAGCACACACTAGCCACAGCTTTTTGTTGCACATCCCACTTAATGCTGAAATCATGCTCCTTGATGCTTGAACATGACAGATTTCTGAATCTGTACATGTGCATTGGCTCTACCTGAAATTACCTGCATCAGCTGCATTAGCTTAGCTGCTGGATAGGTTTTCTTCTGGAAAGGTATAAGCCTGAAGGAAAAGAAAGCTGAGAAGGACAATAATCCTCTTCAAGGTAGTGTATAGCTGCAACTGATTACAAAGCAATGAGGCTCAACAGAGAACCCCGCAAAGCCTCATTTCTCTACTCTACCATCCCCTTATTTTCTTCAACATTGATTCCAAAAGGCATGTGAAATAGGCATGGATTCTATTTGAAATGAGGAGGAAATAATAAATCGGGACAGAAAAGGGATTGAGTTTTAAAACTCATCAATCTGAGCCTAAGAGCACAGGGGGGGGGGGAGAAGTAATATGGAATGATTTCCCGGGATTGCGGTTGAGCCCACAGCCAGGATAAAGAGATGAGATGTGTGTTGTTGGGTTAGCTAGGACCCCAGGTTTCTGAACTTTTAACATAACAAGGAGCTGTACAGCAATTCAAAAACTGTGAGTGGAGGACATCTAAAGTGAGAGGGGCTTTTAGCCCCACCCAAACAGGCAATAGCTAACAGCTTCCACCCAATCTGGCCACATCTCTTCCAGTACTGAAGGATGCCCTATCCAGTTCAGAATCCTGCAGACAGTGAGATTCTTGATTAAGGAAGCAATAGCCCTATGAATGACAGGGTTAGAGAATCCCTGCTCACCGTCTTGGTATCTCCAGGTACTGCAAGAAGGCTGTAGCTCATGGAAGGCCCATAGCTCAGTAGTAGATATGTAAATCTATATGATATATAAATCTATGATTCTGTGACTCTGTAATGTGCAATTCCAAAACACAGGGAGAAAACTGAATAAGAAACATTTTTAAAAGATTCCTTAAGCTTCATGAAAACCATGAGAAGAAAACAAAACAAAACAGATAAATAACAGCTGTTGATTTTTAGACACATTTTTGCCTCCTAGTCAATTTCAGAAAGTGTGATTTCTGTTATTCTTCTGCTTCCTTTAGAAAGGTCAAATGACTAACTCTAAGCTCCTCACAGTGGGCATCATGATTCAATTTTGATGGTCTCATTTCAACTCCTATTTTTCAAAATCTCTCCACACAGTTTGCCAATATGGCGAGTCCTTCTCAATTAAAACCTATACTGCTCCCGAAAAGAATACTACCAAACCACTGATTTGCCCTTCAAGCATCATAAAGTATAGAGTGATGTAGCTGACATCACTCCTGCCATGCACAGAAAACAAGGAAGTCTGACATTAAAAAAGAGATATTTGCAGAAGGCCTTTCAAAATTATCCATACTGAATGCGGTCAGATAAAATATCTGGGCCATTTTGACAAATTCATTAACTCTGTGGATTTAATTTCAAATTACCACTCTTTACGTGAATATGCACTGGAATTGTGAACAAAATCATTATATTACACTTCTTTTTATGTCTTTGACTCTTCAGATTCAAGAAGAGACCTGAATAGTAGAAAGGTGATAGTTCAGTGGTAGAGAACCTGGTTGGCATGCAGAATGACCCAGGTCTGATCCCTGACATCCTGAGTTAGGAATGAAAAAGATCCCTACCTGAATCCCTGGAAAGCTGCTGCCAGTCAGTGTACTGACCTAGATTTACCAATGAACTGATTTAGTATCAGGCACATTTAGTACAGATACATTTAGTATCCCTGGGAACATAACTGAGGCCAAACTGAGCGTATTTTCACAGTGTTTTCTGCTTGCAGTATATTGACCATTTATGGTCAGCCTGTGGTGCTGTTTCTCTGTATCACTGGTGTTATGTGAAACCTAATGGCTGATTACAGGTAGGTAGCCGTGTTGGTCTGGGTCGAAGTAAAATAAAAAAATTCCTTCAGTAGCACCTTAAAGACCAACTAAGTTTTTGTTTTGGTATGAGCTTTCGTGTGCATGCACACTTCTTCAGATATCTTTCCAGGGTCTTTAAGGTGCTACTGAAGGAATTTTTTTTATTTTACTAATGGCTGATGTCATCCTGCATCACTTACTTCCACTCAGCCACAACCACAGTCTCTGAGAGGACTGGAAATTAGAATTGGCTATTTAAAACCTATTTGTTTCATGCCTGTAGGTGATCCATGTGGTTGGACTCCTGAGTGGTGGGGTGGTCCCATTTGTGCTTATGGATGCACAAGTGTTAACATGGATGCTCCATTGCAGGTATCATGTGTTCCTTGGAGTTGTTGGAGAAGAGGAGCCAGTGGTCTGTGGCACCGGAGGTGGCTCTAGCAGGTGTTTAGTGCACGCATGGATGGATTGTGTAGAAAGGACTAATATTTCAAATACATTCAAGAACATGATCTACTCTGCTATGTCAAAAACACGTTGAAGTTATCAATTATAATTGTCACTTCTACCATCTATTAGCTCATTCACAATTTGTGAATGAGCTAATAGACTGTACCAACTGTGAAAAATGCCATAAATCACAATGTTATTAGTGTCATTCAATAGGAGGTGGCAGCATCTGTCAGGTTTTTGCCAACTTTTTCAAGCTGTGGCAAGTTGGAGTAGGAAACAGCCAATAATTCAAGATGGTGGCTAACACAGATTCAGACATAATGAGCATAACCTTTTCTGCACACGCACTAGAGTGAAGATTTGTGAGACATAAGTATAGTATATAATCACAATTTTAATAACTGTTTGCATAAAATACCTGCAACGAGGAAATTAACTTTGGACTTGGATTTGCATAGAGAATAAAGCATGCCAGATTTCTTTATTGCCCAACTTGTTGGGAGGCCAACACCCATCATTAGATGAGGTTCTCAGTGCCAACTCACCATGAAATTGAGCTGAGGGGGCATCTCTCTTAACCATCCTGTCCCCATTGTCCAGCATTCATCAGGGCAGGTTCTTCAGGTCTCAATAACATCAGACCAAGCAAACCTGTCTAGCTGGCAATGTGAGATGATTGGTCAGATGTCCTTTATTCAGCGGTACATTGAGGTCGTTACGTGGATAGTCACATTGCTATCCACCCTAATTTCCTAGTTGTGACAATATAAAGCAAACCAACAACCAAATGAGGTGCATCCCTCTAACACAGAGGAAGTGCACTAGGCCAATCCAATATATCCCTTCAAAAACCCTACCCTGAAACCGATTGGCTAATCTTGCACTGCTTAAATGATGAGTCACTGCCAAATGATGAAGAGCAAGTTGGAGAGTTCCACATCCCTTTTCACGGAGGAAGCCACTCTCCTCCTATTGTCACAAAAGGCCAGCCATGGTCTCACCACTGTCTCTCTTGAGATAAAGCCTCATGAGGCTTCCTCTATGCAAAGGGGCGATGGGGCAAAATAACCCCTGCTTTCAAAGGAGGCAACATTGCTATGCAATCTGTTTAGAGATTCCGTGTTTTGCAAACATTACTGGAAGCCCGTGTTTGGGAGGGGAACATCATGGAAATACCCATGATGCTATGCACTCAAAGCTGGCCTATAAATAAGCATTTTTTTTTTTCTAGGAGCAGACACAAACCAACCAATGAGTCTTCTACTAAACAAACTACAATCAGAAAACAGCTGGGGAGGGGATGAAACATACAATAAGGAGCAAGAAATGAAACATACAAAGAGTTCAAAAAACATGGCATGGAAATAATCTGCTAATGGCATGTTGAAAGTTGTTACAAAACCATTTGGGCATATTAAGTTTTGCATAGAAAATATAGCTGTCAGCTATTTTAACATCCAGATGCCCCTTTATTGATTACAACTGGCTCTATAAACAAACAAGTCATGCCCCTCCAAATTCCTCTAGCAAGGAACAAGCGGGCTATGTAGGACTGAGATAACGTTTACCTTCAGGGGTAACCTGAGAGTTTTACATTTGCTTAAGGCTTATTTGTTTTAAGCAAAAGGACAAGGCAGAATAGACTGGATTTGACAATAAATGCACTTTGTGAGCCAACTGCAGAGCAAGGCAAAGGAATGTGGATGCAATTGGAAGGATGAGAGACGTAGCTCGGAGGGAAGAAGCTCTTCCAGGCGATACCCACATGAGGAAGAAATTAGACGTGAGCAGCTGGACAAAATAAAAAAAAATATGTTCCTGAAATGTGGACAGCAAATTATTTGCACACAGCAGAGGTTGCAAAATTGCTTCCTTGTTTTTTATGTTGTGGATGAAAATCAGAACAAATGAAGAAGAGACCAGACAGACTGTGTGTCCAGGGGGGGGGGTCCTCTGGAAAGTTTATCTTTCCCTAGTTTACTAATGGACAAAATGCATCTCATCACAGCTATGATGGGGGAGAAAGTTGATTTAGTTACATTTTAATACATGCCTACCTAATTCACACTTCCCAAAGCAAAAGCTGAACAAAGTCACAGCTATCCTTCAAAATCTGCACTTTTTCATTTTGTGATGCAGTTCTCCAATTTTAAAAAATGCATATATAATGTATACATCCATGAAAAACAGAAATGCATGATATTAGGTAAAGTTGAATTCTAAATGCTGACAATTTTTGTGGTGGTTTTTTTTTTAAAAAAAACCATAGACCTGGAAAAATTAGAAACTGATATTATTATTATTTTGATTTACAGAATCACCCATTACAGCTATGGCAAATGCATTTATTTTGATAAACAAAGGCTCGCAGGCCATCAATTAATTTGGCAAAGTATCACATTGCCTCTTGACTATGTCAGGTTTTTAACTAGAATGTAAGAACATATGAAAACCCTGCTGGATCAGGCTAGTGGCCCATCTAGTCCAGCATCTTCTTCTCACAGTGGCCAACCACATGCCTATTGGAAGCACCCAGGCTCTGCACTTTGCCCTCAAAGTTGTAGAGGGTTGTAAAATGGTACACCCCTTCCAACAGAGCACTGCTTTTCTGGCTAAAACAGATTATTGAGTCAAGAATGCTTCCTGCCACATGAGACCCTTGGGAATATCCCATAGTTGTCGTGGTGTCTGCGAAGTCCTGAGCCACATTCAATGAGGCAACCTCAGCATAGATGTCAAGAGTCGAAGTCATACTAGTAAGAAGCTCAGTCAACAAATCTGCTAGGCAGAATGAATGGGGTGAACCAATATCAGTCTCAATTTCCTTTGAATTTTCACTTCCTCTACTAGATATAAATGGTGATATGATTTCATATTTTAACTACAACAAGACCAGCAAGAGTTAAGTTGCAAGGGAGGTAAATAGCCAATAGGAGCTCTCCAGGCAGAAGCAGGGGTATATAAGGAGAAGCAATCAGTCAGAAGGGGAGTGGAGTTGATGAGAGAGGAGGAGAGGATTTTGAGATAGAGAGAGGGTTAGAGAAGCTAGTGAGGTGAGTTGTGGTACAGAATCTGAGAGAGTAATAAGAAGGGAACTTCAGTCAGGGAGGAAAAGGGGGGAACTAGTACTAAAGGTTAAGTTTAAGCAAAAGTACTTGAGAAACCATGAAGAATTTATATGCTTGTAAGATCATCACCTAAATAAACTTAATTGTTTTGGTTTACTTTTCACCTGACTGGAATCCAATATTTGTGTCCCAGTAAGCATACTTACTGGTTGGTGGCAGCAAGGGAAGAATATAGGCGAGGGAGGTACTGGGTCAATAGACCGTTAAACGTCCGGGGGCCCTTTGCCGGTGTATCTCACCACATTTCCCTTCACCTTTTATCAGATTAACAAATTCAGTAATAATTAAAATCCAGTGATGGAAATGATTTCACCACTACTCAGGGGGAAATGTGGGGGTTTCCATAAGCTGTTTTCCCCAGAAAAATGACATAAATAGGGCTAAAACTCTTCCTGCTCCTAATAAAATGGTGTCTTGAGTTGGGCCCAGCTCTCCAAAGACCATTTATTACTTAAATAAATGTGGTCTATTTAAACAAGGTCCTTAATCTAAGCCACTGTTTAATATAAAACAAAAACTATTTATTTTGTTTATTGTAGATTGAGCAAAATGAAGCTTCAGTTTTTCACTTATTAGGCTCAGAGTCACTTTTCGATGCTATATGACTCACGCCATGAGATTACAGGAAGATGTTTAGTGGGGGCTTTTTTTGCTTGTCTGCTTTGAAATTTCACTGTAATCATAACGGCAACTTCAAAACATTTTAGCATACACGTATCAAGATACGTTATGCTTTGATTTAGAGGATCACCAATGTTCATGTAATTACTATCAAGAAATAACGCAAATGAGCCTTTTTCATGTGTTTGGTCTGTCTGCAGGAGACAATTCGGGGGCTTTCTCTTTAAGTTTATAACAGCGTAAACAAGAAAATTGACATTCTACTCATGGATTTAGAGCAAACACCCATTTTATTGAATGCTTTAAAGACTTTAAATGAATGAGATAAGCAGCTCTTGTTGGCATTCATCTAGCATTTATTTTACATCTTTTAAATCCAATCTCAGATGGTAGTTCAGCATCATATAGATTAAGTTATCGCCTGTTAATATATCTCACCCATGGAAAATAGGCATTGTGCTTTACTGATAAGGGGTAGCACATCTATAACTCAGAGGCTGAATGTACAGTGAGAATAAGTAATCACATCAAGATGAGTTAGGGCTGGGAGGGAAAATCCACATTTACAAAAACCCTGGAGAGATCTTCTGAAATTATGTAAGATTTAGCAGGACTTTTATGTTTATTTAAGCATTCCTTTTCAGCAGAAAGGAATAAAAGTTATTGACCCGCAGCAGGGGGATGATCAATCCTCATATGCACACAAGCCCTTTAACTAAACAATTCCTGTCATTTCCCAAAGACAATTGTATAATTCCTGTGATGTAAAATAAAATTCATCCTGCTATGCTCTATCTATGTGTAATTTTTAAGGACAAGGCATGATATTATATCTTTCTTTCCCCTCCAGATGTCAAACAAGTTGCTAAAAGCAACAGTCAGGTCACATCATATTCATTCATTTGTATCTAGTCATCAGACCAGCAAAAAAAACAAATATTTTGCATGAAAATATGAAAGTAACACAGGGGAACAGCAATCGACACCTAACACCTTTATCAAGACTGAGCAAAACATCACAAAGTAATGAGGTAGCTTCTGAGTTCATCCCAAAGTCTCATTCAGACTGGATGATAAGTGGAAAGAAAGAAAGAAACAGTAACAATGTGGGGAGAAGGGTGCTGGTGGGCCTAATAGAAAAGCCCCAGTCTGCAGGTTGTAATGGCATAGCTGCCAAGTTTTCCCTTTTCTTGTGAGGAAGCCTATTCAGCATAAGGGAATTTCCCTTAAAAAAGGGGAGAACTTGGCAGCTATGTGTAATGGAGCTTTGCAGAGTTCATTAGATTAGAATAATGCAGAGGTAGCTACCATGGTGTCCCACCAGGAAGGAGGGCAAACAAATGTGTGTATCTCTATATAGTGTTTTAAGACCCCCTTGGGGGGGGATATAAATAAATAAGGTGAATGGATGGCTTACCCCACTTTGTAATCAATACAAGGAATAGTTTTGCTTTGTTTTTAAGAAAAAGCTTCAGGCATTGCAGCAATAAAGAGAGAGGCTGGGAAAGAGACACAAAGCAGGAGCTATTAGTTTTTCCAGGGCAATTGCCCATGTTCTAAACCACTACTTTAATAGATCAAACATTGTGTTGCCTTTACAAATATATGAAAATTGACACAGCTACCATAAAGTTGTATACTTGGGGGAAAGTTTCATTTGGAGAGAAAAAATGAGTTTACTGTAGATCACCTCTCACTATCCACTCCTGTCAGGGGCCAGGATTCTGAAGCAGAAGGGGTAAGTCTTGCAGAGGACCCAGAGGACTCCATGGATGATTTTGGGTGGCCAGAGACTCCCTTGCTCAGTTGCAGTAAGTGACTAATGGAAGTGAAAGGAAGAATAAATTTCACTTCTGACTCTTTCTCTCTCTCTCTTCTTATGTGGCAGTGCCTTCTTTTTGTCCCTGGTCTCTACCAGTGCATCTTCCCGCCCTTTCCCAAATAGCCTGCCTCCCTTGAAGGGGTTGTTGGCCAGGCTGGTCTTGGCTTTGGCACTCCCCTGCCACTGTTTTAGCCAGAGCTGCCTGCAGACCTCCCCGTCTGCTGCCATGGACCTTGCTGCAAAGTGCAAGGCATTTGATGAGGCCACACAGGTGGAAGCCTTTGGCTAGCTTTGCTATTCCCTGCTGGGCATAGACAAACTCTGGTGGGACCTCTGTCTGAAGAGCCTGAGCTGCTCTGGCCATGAAGGAATCTGCAGCTGAGACCTTAATAACTAGGGCAGAAACTTCATGTGATCTGCACAACAAAACCTCTGCCCTTTCGTCCTCAGGGGTAACCCTGCTCACCTCTGGAAACCATGGATCCATGAGCGAGGGAACATATGGGGGCATCTACGAGAGGAACACTCAGAAACCCCACTCCAGACTTATCAAATGGATATAGCCGCTTTATGAAAGAGCGTGTTGCCTTGGAGGCCCCAGGTGTCTGCCATTCCTGCAAGATGCTCTCCTTAAACTCCACTGGATGGAAAGGGGCGAAACCCTCTTGGGGGCCTAACACACATTGCCTGCTGCCTGGGGTTGGCTCCTTGGCTTCCTGGGCCTGCTCAGGGAGTTTAAATAGTAACAACTCACAAGTAAACATGGTGAGGATTATAACTTTAATAATACCTATTCTATGCAATATTTGTTTTGATATTTTGTTTCTTTTTAGAATTTTTGTTTTAAGAATAAACCCTACGTGTTTCAGCAAAATAAAATAAAAAGTCACTTTAAAACATCTTTAGAATGCATCCCCTTTTCTTTCTTTTTCTGGTCATTTCTTTGTGTGTGTGCCCCCCCCCTTTCCTTTAAGTAATTGAAGGATGGTTTTACTTGATGTCTATCTTGTTCCCCCCATGAGATTTATAATACCCAAACCTGAATTAAGCTGGCATTATATCTTGAAAGACCAAGAAAGTACAACTCTGCTTTGACTGTTCAGTGCAGCCAACGCATTGGCTTTGAACTAGTAGAAACCTTTCAGGGCAAAAGCTTAAAGAAGCTTATGAAGATGAAACTGGGGCTCTCTGTACTTTCTCTCATTTAATTTCATTCAGCTCCATAGAAGGGAATTGTCAAATATTCTCATACTCTCCAACATTTTGACCAATGAAAATATGGGACACTGTCATATACAAAACCCTCTTCTCTCAGGAAACATAACTGACTGACCCCCCCCCCCCACACCACCCCTGTTGCAGACTGTTAAATTCCCTTCTCCAGAAGGTTTTTAAAAATAAAAATCAGAAGAGCAAGTGTGGTGTAGAGGTTAGAGCACTGACCAGGACCTAACACCGAATGTGTATTAATTAAAATAGCAATGCAATACATCTAATTGTAGCATGACAGACCTTGACCAAGTGACTTGTGTGCCTGCTAGGCCTGCTATCCAGATGCCCTCCTCATGGCCATATTCATTTTCTTAGACTTAGAAAATGCTTCAGGCTCTTCTCATGCCACTCCTCTAGGCTCATACCACTCCCTATCATGGCACAAATCCCAGGAGGGGACCAGCTGCTGACACCAGACACTCCCAACTGGCCCTATTTTCCAGAGAAAGTCCAAGATTTACAGAAACTATCCTGGTTTCTGATTTGATCCTGGAATGTCTCGCTTTTCCTTAGGACACCCCTATTTTCATCAGAGAAATGTTGGAGGGTATGGAGTTATGTGACCCCCAGAGCCAAGGAGATAAATAACTATACAACCTTTAGAAGACCTCTGAAGGCAGCCCTGTATAGGAAAGGGTTTTTTAAAAAAATGCTAAATGTTTTATTATGTTTTTTTATGTATGTTGGAAGCCACCCAGAGTGGCTGGGGCAACCCAGTTAGGTGGGTGTGGAAGTGGCAGCAGCAGCAGCAGCAACAACAACAACAACAGTAATGAAATAGGATGCCCCTATTTTCATCAGAGAAATGTTGGAGGGTATGTGATACAAGAATCCCCCAGTCCTCCTCCTTGCTGTTGCTGATTGTTTATTTGCTTTCCCCAAGAATACAAGCATTACAAAAATTGAGAAGCAGCAGTACCCTCCACTTCTCTTGTCCTCTCTTTTTAGCATTTGGCTCTGATGGAGATGGCAAGCAAATAGGCCATGGGTGGGGAACCATGTTCAGCCCAAAGTCAACCTTCTAAGGGCCACATGCTATTAGTAGATAGAGCCAGAAGCAAAAGTGGGCAGGGCAGTGAATGAAAATTTAGTAGTCTATGAATGTAAACTAGTAGTCTAGTTTTCACACCAGCTACACATCCCTCTCTATCCTCCATCCAGGCAAGCAGGAAGCATTATGAAAAGTTATTAAAGACATTGCAGGGGCATTGCAGGAGGTTGGAGTAGATGACCCTTTGGGTTTCTTCTGGTTCTACAATTCTATGATTTCAGCCAGGCAAAAGTCTCCTGGGGTGCAAAGCTGGGCAACTAAGGGGGTGGTTTGGAAGAGGTCTAACGGCCAGATGGAGAGGCCTAGAGGGTCACATTTCAGCTCCTTGGCCTTGAAATAGGCAGTGGTAGTGAGGTGGGTTCACTCATGAATTGTGAGACCCCCCAACTCCTTGCCCAAAATATCTGGAGTTGACATCAACATCCGTCCATATTTGGTTATTACAGCTCTTTCCTCACTTTCTGCTTTCATATGCCCTTTCATATTTAGAAATGATGCAATGAAAGTCGACTGAGGAAAAAGCTCTGTAATTTTATAATTAGGATGTTAGCAGAACAGGACAGTCATAATTATTAAATTAAACCCAATTACATTAAATTAATTAAACAAGCAGCCCACCCAGTCCCTCTGTCCCAGGGGTCCTGACAGCGTGTTCTTATGTCACTCATCTTCTAAAACTGCTGTGAAGTAGGTCACTATTAACATTTCAGAAATGAGGATCTGATACTGCAAGCCCATGACACCAAAATCTATACACTGAGAACACAGCCATTTCTTCATACTCCACAAAGTATTATTTCACAGGATAAATAAAACAATCAAGGTTCCTTGCCTTCTCCTACAGTGGCCTCCCCCAAACTGGTGCCCTGCAGATATTTTGTACTAGAAGTCTCATCTGATGTTTGGGAAGATTCCAACCAAGAGCACAATAAAATGCAGTTTTTATTTGGGTGGCCTATAGTCCAGTGGTAGAGCACATGTTTTGCAACTACAAGGTCACAGGTTCAATATCTGGTATCTCTGTTTTATAATATGCAAACGTCAGAGGAAGAGAAAGAACTGCTTGAGATGTTGGGGAACAGGCATTAGGCAGAGTAGAAAATACTGGTCTGGATGGAGCAATGGTCTGACTCAACATAAGCCAGTGAGAAGCACTCCATGGCAGAATACATGTTTTGCATGCAAAAGGTTCTCCAAATGCATCCCTGACATTTTCATATGAATAGGACATTGGATAACAGGTAATGCAAATTGGGGGTGGCTGAATCTGTCCATTTCAGATTATCATTTTTCCCAGTATTAAGTTTCGTTCTCAACATTTCCATATCATTTTGTAAGTTCCTTTTAAAAAAAACCTCATTAAAATTATCAGCATTTTAGTATGAATTTCTCATAATATACACATTTTTGGCAAATCAATTTCCCGCTTGGCAGGGGGTTGGACTGGATGGCCCTTGTGGTCTCTTCCAACTCTATGATTCTATGATATAATGCATTTTTGTATTCCCATAATATAACATATTTTAATGTTAGTTTCACTAATATGGGTATGATTATGCACACTTAACCACAATTTATGCATTTTTGTACACATTACTTGGCCCAAAAACTCCCCTGAAAAATTCAGAGGCTTGAATGTCAAAGGATGGCTTCATTTTGGATTTGATATCCCGCTTTATCACTACCCGAAGGAGTCTCAAAGTGGGTAACATTCTCCTTTCCCTTCCTCTCCCACAACAGACACCCTGTGAGGTGGGTGGGGCTGAGAGACTTCAGAGAAGTGTGACTAGCCCAAGGTCACCCAGCAGCTGCATGTGGAGGAGTGGAGACACGAACCCGGTTCCCCAGATTACGAGTCTACCGCTCTTAACCACTACACCACACTGGCTCTCAACTCATGTCAACTCATGTCTTGTTTCAGAAAGTGCAAACAAGGTTGGTTAATTTGTACCATGAATAGAATGGAATTTCTCCTCCACCCCTAATGGAAAAGACCACTGACTGCTACACTGAAGGGCTGCTGCTAGTCAGAGTAGACATTGTTGAAGTATGGAACAAATAAATCACTGGGCAATCACTGACTCAGCCATATAAACAAATAATTAATAGCCTGAGTTGAAATAAGACAGATTCCCAATTTCCTTGAATAAAATAAATTCAGAGGAGTATTGTACCTTCTAAATCGGAAGCCACATCAAACTCGTAGAATTTGCTCTCCAATATATTTTGGCTTAACCTTTGAAACACAGATTTCTGAATAATCTATCCATCCGCAAGTCTTTCCTAGAGCTAGATTTAACTGTCTCCTTTCCACATTATTGGAAGGACATTTTCAAGGTGTCCCATCTGAGGGTTGTGGCTGTCCCTAGGGAGATGAAATGGTCAAAATGTTCTTTGAATATAACCATTATAGAGAGGAACTTAATAGACTACTTTTCCTCCTTGTGAGGAAACACCCAAGAAGGATACCAGAATGGTACCTGGAATATTTCTTGGCTGATGCAAACAAGCTACTTTCACTGGCCTAGTTTATTTCCTCTGTTCCAATGTTTTGAAAGTTGATAGCCCCATTTTAATTGTAATTCTATCTCATATTTTTATCTTTTGCAGCATATAATACTTTAGATACATTGCAGTGGTACCTCTGGTTATGAACTTAATTTGTTCCGGAGGTCCGTTCTTAACCTAAAACCGTTCTTAACCTGAGGTACCAGTTTAGCTAATGGGGCCTCCTGCTGCCGCCGCGCCATTTCTGTTCTCAACCTGAGGTACTACTTCTGGGTTAACGGAGTCTGTAACCTGAAGCATTTGTAACCTGAAGCGTTTGTAACCCAAGGTACCACTGTATATGTTTTACCTTTTGTATTATATTGTATTTTAAGCAAGCAAATGTTTTAATTGCTCATTCTTTTATCCTTTGTATGTTTTAGTGGGTCTAACCATATAATAAATGATTGATTGAAGTCATATGCCAAATCAGTAGTTTTGCAAAGGTGAGGTCTTATTCCAGCCACTCATAAAACTTCTGTTTGTAGACCTAGACTATTTTTGCACATAATTTGAAGGGGAAATATGTATGTGTGTGTGTGGCTTTAATTTAATAAATGAGGCATCATTTTAGGCACTAAGCATAATAAACTCTTATTTGCAATGAGCAGATTCATAAATTCATGCTGTTAAAAACTGTTTTCTATCAGAAATGGCCCAGCCTCCTATGGTTTTCATTCAGACTCAAGTTCTAAACAGCAGGAGAGACTTTGCTCATCACAAATATACTCTTATCATTAGAGAGTTTCCCTTTACTACTGGGGAACCAATTGAGAGTCTCTCTGAAATGTTTTCATCTCAAGCAAAGCACACACAGCTGTAAAATTTCTGACTTCCATCTTTCCAATATTTGCAATGAAGTGGATCACATTTTTATGCTACACAAGCTCCACATAATGAACAGAGATGAATAATAAGTGGTGGAAACATCAAAACCTCCGCCACAGTTGCTTGTTATTCTAAATAAAGCAGGTGTGTTTTCAGGAACTGGTACTGATGCATGTTTACCCAGAAGTAATTCCCACTGAATTCAACGAGGCTTACTCGCAAATAAGTCTACAGGATTACAGCTAACCATATTGTCTTCAATGGGGCTTACAGTAAAGTTTGCTTAGGATTGTAGCCTTCAGTTAAACCATGTTTTCCTTTTTTCCCCCTTTTAAATAGTTTTTATTGTTTAAAATCAACAAAGCAACAAATACACACTTACATATAAAAAGGAATAATAAGGTGGGGAGAATAATAAGGGAGGGGAAAAAGAACCAGCGATACAATGAAAAAGATCGATAAAAAAAAAGAAGAAAAAAGAAAAAAAGAAAGAAAAAAGAGGGCAAAAGAAACCCTTATTCTTCCAATATTTCGTCAAAACTTATCCTCACAGGTTTACAGAACAAATAAGAATACGAAACAAATACACTCATCACATCTACATATAGATACTTCCTGTCCCTTTTGTTGCACACTTTTCTATATCCTATGTTTCACAGGCTTATATTAATAATATCTCTTTTTTCTCCTCATTATTATTCTAATCCTTTCTGTTTCTCTCAAGCATCATTCAATGTCCATGAGTAGAGAGCTATTTGGGTAATATGTTTTAAGATAGTTCTTATACACTCTCCACTCTTTCACTGCCTTTTGTACAGGTATATCTCTCATTGAATCTGTCAACCATGCCATCCTAATATAGTTTAACATTTGTGTTTGCCAGTCTATTACTGTGGGCAGCGTCTCGCTCTTCCAATTTTTAGCTACCAAAATTCTAGCAGCGGTCACAGCGTATAGGCATAAAGATCTTATTTCCTTATTTATTTCCGATGGTAGGATATTTAAAAGGAACATTTCAGGCATTTTTTAAAATGTTATTTTAAACATTTTCTTTAGTTCTTCATATATCTTGTTCCAGTATTCTTTTATATTTTTGCAGGACCACCACATGTGGTAGTATGTGCCATCTTCTTTCTTGCACCTCCAGCACCTCGGACTTATACCCCCATACATTTTAGCCAGCTTACATGGTGTTAAATGCCAACGGTATATCATTTTCATACAATTTTCTCTTAGGTTGAAACATGCTGTAAATTTTAGATCTTTCTCCCACAATCTCTCCCACTGATCTATGTTGATGTTATAACCCAAGTCTTGGGCCCATTTAATCATTGGGGTTTTAGTTTGCTCCTCGATCGTCTCCCATTCTAAAAGATAGTCGTACAATAGGGAAATTTTCTTCTTCCTTATTTTTGTTATTATCTTTTCAAATCTTGACATTTCTGTTGCTAACCCTGTCTCTCTATCTACGATTAGTTTCTGATTCAGTTCAAAATATTGTAGCCAGCTCGTTAATTGATTTTTAATTTCTTCATACTTTCTCAGTACTGGTTTCCCTTCTGTTGTCTCTAGTACTGTTCTGTATGTGGGCCAGTTGTTACTCATGTTTCTCCTTTTAACCGCAATGGCCTCTGTGGGAGAGGTCCAGAGTGGTATTTTGGGCTCCAATATCCCTTTGTACCTAATCCACTGCCTGAAGAGGGATTTCCTTATCACATGATTAAGGAACCCTTTGTGTACTTTTATTTTCCCGTAGATCAGGTATGCGTGCCAACCGAATCGCCTATCGTGGCCTTCTAGATCTAATATGTCTGTTCTTTCTAGTTTTATCCATTCTCCTAGCCACACTAATCCCACCGCTGCGTGGTATATTTCGAGGTCGGGTAGCGCAAATCCACCTCTTGATTTTTTATCTATTAGTGATAAATGCTTTATTCTGGGCTTTTTGCCGCCCCAGACGAATCTTGCAATTTCCCTCCTATGGCAAGCCCCATTAGACAAAGTGAGACATAATTGTGAGTAAACCTGCATAGGGTTGCACTGTATACTTGCAGTTCCAAATACACATTCAATGCAGTGAGTCTCACTGGGCTGGACTACCCTTCTAAGTAGCACTGTATAGAGTTGCACTGTAAGACCTTGAAAATTAGAGGTGCAGAGAAAAGGTTTCACCTGATCATATGCCAACGGGATATTCTCATGTTAACATAAGTATTCCCAATTCCCTAAAATCCATAGAAGTAACTATTTGCAGCTCAAATCAAGTAGCAGAGTCACATAATGAGAGGCTGAGTATTAGAGAAGTTGAAATGCCATTTTAAAACACAAACTAGTCCATGAAGCAGAATTAATTATACATACACCATCTGACAAATAGTCAAGTTGAAAACATCAAACAGTGGGGATCTCACAATCTTTCTTGGTAACTAGTTCAATTTGCGAAACAATCCCCCCCCCTTAACATTTTAAAATGCATCTTTCTGTTCTTTCATTTGCATGTTAAATCTATGGCCTGACCAAATAGTGGGACTATATTAAATGTGGGGGTGCAGGTATATACATAGTATTAGGAAACATGTATAAATGTTAAGAAATTTATGTGAATGGAATTTTGTGAGGTTGCAATCCAGGGAGGGTGATGTGAGGAGGACTCAATAGCCATGTGTTCTTTGATCCCAGCCCCTCAGAGGTGAGGCTGGGATTGAAGGGCACATGGTGTGCTTTTCACGCCATCCTCCCCAAGCCGCTTTGTGGGGCTGGGATGTAATCAGATCCCAGCCTTGAAAAGCAGTGCAGGGCTGGCCTGGGGAGGGTGGCATGAGCACTGACCCCCCCCTGAAAATGCATCCAGGGCAATCACCCTAACAGCCCCCCCCCCACTGCTATACCCCTGACTTGACATGAATTGAAGGATATATAACAAGGGGGAAATGGAATATTATTCCAATGTTTCTTCACAGTGGAGAGATTTTGATATGGACTAGGACAGAAGAATTTACTACAGGCATAGGCAAACTCAGCCCTCCAGATGTTTTGGGACTACAATTCCCATCATCCCTGACCACTGGTCTTGTTAGCTATGGATCATGGGAGTTGTAGTCCCAAAACATCTGGAGGGCCGAGTTTACCTATGTCTGATTTACTATTACTCAATATGGAGTAATAGTGGTAGGAATTAATAGTGGTAAAGTTGATATTAAAGAAAAAACATGGTTTTACCAATAATAATAAAATGTCGGGAACCCCTCTTTGACTTTTCATGGGAAATGGAAATTAATGATTCTGAGAAACCCTTTGAGTTAAAAGAAAGATCGTTTCTTCTTCTTCTTTGGCAATCACTCATAGCCGAGTAAGATTGTCTTCCATAAACATGGTTTTAACATTGTGTCTGTAAGTGACTGTGGAGGCCAATTCTGGACCCACATGTCCTTCCACAGTGGGGACATTGGTTCCCAGGCTGGAGTTGATCATGGTGTGGATTTGCCAAGTGTGCCTTCCTCTTAGCACGTTTCTCCCTTGTGTTCTGAGTTCGAGTGTCTTCACCCACCCATTTTTTTAATGTAATCAGAAGATGGAAAATTGGAAGCCTTTTTTCTCTAATGTTTCTTTTCATTTTGTCTTTTATTTTTTTCTCTTTCTCTCTGATTTTCTGTTCTTTTCTTTCTTTCTTTCTTTCTTTCTTTCTTTCTTTCTTTCTTTCTTTCTTTCTTTCCCCTTTCTCTGAGTCCTATGTCTGGAGCCTTTATTAAGGTCCAGGGTTTGCATACTCATTGGGGTGGTAGATGGCTGATGGAGGACACTGGGTGAGAGACAGGGAAATGTGGGTCTGGGAGGAGAAAGGAAAGACCCCCAGGTGAGAATTAGGAGGGCTCACTACCTTCTGTGGGTGGTAAGGGCTAAGAATTACCTTGGGCAGGTTCCGGTTTCCGCCTGCAGGAATGGCGGACCTGTTTTCCATCTCTCTGACCTTCGTAAGGAATTTGGCGGTTGCTAGGGGAGTAAATGGCAACCCCCTACCCTCTCCGGGGGTTACGGAGAGGGGCCGCTGGCCCGCGATGCCCCCAGACCCACTCCGACTGTTTTTGGAGTGGGGGGAGCTTGGGCTGAGCACTTACAAGGGCCAGGACTCCCGGACGCTAATCTGCATGGCGGGGATTTCCATGGTTAAAGAAGATAATTAGGCTTAAATCTATGGACATACTTCAGAAGGAGGGGAAGAAGCGCTGTTTACTGCTGAGAAATTTATGCTGCTGAGGGAGAGGAGTCAAAGATTGTACTGCATCTGGAAGAAGGATTGATGGGGACGGAGCGATAAGGGAAGTGAGTTTTTATTTTTTTTTCTTCATATTGTTGCCTCGTACCTTCCCGGACACGATGTCCTGGCTTGTTTGGAGTGAAAGAGAAGCAAAAGACTGTGTGAGTTGAACTTTATAACTGTTGTTACTGAGCATATTTTTTAAAGATGTGGAGTTGCCGATGAGAAAAGCCCCCCCCTAATCGGACGGAACGAGTTCTGGACGCGTTCGGAGGATTTATGAGCTGTGACGCACTTTAAATTGGAGCAGCGACCTGAAGCTAAGTTCAGCTATAGGGCAAGGAGATCCATTAATTTACCAAGAGTCTATGGTTTGAAGTTTGGGTCTCCTGCCTGGAAAAGCTGTAAATTCTATAATGATCGTAAATCTTCATGGCTATGAGAGAAAACGAAAGTGATTTGAGCTTTTTAAGATGGCGCTACTTCGAACTGCTTCGACGCAACAGGGAGCTCCATTAAGAAGATTTATGGGGAGGCTGGACTGATTAACTCACACAGGAGAAAGAACATCTGTGAAACTTTGTTTGATATTTATCTCAGCAGCTGGGAAACAATCGGATGAAAGTGGAAAACATCTATGTGACTGTAAGGGGAAGATCTGGATTATTATGAACTTGGAGGACGATTTGAATTTTAGAAAAAAGACGGCAGTGGACAGTTGCGAGGAATTCCCAATTTCTTGAAGCATGGGAACCCAAATAAAAAATTCTTTAGATGATTTGGCATAACATTCGGTTTGATTGATATATATATGTGTATAATTTGAAATATTGAATGTGATATAATTGGTTTTAATTGGAAAATTAATAAAAATATTTTTTTAAAAAAAAAAGAATTACCTTGGGCAGAGGACTCTGTATTCTACTTATTCTATTTGTGATTTTGTAGCGGTTATCTTATTGTATTATGAAAAACTTAAAATAAAAATCTTCTTTAAAAAAATAAACATATAATTATCATTTAATACATCTCTAGATATTAAAGAAAAACAATCAAATATGTAAGTGCATTAGAGCAGGATCCCCCCTAAAAGGTGGGTATGGGAGAGGTAGCATTTTTGAAAAATAATTGGATGGCAACTTAATAGCTCCATTAGATTATCAACAGGAAGTGCTCATGTCTCAGAGAGTCATAGAGAATGTCAAACATATGATATCAATCCATTAACAAAGCTAGAGTCCATGGCAAAACATCTTTCAGCATACTCTGCCAGCGGTGACTGTCAACTACAACAATCCATTCAGTATAATTCTTTAATGAAAATTTTGTTTTCACTCCAAGGTACTTGACACTTTTTATGGTGTTTGGGTCATGAGCATGTTGAGAAACTGAAAAGGCTTTGTTGAAACTGTAAAGAACCGTGTAGGAGTATGAAAGATAAGAAGCAGAATAATTGTGCTTTCATCTGAGTGATCTAAAGGTTCTTGCTCGCAGGTTTGTATGCTATAAGGGCAGCATCTCAGATGGTCACCACCCCCATTGTTAGAGAGACCAACTATATATGGAGGGAATGATTCCTCAAAATAAGAGGTGTCTTGAACAGGTATGATGTGAATCAGGACCCAGTGATTGGATTTGGGGTTCATATTTTCAGATTGGACTCCTGGGATGTCAGAATCGAAGACAAACTCTGAAGCCCTCTAGATATACTTTGAGATGTCTTCACAATGTCCTCTCAATTCCCAATGCTTCTGGCAATTCCAATGAGGTAGGTGGAAGAGGTGCATCTGAAATGATGAGACTTCACAGAGGCCCTCAATGGCATCAATGCAAAATTGGTGGGTCCATTGTATTTGGGCATAAGGACAACACCAGCAGACCATAGGAAGTACATGGGAACCACCTAAGGAATTCAGGAGCGAATTAGTCCTTCTGCAGTGAGCCTACCTCAAGTGGGGATGGGGTAGGATTTCAACTATTTAATATTAATAACCATAAATATTTAATAGTTTTGAAAATAAGATGCGAACTGAAACACAACCTTCCTTTTAATTCTCAGAATTTTGTAATGCAGTTATTCAGCTAAGTAATGCATATATTAATGAAGATAACATGCAAAGCTGTATTATTTCAGGCCAGACTGCATACATAAATGTGTCTCTTAGGAGAAAGTCTCACTGAAATGCTGGTGAATTTTCACAATGACTTCTTGTTTTAAAAAAGATACGGCAAACTGATGCAGAAATGTACAGAACTGAGGTTAAGGTGGGGGGGGGGGGATGAGAAACTAAGAGAAACCAGAATTGACAAGTTCACCTATCCCTAACTTCCAGTCAATAACCCATTAAGTTCAATCATCTTCTTGGCTAAACATCAGATGCCACATACAGTATAAAGTATTTTTCTTTTTCATTCAATAGGCATTTCCTAATCATGCAAATAAACCGTTTACTTGGTATACATATTCAGGTAATTACAGCTGAATTCCTGCAGTGGTGGCAGATATTATTATTACTATTAATCATGTTCATTAAATTTCTATAGTGCTCTTCATCGAACTGGGGTGGCAGCTAAATCTTAGTTCAGTGTTGCTGGGGGGGGGGGGAATCCTGAGCTTTTTTTCTTATTGTAACAAATGCAAACTGATTTGGAAATGTGAGGAACTGATTTTAAGATTTGAAAAATGAGAAACAGAGAACCAAAATTGACAGATACAATGCAGCAGATTGTTGGAGAGGACACGGAGTGTCAACTGCCTATCTTCTTTCTTTATTGACTGCAGAATAGCAGCCACTGAGTTCTTGCTAAACTAACAAGGCTGGCACTTTTGAAGAACCTTTCTGCTGACTGGCTATGTTTTGCCAATGCATTCAGAGCAAATCATACAAATGAGGTTTCGATGAGCAGACAGATCGACAGAAAGATTTAGAGGTGAGTGAACCAGGATATGCTGAAACATGGACCTTTGTTTGCATTTTTCGTTTCTTATTTTGCAAAGTCTGCAGCAATCAAGACCTGAAAATATATTCATACACAGTGCCAAGTATCATAGGAGACCACCAAAGACAATATAATATTGTTATTCCTTATTCCTCTCTATTCCAGGAAGTGAGAAATTCCAAGGATATTTTTTCTTCCTTTAGAAGAGAGATCACTGGATACTTATGACATTTGGGGGGAAGGTATTTGCTTGGTTTACAAATATATATGTAAAACATAGGTGAAGGCAAGCAACATATGCAGTCCGAATATGCAGCAGATCCCTACAAATACCTGCACCGACAAGGTTCCAGCCAACTTTCACTAGCCCCTAGGTGTAGTACACTGAGTAGATGAAAAAGCCCATCACCACAGGCCAGTTGGAATGCTGGACAAAAATTGCTTCTCAGCCTTGAAGCAAATTAATTTTTTTGTACCCACAGGGTGGAAGGGCAGATACCACACTGTAATCAGAAGAGGAAATGAGCAGGGTCATCAGCACCTAATAAAGGCATGCCATGTCCCATCTTCTTGACGTGTATGTAGTGTGGCAACACCCCTCACCCAATGCCTTGCTAGGCAGGGCCGGCTCTAGGGGTAGGCTGGGTGGCGCAGGGCGCCAGGACACCGGGCCGGCAGGGGGGGGCAGAGCGATCTCTGCACCACGGCGCCAGGGCACCCGACATGCTTGAGACGGCCCTGTTGCTAGGATCTGGGACTCAGCTCACAGCCACTACCCCCATCCAGAAATGGACTTAGGAAGACTATAGGAAGCTGTCTTATACTGAGCCAGACTGCTGGCCCATCAAGCTCAATACTATCTACACTAATTGGCAGTGACTCTTTTCCAGCTCTATGAAGATCTCTACTGGGACTGTCTGCATCCAAACAAAATTCTCCACTGTTGAGCTCCCCAAATTATCTATTAATGCTATCTGTTGCAAGTTCCTCTGTCTGGTGTTTTAGACATTCCTAGTGAGAAAATCTATTACCCTAACTGAAGAAGAGCACCGACTCCTTCCACGTCCCACCAGCCAAACTTGGAGATGCAGCAATAGCTATCCTTCCCTGAAGAAATGTGACACATTAAATAAAGTCGTGCCTCTTAAATCTACTATGTCAGCAGTCCTGGGTGAAGAGAGCAAGCCTCTCAGGGGAAGCTGGTCACAGGGACAAGGTGAGGCAGAGCAATGCCTAGATTTTTCCTGCACCTCAAAATCCAAAGGTATTGCCTAGCTGCCTGTGTATCTCCCCAGAGTCATTTCCTATCATCATTTCCTATCATCCTGTTTTTAGTCCCTTTAGTCTTCTCTGTGTGCCTGCTCTACCAGCCGATCACAGCTGTGAATAGCACAGCCAATCACAAACATCACTATGAACAGCAGGTTCTCCTTATTCACCTTTGGCCTGGGAGAGTGGGGAGTTGGAATTTAAGGAGGAGGAATTTCTCAGACTAACCTCCTTCACAAGGTTGACTTATGTTAGATACTAAGTACAGTAATTGCACTACTGCAGGGGTGGACATTGGAAATGTAGCGCCCTGTAGAAGGCCAACATTTGGCACCCCTCACCAGCTCTTCTGCCACCTTCCCAAAGACAGGTAAGCAAGACTTTGGGAAGGAGGTGTGAGGGCTCTGGCAGGGTCCTAGAGCACTCCCGTCTCCTTTCCAAAGTTGAGCAAGTGCTAACTAGGGATTGGGAAGGAGGAAGGAGGACTCTAGTCCCCACGTCTTCTTCCTGAAAGAAGCATTTACTAAGCTTTGGAAATGAGGCAGGAATGTACCCCCTCACCTTAGTGCCTTGTGTGTGTGGGAGGGAAACCGATTGCTCTGCCCTAAATCCATCTACAGTGGTGCCTCGCTAGTCGAATTTAATTCGTTCCACGGGTCTTTTCTTATAATGTAACCAAAAATTCGTCTAGCAAATCCCATAGGAATGCATTGAATTTTTATTGCATTTTTTTGCCCATAGGAACGCATTAATTGAATTTCAATGCATTCCTATGGGAAACCGCAATTCGCTAGACGAATTTTTCGTAAAACGGATTCGTCTAGCGAGGCAACCTCCGCTCGAAAAAATCCTTTCGTTAAGCGGAAATTTCGTTAAGCAGGACATTCGTTAAGCGAGGCACCACTGTACTGCATTACAACACTGCCCACTGTGTCTTTGCAAGGGAGGTGGATTGGGAGAAAACCAGGAAAAAATGACCCCACCAACTGCAGTGGTCACCCTTCACCATTGCTGACACTGCAGTCTGGAGACAGTGCATTAGGAGATAGTGTTTCAGTTGTCCCTCATAGTTTGGACAACATGGGGGATTTTTCCAAAAGGAGGGGGTGATTTTTAATGTGTGTGTGTAACTGAGCAGCAAGTCGTAACAAGCCCCCCCACACACACACTTAGTTTGTTCGAAGTAGCTGTGCTCCCTGTTCCAGCATCTGCAGGGTAGCTTACAAATGTGTTACAAACAAAGGCTATTCTGCAACTAGAGTGCATTATGCCCCACTTCTCGCTTTGCCCACCTACGCACCATTGACTGTTGCTCAATTCAGGTTTATAGCCTTATCTTGCTTTTCTTTACCTTTGTGTTTAAAGTACAATAATATGTCTGCAGCAAACCTGAAGGGGACATTCCTATGCATGTTGAGGGAAATCTTATGAAGAAAATCTAAAAGTAGTGCAATTGTATTAGCTCATTGTCTTTGCACCTTAGAGATCCCCGAGTCTTTAACTCTCCATCTTACACACTGACCATTCCTATTCCTAGGGCTATTCCTAGGAGTATTGGGGGGGGGCAGGGGGCTGGCAAACAGCATTGAAAGCAGAATTGGTTAAGACTACCCTGAGAGCATCATGAATATGAATAATCGGGAATGCATGAAAAAAGCAATGTCTGGAGGGTCCCTAGATAACACCTCTTTAGAGAGGAAGTTCACAATGTTAGGGACTGCCACAGAGAAAACCCTCTCCTGTCCATTGTTCCCTGTACTGCATCTTCTCCATTCCTTTGATTCACTTTACATCATGGTAATGACCCCCCCCCCCAACCAGCTTACTTTTGGGCACACTACTTAGCTACCACTTAGGAGCAGTGCACTCTATCTCACCTCTGCTATCTCTTGAACTGGCTTTCCTTTTTCTTCATTTGCTGTTGCTTAAGTGGGGACAGCAAGACCCTCCCACATCAGCCTGCTGGGTGGTCCGGAGGTGGCAGGCCAACCAGGCTGTGGGACTTCTGACCATGCCAGTTGTGTGGGTTCCCAAAGCCCAGGGTCAAGGCAGTCATGCCTATTCCCCCTCTCCCATGAACATTATTGTCACTGCCAGTCTGTGTTTGGACTCTAGCTAGCCTTTGGCATCTATCGCTGAATTTATTGCTGATTCAGTAATGGGCCTTGCTTGCACCTGTCTGGATGTCACCATATTTAAACCCATGCTTTCGTCGTCTGTGCTATGTCCACAACAAATTAAGTTTGTAAATTCTGAGAATGCCAGTTGCTGGGACTCACAAGTGAGGGGAGAGAAATTGCCCTCAAGTTGTGCTTGTAGGACTTCTGAATAACTTCCTGACAGTAAGAGCTGTTCGACAGTAGAATTTGCTGCCAAGGAGTGTGGTGGAGTCTCCTTCTTTGGAGGTCTTTAATCAGAGGCTTGACAGGCATATGTCAAGAATGCTTTGATGGTGTTTCCTGCTTGGCAGGGGGTTGGACTGGATGGCCCTTGTGGTCTCTTCCAACTCTATGACTCTATGACTCTATGATTCTATGATTCATACACATCCGATTTGCCACTGTGTGAACAGAATGTTGGAGTAGATGGGCATTGGTCTGATCTGGCAAGGTGTCCCTTGTGTTCTTATGGACTCGAAAACTGGAGGACCATAATTACCACCACCACTTCAGCAACTGCTATTTGCATTTTAAAACCAAAAACCAAAAATGTGCACAATAAATACAAACATGAATTTAACCAGTTTATCCTTCAGTAGGAAAGGAAAAGCATTCAGCTTATGTCCAGAGGTTTTCCATCTGCAGCAAACAAATGTAGTGAAGCATTTCTTTGTGATTTAACTTTAACATTTCCTGGGCAGAGTGAGTTTAGGGAGCGGATGGGGGAACCTGTGTGGCATTCCAGCTGTCATTGGAGTCCAACTTCCATCAGGGATGGTTTAAGGATGGTGGAATGGAAACAGTCTGAGAATCACTGGCCTAGGCTGTTAGCATGCTTTGAGTCCTCTGTATTTCTCACCACCAATAGCTCCAGTACCTTGCTTTGTCACTTTAAAAAAAAAGCCCCACTTCAGGGACAACAATTTCTGGTTCCTGCCTTGGGTAACACAGATTATAAATCAAAACAATTATACCTTTACTTTCAGTAGGGATAAAATAAATTAACATGTCAGGCTAGCAGAGGAACCCAGGAGTAGCTAGCTGTTTGCTTGCTCCTTTTCTTTTGTACTTGAAAAGTTCCAACAGATCCTCACAATGTGCTCTGTGGGCACTTTCCCCCCCTTTTTTGATGAACACAATAGACAAAAATTTCTACAACAGTTCTAAATTTACAGAGTAGCCTCCAGGGATGAGGCTCTCTCTCTCTCTTTTTAACTAACTCAAATGACAAGACCTAGATATTTTCTTCAGCTGACTAGCTGGAATCCCACAATATTCTATTTTACTATTTAGATGTGCCTCGAGCAGCCTTTGCAAACCTTCAACAACTTCCACCAGTGCCGGGGCTGGGGAAGATCGGAGTTATAATCCAAAACATCTGGAGGACACCAGGTTGGTGGAAGCTGGTCTTATCTCAGTTGCTGCTAAGATAAAAAGGAGTGCTAAAAAGGAGTGCTCCACTCTAAATGTAGTCTGTATTATTATTATGCGAAAGGCTGGACTAGATGAATCCCAAGCCGGAATTAAGATTGCCGGAAGAAATATCAACAACCTCAGATATGCAGATGACACAACCTTGATGGCAGAAAGCGAGGAGGAATTAAAGAACCTTTTAATGAGGGTGAAAGAGGAGAGCGCAAAATATGGTCTGAAGCTCAACATCAAAAAAACCAAGATCATGGCCACTGGTCCCATCACCTCCTGGCAAATAGAAGGGGAAGAAATGGAGGCAGTGAGAGATTTTACCTTCTTGGGCTCCTTGATCACTGCAGATGGTGACAGCAGTCACGAAATTAAAAGACGCCTGCTTCTTGGGAGAAAAGCAATGACAAACCTAGACAGCATCTTAAAAAGCAGAGACATCACCTTGCCGACAAAGGTCCGTATAGTTAAAGCTATGGTTTCCCCAGTAGTGATGTATGGAAGTGAGAGCTGGACCATAAAGAAGGCTGATCGCCGAAGAATTGATACTTTTGAATTATGGTGCTGGAGGAGACTCTTGAGAGTCCCATGGACTGCAAGAAGATCAAACCTATCCATTTTTAAGGAAATCAGCCCTGAGTGCTCCCTGGAAGGACAGATCGTGAAGCTGAGGCTCCAATACTTTGGCCACCTCATAAGAAGAGAAGAATCCTTGGAAAAGACCCTGATGTTGGGAAAGATTGAGGGCACTAGGAGAAGGGGACGTCAGAGGACAAGATGGTTGGACAGTGTTCTCGAAGCTATGAACATGAGTTTGACCAAACTGCGGGAGGCAGTGCAAGACAGGAGTGCCTGGCGTGCTATGGTCCATGGGGTCACGAAGAGTCGGACACGACTAAACGACTAAACAACAACAACAATTATTATTATTGTTAATAACAACAACAACAACAATTACTTGTATCCCACCCATCTGACTGGGTTGCCTCAGCCACTTTGGGTGGCTTCCAACAGAATATAAAGATGATGACAACAAAACACCAGACCTTAAAAACTCCCTGATGCAGGTTTGCCTTTGGAAGGTTGGCTCCCTCGGCCAATAATGCGAGATGAGCGCGCAACCCCAGAGTCGGTCACGACTGGACCTAATGGTCAGGGGTCCCTTTACCTTATAATAGACCCAGGTGGCACTGTGGGCTAAACCATTGAGCCTAGGGCTTGCTGATCAGAAGGTCGGCGGTTCGAATCCCTGTGACGGGGTGAGCTCCCGTTGCTTGGTCCCAGCTCCTGCCAACCTAGCAGTTCGAAAGCACGTCAAAATGCAACTAGATAAATAGGAACCGCTACAGCGGGAAGGTAAACGGCGTTTCCATGTGCTGCTTTGGTTTGCCAGAAGCGGCTTTGTCATGCTGGCCACATGACCTGGAAGCTATACGCCGGCTCCCTCGGCCAATAATGCGAGATGAGCGCGCAACCCCAGAGTCGGTCACGACTGGACCTAATGGTCAGGGGTCCCTTTACCTTATAATAGTTTTATCTCTTTGACATCTGTCAGGAGGGCGTTCCACAGGGTGGGTGCCAGTACCGAGAAGGCCCTCTGCCTGGTTTCCTGTAACTTCACTTCTTCCAATGACGAAACTGCCAGAAGGCCCTCAGAACTGGACCTCAGTGTCCAGGCTGGAGGTGGAGACGTTCCCTCAGGTATTTGAATCATATCACAGGAAAGAAACAATTCTGATGCAATCCTAATGGGTGTGGGGCAGGGTTTCTGATGTGCTTGCCTTAATTTTGTGGTGGTTGTGTCACTGGGTGTTCTTTCTCTCATTGTATAAATGATTTAACTCCTCCCAAGGAGCTTTTCCATTTTATTAAGCAAGGGAAGCTGGGGATTCTGCAGTGCTGGGGAATTGTTTACTGGAAAGGACAGCACACCGAACACCAGGTCTGCCAACTATAGGGATCGGAAGTTGCTTGGCCCCCCTCAATATTGGTGGCCAGGGGCTGATCTCCCCCAATATTGAGGGGGCTGCCATCCCCCCGCTGCCACAGGGGCAGGGCTCCTGAAGAGGGCTCAGAGGAAGCTTCGCCATTGGCAACTGCCAAAGGGCCCATGTGCCTCCATCCCTCCACTCCCTGGGCTGCCCACATGCCTCCACACCACACAGGCAGTGCCGGCGCCACAGCAACAGCCTCCTGCTATTTGGCCCTGGTGGCTCGCTCTTTGATGGAGGTGGTGGGTTTCCTGCTCTACCCTCCCCTGAGCCACCCCGAGGAGGACAACAATGAGGAGGACGAGGCTGGGCAGCAGCAAGCGTGCCGACAGTGGGCTCTCCTTGTCAGGTGCTGGTGGTGGCACCCTGGAGCCGTGGAAGTGCTCGCCTGGAGGGGAAGGGGGACACACGGAGGGTGATCTTCAATGTGGGGGGGGCCAAGATGGCACTACTGCCTACCACCTTCTGCCCCCTTACAGCAATAAGGTAAGTTCAAAGCTCTGCAACCATTGAAATTCTGAAGAAATTCTAAAATGTGCTAAGAATGAGTCCGAAGAAGAAAGTTTTGTTGATAATTAGTGGACAAGTTTTGGCACAGCACTAAGGTCATCACAGGGTGAGAAGGTTTACTTCCTATTTGAAATGACACTGTCTTGGTGCAGCTCAGAGACCTGATGGCAAAGAAAGAATTGGAAGCACATACAAATATTTTCCAGTCATGTTCTGCACAATAAAGGGGTATTATTTGTGAAGGAGGATTATGTATGGTGGTTTATTGTATGCAAGACACACATTAGGTTCTCTCATAAAGAGTGGAGATGGTAGGAAATCATGAGTAAATGGTTATTGATGCTGACTCTTGCTCTTTACAACTAAAGGCCAGAATAGTGTCAAGGACAAAGCTGGGAACAATTTTGGTGTAATGCATTATGAACAAGGACCCATTACCATTCATATTGTCCATCATCATTGCAGATATAAAAGGCACTATATATCCATTTTTTATTTGACAGCACTAGTGCTAGCTTTCTCTCTCAGTGAACCAAAGAAGGAAGCTTCTTTATTGAGAATGAATTGGTGGGGAGAGGAATCAGGCATTGCAAAATGCCATAAATTTATGGAGCATCATGGTGCATGAAGCAAAGCAAAGCAAAACTTGCATTTCTATAGAAGTAAAATAATGTTAATACACTCTATTGTGTGTGTGTGTGTGTGTGTGTGTGTGTGTGTGTGAAAATAAAATAAAATAATAATAATAATAATACTGCCCTTCATCTGAGGATCACAGGGCAGTTTACAAAATAGAAACACAAAAATACACAGCATGGTAACAAACAAAAAACATGCAGAAGTCCATCTGATGGGGAATAGGGCATTGCAACATAGGAACATATCTCTTGCGGTGATAAGGCTATCAATAGCTACTAGTGACAATGACTTTATTTACCTCCATTGTCAGAGACAGTATGCCTCAGACTATTGCTTGGTAGCAATCACAAGCATGGAGAGCGTCCTGATTGTGAGCTTCTCTGAGGTTTCTGGTAGGCCATTGTAAGGACATGTTGGTGGACTTGATTGGACTTTGTCCTGTTCCTTTAGCATTCCTTTTTTTTTATCAGATGGAATGCTATCTCCATTGAGATCAGGTGAGCACTAGCTGTGAGATGTTCTTGCTCTCAACTGAAAACATACCTTTTCACCTAGGATTTATTAATACTGGTTACTGCTACATATATTTTTTAATGGATGCCGCTGATGATTATTTTTATTGAATTTCCATGTTTGTGTGTGTGCGCGTGTGTGTTTTACTGTGAACAGCTTTGATGAAATGAAAAGTGAGACAGATAGACAAACAATCCACATTCCACTCCGGATTAATTTTTTAAAATAGAAATAAATAAAGTATTGAAACATTGTTTTAGGAGAAGATGTATATGATGCCCCCTAGTGATCTTTGAAAGTCACCTTTGTTTAGTGACTGCAAATGCACAATCCTGGGGTATGTAGTTATGAGAGAAACTGAGCGGCTGTGAACTCCTTTTTGTTGCAGAGATAATAAAAAGTGACAGTTCCCTGACTTTAAAAGGGAAATGACAACTAAGGCATAGGCTCCTGCTAGGAAATGTCTGTTTAAATAAAGTACCATTTGTTGGTTTTGTTTTATTTTTACCTGGAACTGGGCTCTTTGTTTCATTAGGTAGAAGAAGCATCACCCCCCCCAAAAAAAAAATGCTTGGGAGAGTATTGCTGGAGGCCATCTGGCAAGCACAGTGGATGAGCCGGCTTGGCAAAGCAATAGGAGGGTTTTGCTTCAAAGGGCTGGGCGTGCTAATGAGATGGCAAGCAAAATTCTGCTGACACATCATGCCTTTCGGCACTCCCCAGTGGTTTTCCTGGTTAATTTGGAGATGACGCTGCCATTTTCCAGAGAAGTCACAGTTTAACTCTTCTGGGCTGCCAGCATCTTCACCGAGAGAGGTTTGATAACGAGGGAAGGTGGGTTCCAGGGAAACTTACAGGAGAGGAAGATGTTTTAAATGCAGCAGTTACCTTGGTGACAAAAGTAGCCCCGTGAATGTTTGGAGAGTATGAACATTTTTGATGCAAGCACCAATGCTTGCTAGAAGAAGAGTAGGAAGCAGACTTCTTCCTGACTCTTCCTCCAGTTTTTTGCTACATTTTCTTTTCAATATGTGAAAACTGTGAACCATAGAAGGGATAGTGACATTTCTTACAGAGCTGGCTCTGGATTTTGGGCAGCCCTCTGGCAATATGCTTATGGACGGGCCATAGCTCAGTAGTAGAGCTTCTGCTTTGCAGTGTTGCCCTCTGTTCCCAGTCCTGCTGCCCACAAATATGTGTTTAAAAGATAAACAAAGAAGCTGATATTTATTTATTTATTTTAAAAAAGATCCCAGAGAGTTTTTCAAAGGTCTAAACCAGGGATCGGGAACTTTTTCAGTTTGAGGGCCACATTCCATGCTGGGCAAACTTACAAGGGCCACATGCCAGCAGTGGGTCAAAGGAAAACTGGGTGGAGCAGTGGATGCATCTGTTTCTCTCTGTACAGTAGGCTAGTTTCTTCACAGTCACACTTTTCTCTCTCTACTCCATCCAGGCAAGCAAGAGTCATTATCAGAATTGAAGGGCACATGCCAACCAGACAAAAATACTCAAGAAGCATATGAAGTAGGGCTAGTCAAGGGTGTGACCTGCTCAAAAGCTGTGTGGGCTGGGGAGAGAGCTGAGGGCTATATATAGTGGCCTAGACTGTATTAGCTCCACCCCCTGATCTAAACAGAAGTTACAGTACATCTTAGTTGACACTATGTTCACAAGGGGTTTAAATTAATTTTCCATTGCTTATTGCTTCCAAGACATCAATGTTTGTCTCATGCTACGATGAGTCAAGGAAACAATTTTGTGTGTGTTTTTCTTCTTTTCTTTTTTGCAGATTTCTGATTGCTCTGTCTCTCCCTTTTGGCCAACAAGCACCAACACTTCTGCAGCTCAGTGACTTGTCCAGCCACATACATGCCTTAAAGCCATTTCACCCGTTACTCAGAGCACAACCTAGGTTAGCCGCCAAGTGTACATCAGAAAGAGTTCCACAGTTGATCTCAGCTCTCAGACAAGTGATTGCTGGAGGCAATCTGGCAAGGATAAAGTATAAACCAAGTCAGGAAGACTTTGCAAGGAAGAAAGTAACTCTGCTGACACACAGGGGAAGAAAATTATCTCAAATAACACATTAGAATTCAGGGTCAGCTGGTGAAACAGCAGCTAAAGAAATTTCCATCTTCTGAACTATTGGCCAATCTCGCCCCCCCCCCCCACCTAATGACTTCTTTCCTTTTTAAGATGGAGAAATTCTAAAGTTAGTTTCAGTGCTGGAACATATCCCATAAGCCACAGTTTTCATTTATTTCCATTTGCTCCCAACGTTTCCACAACCACTACCAGTTTACAGATGCCCACAAGTAGGGCTGTCTAATTCTGTCTCCTTTCACTAGCCCCCCCTCTCTCTTTTTTGCAGACAGCATTTAGCTAGATGGCCCAATAATTTGCCTCAGTTGGAGGCAGCTTCCTGTGATCCCATTTTCCCATACACATTTTTAACATAAAATAATATTTTGATGTGAACTTTTTGCACATTGAAATGCCCTTGTAAAACCTGGATAAATGTGTAATCTGCCAGGGAGTTGCATTGTAATTCACAAGCTAGCATGGTAGCAACTAGGTCAGTTGAGGTCAGTCTACTGTGAATAGTGGATTGAATGAATCCCTTCTCCATCACCGAAGAAACTCATGCATACAAGCAGGCAACTCAACATGCGCAGAAGCAGACACATAAACACATCAAGGTTTTCCCTTTTTTGGTTCTGTGTTTTATAAATGCACCCAACTCCTTATGTGCACCAGTAAGGTTTGGGTGAGAAAATGATGGGAAGGAAGTTGATGCAGTGAAAACTTTCCTGTTGCAGCTATTGTTAGGAAGTCCAGATATCAAAGTGTAATAAAGTCTAAGGTGCTGTTGCCATTCTCCAGATAACACTAGCTAACTCAGAAGACTAAAATCCTGAGAACATTTCAGACAGAGAGAATTTAAAAAATGGCCTTAAGAAAAAGCAGCACATCATTGTTGAGCCAAAATGCTCTTCCCCCATTTTTCATGCCATTCACAGGCAGAAAAATGGGAGTGGGGGCTTTCAGCAATTTGATGAGGGTAGATAAAAAAGTGGGTGAAACAGTGAGCAGCCACCATTCCCCCAAACATATAGGCTTACAGGCAGTGCTTTTTTCTGGGGGGACACAGGGGTATATACACATACCCCTAAACATCTTATCTTATCCCTAACTCCCTGAGGGTTTGAGACCCATCAGCTACCCTCAGCTGGTTTTGCTGGCCAATTGAAGCTGTTCCCAAGGTGTGGCGACTTTCACATGCTGATAGCTTCTAGGAGCCACAGGTGAGATCTGAATGCAGTCTGGGGACCCCAGAAGGATCACAACATGTTCCCCAACAGAGGTTCTCCTCCTTCCCTAATACCACATACCCCCTACTCAGAGGTACAACATATGCTTAACATGCATAAATTCCAAGACACATTCCTTGAAACCCGCTAATGTGGCTGAATGATTAGGGACCTGATATGTGGAGTTTGCGGTGGGGGTTCAAGTCACAGAAGCTCACTGTCCACCTAATGAGTTCAACTTACAAGAAGGTAGGTTTCAGTTGAACCTGAGGAGAAATGTATTGCTGTTAAGAACAGTTGACAATGGAAACAATTACTGAGGGGAATGGTGGATTCCCCATCACTGGACGTCTTCAAATAGAGGTTGGAAAGTCAGCTGGTGGAGGTGCTTTGAATTGCCTGCTTCATGCAGGAGGCTGGAACAGATGTACATAAGAAGAGTCTATTGGATCAGGCCAGTGGCCCATCTAGTCCAGTATCCAGTCCTAACTGTGACAAACAGATGCCTATTGGGAGCCTGCAAGCAGGACCTGAGCACAACAGTACTCTCCCCTCCTGTGGTTTTCAGCAGCTGGAATTCAGAAGCATACTGCCTTCTGAAGTAGAACATACCCCTCAACTTTAGTAACCAATGATAGCCATGGATGGCCTATAAGGCTCCCTCCAGATCTATGAGTCTGTGTCTCCAGCTTTAAAAGTTTAGGTAACTGGTGGGGGATGCTCTGCCTTAGACCTGAGTAGCCTCTTGTCAGTCAAAGTAGACAATGATGAGCTAGTCATATAAGTTGGCTTCCTACATTCACTGAGGATAGTGCCCTGCATTCAAGTAAATATAGAATATTTTCTGCTGGATGCATCACAGCATGAAAATTCCACCCCATATGGTAGGGTTCAGATACGTTGCTTTAAAAAAAAGCTTCTGTCAGGTATTGATTCAGCTGCCTGCGTGTCACGAGAGGACTGGATTTGTGCTTGAAATGGCCTTTGATCATTTCTGAATTCATGGGGATAAGGTGTGTGAAACAAAAAGCAATTAAATAAATGAGAGTATCTCTGATTTAGAAATTAGCTATTAAGATTTCTCATTTTGGAATGCCAGTGGGATTGCCAACGCATGTTTCTTTTTAGTCAGTCATGTGGTTTATTTCATTGAATTTAGGTTTCAACACATGAGCATGTTAAAAACATTTTTTCTTTTTAAAAAAAGCTGACTTCACTTTTATCCATTTTTATAAAGTAGATTTTGCGTCCTCTTAACCAGCCAAAGCTTGATTTCCACAGCTGAGGGTCACTGAGTGTTTCATATCTGAAGATTAAATGGTGCGGCCTCTTCTGGACCATTAACTGGAGAGTAAGAAGAGAGTGTTTGCAGATTGTAACCATTACGTGCATCTCATAATGCTATGCACTAGAGAAGATGCCACTCACCAGGGAAAGGAGAAAGAAAAGAAAGAAGATATTATTTCAAAACCCCAAAGCAGCAGCACAGGGATTCTGTTTTTCTTCTCCCATCACCAATTCCTTGTTTCCACAGAAACATTGAATTAATGCACTTATCATTGTTCACAAGCTGCTTGGCCCAAAGGGCATTGTGACCCATACCACACATGCAGTGAATGTAACACATTTGTGTGTCTAGGTAAGTGATGAGTTAGGCAGGGAATTCTCTCTCTCTCTCTCTCTCTCTCTCTCACACACACACACACACACACACACACACACACTTGATACAGCCTCCTTCCCCCACACTGAAGGTTCAGTTTGGTTCACACATTCATAGGAATGTGGTAAGCTGTCTTATACTGAGTCAGACCATTGGAGCTCAGAATTGTCTACACTGAATGATGACTGGCCCCTAGACTTTTAGACTGAGTACATTCCCTGGCTTTTGGGAGATGTTGGGGATTGAACCCAGGACCGTCTGCATGCAGAGCAGATGCTCTATCACCGAGCCACACACTGGATCTCTCAACATGGTGGCTCTGTTTGTAAAGCAGCTTTCCTCAGTCCATGTTTTCCTACAAACGCTTGCTATAAATGCAGAATTTGTCAGTGGAAAGGGAATTGGAACATAACCTATGTGTATAAAGTTTGCTGAAGAAGAATAAGAAGAATGCACTATGGAATTTTCCAGGCATATTTGTCCCTTGTAAAGGAGTGAATTATGCCAAACATTAGGAGAATAGCCAAAGTGATCCCCCCCCCCACATGGGCAGCCTTTACAGTTTGGGGATGGGTTAAAAAAGAGTTAAATTTCTCTAGTGTTATGTAGTCAGTTGTTCCTAAAATGGTAGACATGATAGAGGTCCCTAAGTAAGGACCCTGTTAAACTAAAGACAAATTAGTGTGTGGGAGTATGTGTTTTATGGCTATTCTAAAATTGGTATCAGATAAATACAAGAAGTTCATTTCCCCTCTGTCATAACTTTTGTTTCTGGGTCCTGACCACCAATTTGCCAGGACACTTCCATATGACCTACTTATTGAGCATTCATCCCAATGTGTTTGATGGAGGGTTAGATAACATTGGCTATTTATTCTCATTTGTTAAGCAGTACTGAAGTTTACTTAAATATACCTTCTCCAAAACTCTGAGATTGGAGAGTCCAGCTAAGATTATTCCCTCTGATCACAAGCTTTACCGGCAATGCAAAAAAGAGAGCCCCCACTCCACCCTGATATTTTCCTTCTTTGGCAAGCTACAGACATTAATTTCACTTTTAGCAGAGGTGTTTGCAATATTTTTTTTCCTTTTTGACATCTTGATTTCTGAAGCACCCTGAAGCACTTTGAAGGGGTGGGGTTCTCAATTCTGTAGGGGGCAATTTGCATTGATCCCACTTCACTTCATATAGACCCACTAACTCACCCCAATTTGGTTCCAGGTTTAGGATCCATTTGAATCTGCAGCATACTCCTAGAACACAGCCTTTGGCTGAAGTTGTTAAACACTGCAGTGCTGCCTATAGTCAAATAAACTTGTGCCTTAAAAATGCAGAAATGATCAGATCATAGGCCTAGCCAGTTGTGCATCAATCACTAATTTCATGAAAGAGGTAAGAGATGTGGGGCATTATGATAGTAGACAATCAAGGAACTTTTTAAGCCATCCAGGCCAGAGCAATTTGGCTGCAAGACAAAGCAATAAATAATGAGCGTAAAGGTCTGAAATTCAGTGCCCAGCTATTTCCTCCTCCTCCAGCTACTGCCTTGAAGGATGAACTCTACATTGTCTGCATTTTAAAGAGATACTATTAAGTCATATCTGACCCCCCCACCCACCCCGCTTTATGTTCTAATGTGCCGTTACTGAAAACAGTTCCAATATATGAAGAGTTTCCTTCTAGGCTTCATATTCTGAAGTATTTTTTTAAGCCACACAGTTCTTAACTCAGATGAGGAGGGCGGGAATATATCCTTAAAGAACCACTTTAAAAAGAAATCAGATTGAAAATATTTGTTGGAAATGCGAACGTGTCCTGTCTCCAAAAGCTATTCTTGGAATCTCAGAAGGCGGAGAGCCAATTCACGCTTTCCGCGACAGGCATGTATTCTTTGTGCACATTGGACTTTGAAGCAACAAATATCATAAAACATGAAGGAGAGAAGGCCACGTGTCTCCAAATGCTGTGGGATGTGCAGTGAGCATGTGGCAGCTTCCTAGTGTCTCTGTGTTTGTTTCAAGCTCTGTATTTAGATACAGTATTTGCCTTTTCTTCCCCACTCCACAGCAAACACAGCTGTTGGTTCTTATCCTACATGCTAATGGTGAACTAATTTTTCTCAGTGTGGACCTTCATGAAACCAAAATGAAAGAACCTGGTGGTTTGCAGATGTCAAGAAAACCACCACCACCGAGCCTGTGTGTGTGTGTGTGTGTGTGTGTGTGTGTGTGTGTGTGTGTAAGGAGAGTATCCTAAGGGTGGTGGAAACCCCAAAAGAGTCGATTGAGGACTAAGTATGCTCAGTAGCTCTTGCATTCTGCCTCAATTCACATTCACACCATAAATTTAAAACACATTTATAGCACTTTAACATGCATGTCCCCCGCAATGATTCCTGGGAATTGTAGTTTACCCTTCAAAGAGCTACAGTTCCCAACAGCCTTAAAAAACTACAGTTCCCAGGATTATTTGGAGAGTGAGCAGTGTGTTTTAAATGTATGGCATGGATTTACTGTTAGAGAGCAATAATAATAATAATAATAGAGAAGAGGGGAATGGAATGTTGGACACAACCGCCTCACTAGAACACTGAACAAGAGCACTCAGCCCAGCAACATTTTGTTGCAGATCCCACAGGTACTGTAGTAAAACACCACCATAGTACTAAAGTGGAATTCCATGACAGCCACAGACAGTGATGGCTATGGAGCATATTGTGGCCACTGTGTCTCATATGAAGCAAGGAAAATGCAATCCATCAGTTAAAAGTTAGTGACATATAAAAGATAGATTGTAGTTTTAGCTTCCATGAAAGAGACTGGCAACTCCCTACAGTGCTGTGATAGCTATTTAGCATTTTTATTGGGATTAGCCAACAACCAAGACTCCTGTGTAAAGTTCTGCATGGCTGGAATGGGAAATGCAGTAAAAGAAAATGAGGCCAGAGGTGTCCCGAAGGAGCTGTCCAAGGTTCTTAAATCTGAGAGCTTTCAAATGTTGAGAAGGGACTAGTGCGAGACTTGGAAATGGAACCCAGAGTGAAGCTTTCTTAAGATGATGGGTTGGAACATGCAGACGCAGTGGACATGATTCTAAGTTTCCCCTATTCAGTTATCTAAGACAAAGCAGAATGAGTGTCAGAGGAAAGATGGTTGGGAGAGTCAGAACATCCAAATTCTTCAAGAAGATAAGGTTTGATGGACACAGGGGATTGTTAATTTCCTTTATCCTCATGATGATTCCCCAGAAGACAGACCTTCATTTTCTCCAACATACATGGACAGTTGCAATTTATTCCCATTGGCAAACTTAGATTTGTGTACTAATATTTGTTGGGGGCAAAAGTTGCCCTCCCTCATGGATAAAGGAAGTTTTTACTAAGGCAGTAAACCTGAGACTGGGCTGTACAGCTTTAAACTGCAGGCAGAAGTTTACATAATGGGATGATTCTGAAATGTCTACATGGAGAACCAAATTTTTTTTCCCAGTTTCTAGTTGTTGGGTGAGAGCAACAGTTCAGTGGTGGAGTGTCTGCTTTGTATGAAGAAGCTCCCAGGTTCAATCTCCAGTAGTGTTGGGGGAGAGACCCCTGTCTGAAATGATGGTAAGGGACCACTAGTCAGTGTAGACAATACTGAGCTAAATGGACCAATGGCCAGATTTAATATAAGGTAGCTTCATGTGTTCATATGTCATGGAGAAGACTTATAGAAAGGTATCCCAAGAGGACTTTAGATATACATACTCGTCCACCCCATAACCCAGTTCCCCCATCACAGTGATGTGCATTTCTGCTAGTTAATGATAATGCAAGGAATGCAGAAGTATATGTTCCAATAGTAATGTTGATCTTGGCAGCAGTTCAACTATGGAGTGCTTTATGATACATATTTTAGGCTATAAATAGTAAAGAACAAATATAGTGCAAATAGGAAAGGCAACACGATGTTTGTGTCATATTACCAAATATAATTTCTGCTGGCTGTAACAGAGAAATAATCAGCATAAGACTGATCAACACAAAACAGACTGGAAGGAAATTCTGGCCATTGCAAGGACTAGATTTTAACATACTTGACACCCCAGACTCAGCTAGCAGCTTCCATTTTAACAAGTAGATACAACATAAATGCCAGCAGGCATATTTTGGATATTCTGGAGTAAGCAAACATATTTATTGTAGAGGCTGCTTCACACATAATTTTTTGGGTGGACACAGTGCATCTTTGTGTTAAAAAACACAAAACAACAATCCAGATCAACACATTTTACAATGCATTTTGCAGTGTACATGATACCATATAGATATTACAAATGAAGGGCTGCAGTGAAGACTAGTCCACCTACCTCATTCTGCCCACAGCCAGCAATCCCAGCAGTCCAGTCCCAGGGTTGGCAGTGACTGTCACCCTCCTATTTAATCTCAGTGTTGCCCTTGGAGAACTCAGCAGGGCTCATTTAAATTTGTTGGCTCTGTCTGTTATTGGCTGCGGCTCCCTCTACTGTTAGGCTCTCTGTGTTCAACTCTACTGGCCCCAATGCGCAAACAACCCACCACTGAAGGGCCACACCGGATCAAGGTGAAGGTCCATCTTTTATAGCACCCTGCTTCCCATAGTGGTGAACCATATGCTTCAGGGAAACAAGACCAGTCTGAAGCAAATAGTCCTCTGCCCCCACCCCTGTTAGCAGCTGTTACTCAGTTGCACACTGCCTGTAAACATGAAGATTCCTTGTAACGACTATGAGTAATATCCATTGATAGCCATTTCCTTGTCCTTGGTGAATTGCTCTAATCAAGCCATGCAAGCCAGTGGCTTCTATCTTATTATAGTAAGTTACATGCCTTAATTCATTCTCCATTGTTACATCAACAATCTGGGAATTTTACATGAGATGTGGCCATGAAGGGTGTGTGTGTCCATACTGCTAGGAGTGGACTGAACTGATGAGATGAAATCTGTGGTGGGCACATCATCATTTGGTACATTGTTGAGAATCCATCATGCAGTGGCTGTGTTCAGCTTCTTCCATGCAATAAAGGTGAGGTGTTGGAACACAGTGGTACTCACTCCCACATCTCCCTTATGAGGAAAACTAGGGAGAACCAACATGGCACCTTCCAGATATTGTTGGACTATGACTCCCATCATCCAAGGTCATGCTAGCTGGGGGTGATGGGAGTTGGAGTCCCACCCTCAACAGATAAAGAGGCACACCAATCTTAGGTTGATTAGAAAGCTACCTCTACCTCACTGATTATTCATTAATTGCATTTATTTATGGAATTTAAATCCCACCTTTCCTCCAAGGAGCTCAGTGTGGTATGCATGGTTGTGTTCCTCCCCATTTTATCCTCACAACAAACCTGTGAGGTAGGTTAAGCGGAGGTCACCCAGTGAGATTTGTGGCTTGGCGGGGATTTGAACCTTGGTCGCCAAGGTCCTAGTCCAACACTGGCTGTCATTATTGACAAACAGGGCTGACTGGTTCCCAATGTGGCTAGATGGGCAGAAGCTAGGGAGGCCAATGATAGGACGAGTCAACTAACTAGTTTTGTCCCTGTCCTCCTTCCTGGTGAGTTCTAATAAGGCAAAACTGAAACTAAGGAGGAGAAATCTGATGCAGGCAGGCATGTTTCCTGCTTGGCAGGGGGTTGGACTGGATGGCCCTTGTGGCCTCTTCCAACTCTATGATTCTATGATTCTATGTAGGCAGGGAGGGCTGCTTGAGGGCAGATTGAGATTGGTAGGGCACAGCCCCATTTGCCGCAATGGACCAGCCTCTATTGCTCCCAAGGCAGGAGGTACTTAACAGCTGTAGGAAATAATCTGTGGATAGGTAAGTACTGTTAGAAAGAACTCTCATCTGTCTAGGCAAGAGCCCAAATTTATACCTTCCTCTTATCTCTCTTTAAAAGCCTGGGCGAATGATTAGGCCACCAGGCAAGACAGATCCACAGTTCTAATTCAAGGCTTTTATTAAAAGATTCAAGATAAAGGGCATGTGAGAAACAGGAGGCTGCCTTAAAATAAAAATGAACAGTATTTTCCAACCTGTCTGTGCACCTACGATTAGCTACAGGAATTTCTGTATGAAAGCATAGCACTGTTCTTCACACCAATGGCACAGGTTCTTTCTGGGGAGGAATCTTCCCTAGGAAAAATGAAGACAGAGGTATCCACAGATAACTCCTTTTTGTTGTATGTTCTAGAGCAGCTATAATTTAGAGATGGGGGGAGATGAAGAATTGAATCAAAAAGGGTCCTAGGAGTTACTAGCTCCAGCATATATGCAGGGTGATAGCAGCTTCCTTAAGTCTGTGAAAGTAGGTTTAAGAGTGGGGAACCTGTTGCCCTCCAGATGTTGTTTGACTACACGTCCCATCATCACTCAACCATTGGCTATGCTGGCAGGGGCTGATGAGAGCTTGAGCCCAAAAACATATGGAGGGCAACAGGTCCTCCTGTGCTTTGGGAGTTAAACCTGAATGGATTTGTTTTTCTGTTCCTGCCAGATGGGATTAGTAAAGGGGAGAAATATTGTGTATGTATGAAGGGAGTAGTTGGGATGTGTCTTCCACACTTCCCTGTGGTGGAGCAGAGCACTTATGAGGATATATCTTTATGTCACCCAAAACCTCCCAGCTCAGGTGGAGGGGTCTTTTTGTTTTTTGTTTTCATTTACACATGTAGTTTGGAATCAATGCAAGTAAAAGGCACAGGACTTTGATTGACAGCAACGGCAAACTTGTACTTTTTCTGCCTGTATGATTTGAAATCAAATCATGTGGGGAAAGTTGCATTGCTTTGCAGGTGCTGCCGATCAGGTTGTTGGGGTGCCTTCAAACCCCACTTTTGGAACAGAGGTATGCCATTACCTGCCCAACAACTGACATCATATCAGGTGTGATTTGGAGGAAGCAACTTTATGGGCCACTTGAGGACCCCTGCTGGGCTTAATTAGGACAGTGGGTCAGAGATTGCCCATGACAGTCTTAAAGGGACAGGAGTTGGAGCATTGCCACCTGTCACAGGTGTAGATCACCTGTGGAAGCTCTAACCTTGGCTTCCAGGATTCTTTTGCAATGCTGGCATTTCAGCTTTACCCAGTGATCATATATTTTTTTAGAATTTCTTCTGTTTCCTTTTTATCAAGGTGTATACAAAAGTTTACTGGAGTTTTTTTATCAGGGCTCAGAGAGGCATCCTAAGAAACAATTGGCCTCAGAGAAGCATATGACTGAAAGCACTTCAGCCTGACTGTTTGTCAGTATAGTTCCTTTGAGTCTTGGGTTTACTCTTGAATTATTCAGTATTGATTCAATGAATGAAAAATGAAACAGGCTTTTGTCACTTTCAAACCCCCATGTATTTATGTTTGCAACGTTTGTCGCTTGTCCCAAACCATAAATTGTAAATACAAAGCATAAACTAAATATCCTAGGTTTTTTTTAAAAAAAGGGGGGGGACAACCCAGAAAGTGACTGCCTATTAAAGTGGGTCCGATGCCATTTAACACATCACCAATTATGTGTGTTATATATTTACCATGGGCTCCATAATGCTAGCAAATGAGAACTGCAGTAACATGCCTACACATTTTATTGCTGTGTGGAGTCACCTAACATCTCTGCTCCATTTCGTCGGAGCTTTTGTGCATTCTGCTGTTGTCTCCAATGGAAAGAACAGTGACATTTGATGCACTGCCGACTGCTTCACACATCTGCCACAGAGTTGTAAATGCATGCAGAGGAGACTACAAACATATACCAGTTCTACATCAAGGGGGGGGGAGAGTTCTCTCTAACTCATCAAGTCCGCAGGGAAAAGCAATAGAAAGTGTCACAAGACAGATCATTCTGCAGCTGAATTAGGTTGCCAGTCATTGGGAAGCTCATTGCTCCTGTCATCATAGACTTTTTTAAAGCTGAAGGGGAGGGGGAAAAACACTTTGGAAGATAATCTTAGCTTATCCTCTCATGTAGCTATTGCCGTATGTGATGGAAAGCAAACTGAATGGTGGGATATAAAAATAAGTGGCAATGGTTCTTCCAAAGAAGGATGCATTGTTTTACAAAGGCTGCTTTAAACCTAGAATTCTCTTTACGACAGACCTTATAGAAATATTTCTGACTTCAGTAAGACTTGCACCTGAAGGCAGGGGATAGCCAACATGTCTTCCTGATGTTGTTGGAAAACAACACCCATCAGCCAGAGTCAAAATGACTAATGGCTATGGATAAAGAGAGCTGTAGACCACCATCTGGAGGGCACCACATAGGCTACATTTGCCCTAAGACTAAATGGGTCTGCAGGCTTAGTATTTGTAACTTTAGTAATGACTGGTACAAGGGTCAGGGACCTTTTTATTCTGTTGAGGGCTGCATATCATTGAGGGTAATCTGTTGCAGGCTGCATGCCAGCAGTAGAGAGGGCAGAAGTGGCACTCACTTGCAGTCAGAAGTGGCACAGCCCCAAGAACTCTATACCCTGAAATTGCCTGTGCAGCTTAGCAGTTAAAAAGTAGTGTGTGTATAAATAATCTTTAATCAACTGCCAAGAGAATTGAAGAGAAAATGCACTATACAAATATTATTTCTATACTGTCTGACACATTCTGAGGGAGGTGATAAGCAGTATCTTGAAATCTGCACCTTAAAATAAGATGTGTTGGTGGGTGACCACATGAATAGTTTTATATACCAGAAAGAGAAGGAGGGAGATTCAGTTCTAAAATGTGAACTGATTCATACATAGCTGGATTATGGATGCTTCCATGTGGCTAGCCATTTGTGTGTTTGGCTCTCATCCTTGCACACTCCTCAGAAACTCAACCTTGTTTTTTTCACTACAAATCAAAGAAGTAAGAGTGCAAGTGTGTCTGCAAGGCTCTGGGTTGCATACTTGTGTAAATGAATGTGCAGTGTGTAGGGGGAAAGGGTGGGGTATGCTGCATAACACTGCTAAGGTCTGCTTTATGTCTTCTGGCAGCTACGAAAAAGGCAGAACAGGATGAAGTTCCTAAGAACAGGAACTGCCATAAAGCTCCTGAAATATGAACAATCCATAGAAATGATTTCTAAGAGGTAACTCTAGCACCATTCATGCATTTATTACTTAAACTGTGAAGGGTTCCATGGAAACACACTGGGCCGTCACTGGTGGGAATGAATGGCATTCAAGTTTTGCTCAGAGTGGACCCACTTAATGGGCCTAATTTAGACATGTTCCTTAATTCAAATGTGTCTGCTCTGAGTAAAACGTAGTCAAACGCCACCCATTATCTCCCAGGCCATGTATGATCAGCTTTGTATAAAGGCAGCCATTTAAATACATACACCAGGCAATCAGGGTAATCCTAGCCAATCAGAGTTCTTTTCTATATGTAGACAGAATTTGTTAAATTATCATATTTTCCCCGGTTGACTAATCTGGTGTGTGATTTTCTATGTGTGTGATAACAAAGCTATGACATAAATAATAGTATAGCTACACAGTTATACGTGTGGCCACTGAAACAGTTTATGTCCCTTCATTATTTACAAATGCCTGCTTTGAAGCATCCATACCTGAAAACAAAAAACCCCACATTCTCCTTTTGTGTTTTGTTTAAGGAAATTGTGTCTGAAAGCTGCATCTGGTGTCAATTCCAATGGGTTCCATGTATGACATAATTTGTTTATAGGGGTAAAGGATTGTGAGATGTTAAGTGCCTCCTGCAAGGTGCAGTTGAATGCCCTCAGCAGCCAATTAAGTGCATTATACTCTTCTTAGGAGGCAATGCCTTTCAGATAGCTGACAGAGGGTTTAAAATAGACAGTAGAAACTGAATGCAAGATGGGTTTAGTGTGTGTGTGTTGTATTCACCTTTATTTCATGTGTAAATATGGAGCTGTGTGTGTTTATATCCTCGTATTCAATGCTCCAGTTTGCAAAGACCAATAGTAGTTGTTGTTTTTCAGTGCTGTAGCACAAGTCAAAAATGATTTTAAAAAATAGGATTACTGGTTAGAAGCCAATTTATAATGAATGTTTAGTTTATAAATCATTTGCTTTCAACCATGTGCAAGCAGCTTTGCCATCCATGTAGTGCGTAAGCTACTGGGCACCTGACAATCTCTCTAGCGCTGTCTAGACAAATGTGGAGTGAGAGAGGGACCCTACTGACACTCTGATAGATTACGTAAAGCTGGCAGACTGCATTTGGGTAGACCCCGTACAGGCCAGGTCTTGAGAAAGAAGGACAACAGTTTGGTGAAGATATGAGGAGCGCATGACCCTCCAGATGTTGTTGGACTACAACTCCCAACCACCCAGCCAGCATGGCAAATGGATAGGGATGGTTGTACCTGGCGTCCAATAACATCTTACCTATCTCACAGAAACAGGAAGTGTTCATATACAGTGCTTCTACATTTCCAGGATTTAAACTCAGTTTTATTGGTCCTCATCCAGCCCACCACTGCATCTAGGCAAAGGTCCAGAACCTACACAGTCCCACATGACTCAGAAATAGAGATAGGTGACATCAGCATACTGGTGAGACTCTTCCCTAAAACTCCCAACCACTTCATACAGATGTTAAATAGCATTTAACAACATAACGCAAGTCATAGCTGCCAAGTTTTCACTTTTCTCGCGAGGCAGCCTATTCAGCATAAGGGAAAATCCCTGTAAAAAAGGGATAACTTGGCAGCTATGACGCAAGTGCCAAGGGGCTGAGAGACCCTCTCCTAATATTGTTCTCTGAACCTGACCCCATAAATGCTATTGGAATCACTGTAATACCCATCACACAGAAGTGGTCCAGATATCAAGGCTAACAAAAACCACTGTGAGATGAAGAAGTAATGAAATCTCACCCCCCCCCCAACTCCTCTTCTGATAAATGTCCTCAGAAATGTGGTGGGATCACACCATAACAAAGTCCCACCCATAATGGAAATCACTAGCCCAAATTCTCTTGATAACCGCAGGATATGGTTTGAGACCTTGCTGAAACATAGCCAACCTGACTTTGGTCATTACCTGGATGGGAGAATCCTGCATCTGCCACCTACAGTTTCCATAGATGGAAGAAAATGGTGATATAAATGTATGAAGCAAACAAATAGCACCTGAAAGCAAGCCTATGGATATAGCTGGGGGCGGCAGCAGGGTTATTATCATATATGGTGATAAAATTCCTTTAGACTCAATGTTTTCTCTTCTCATAAATTATATGGACAAGGTTGCAAGACAAAAGCATAAGAAATTAACTTCCTGGATGATAAGAATTACAAGATTATTATATTCTAAGAAATGGGGATTAAAAATACCAATGGTATCAGCACGGAGAAAGGCGGGGGCAGGGGAATGGGGACTTGGCTTTAATTGCAAAACTGGCATACTTTTTAGAATAAAAAATGTGCTTTTTAAAAGCATATTGGAATACATTTATTGAATTCCACAGGGACAATTTGTTACTTCCTCAAGCAAAAGGTGGTTTACAAAGTTATAAAATATTACAATCTCACACGATCCAAATCAATTCAGATATATGCATTTTATATACGGTAGCTGTAGATTTATTTGCAGTTAAAATAAGTCTCTTACTTTTGTCTTTCTGTTTCTTTGTGCATGGGTATTTTGTAGTTCTATTTTGCTGAATATGCTAGTGTAAATAATAATAATAATAATAATAATAATAATAATAATAATATATTATGAAAAACACATAGAGAAGAACCTGCACTCAGTAAAACCTCATATTTTCCCCCTCAAGAAATCTTACACATTCTTCTCTCTCTCTCTCTCTCTCTCTCTCTCTCTCTCTCTCTCTCTCTCTCTCTCTCTCTCTCTCTCTCTCCCCCCCACACACACACACACCCCTAGCAAATTTTATAAAACCACAGACAATAAGTACAATGAAATTATCAGTACGGGAACAGATCCAGCATCCCCTTCCTCTGAAGGAAGTTTTATTTTCTTCCATCTGTTCTGCAGCGTGCTAAAACTAAAAAGATCTCCCAGCATTCCCCCCCCCCCATTTTTTAAAAAGATGCGGTAACTGGGAACAAGTGCTTTTGAAAATACTTCCAGAAAAATGGGCATGTCTGTTTGGTTTTATGTTCCCTCTTTCTTCCCTTTTTGTATTTACTAATGCATTTGAATAATGGGGAGACAGACTGCTTTAATGAGGCCATCATGCATAGTAGCTCATGATTTAACATGGTAGTGAATAAAAGCTCGCTGAATTCTCCCTCTCCATTCCTCTTGCCTCTAGTTGTACCAAAGAAACCGGCACACAGATGGTGCATAAGATCACACACCCTTCTGATAGCCCTGCAGTAACAGGATGAAGTCAAGACATGAGTGGCTGCCTGCCGTAACTCAAAATCTGCTTTCTTTGTCAGTTTAAGTGCTTGATGGAGATATGCTTTTTCCTCGTTTAAATCCATTTGGGAATATTGTGTAGCAGAAAGTAGTGTGTGTGTTTTAAGACCTGCAGAGCATGTTGCTAAAAAACACTTGCATGGCACTGATAGAAAGCAGGTTTTTTTTTAACCAGCTCCCGTAAACAAATGAAGGGAAAATCCTCCCACATTATAAATTTGACAGGATGCTGTTTGACAGGATGCTGGTTGAATGTTTCATTAAATCATTAAGATGATTTAATGAGAGTGGGTTCTTCCCACAGATTCTTGTTGCATGTGAGAAAGGGGGATCTTCAAAACTAGACAGGCTGGATGTCATTTACTTATTCTTCATTTTACTTTCCTTGGTGCGTGTGTTGCAGATATATCTTTAAATGAACTCAGCCTCAATGCTAGTCAATCGGCAACATGGGTATGTGCATTTTTATAAATTAATTAATATATACAAATGATAAGTAGGCAGCATGAGCAGGGGTAATCCTAGATCAGGATAAGATGAGGATTGGGGATAAGTCAGCAAGCTTTCATTCACCACCACATTAAATCACAAGCTACTCTGCATTATGTCATTGTTAAAGCATTCTGTCTCTTTTTAATTTCTGCCATTATTCAAATGCATTAGTAAATACAGGGGGTGAGGGAGGGATAAAAACAACAGATGTATCCATTTTATCTTGTGGTTTTGGGTAACACGGAAGCTTTGCCGAAGCGCTGCATATAAATATTTTAAATAAAATACATAAATAGGATCGGATACAGTCCCATGGTGTTCCTTCAAATTCTGATTTCCACCCCCCACCCCCCCAGAATAGGACCAGAAAGCCTGGGTTCAAAGATTGGCTTTCATAATTAAGATCACCTGGAAAGTTATATATCTGTTCTTTTCTTCCCTCTCTCTCAGACACTAGAACACTTCAGATGTTGTTGGGATACAGCTCTTGTCAACCTCAGCTGAATTGGCCAGTGATCAGGGATTGTGGGAGTTATAGTCCAATAGCACCTTGAGAGCACCCCCTTGGCTATTTTGTAGTACAATCAGCATGTGTGTGATACCCAGAAGCCCTGGGAATGAAAATGGACTACAAGTGTAAGGAGGTGGGGCAATTGTCTCTCAGAAGCCTTGTGCAGCAGTTCTTCTGAAACTGCCCTCATATCACTTTCCTCACAGATTATGGTTTTACAAATTACACCTTCTTGTTTCCAAGAGGAAATGCTGCATTATAATACTTCTATTGTTCTGCTTCTTCCCCTAAATATTGTATTGGGCAAAGTGCATATTTGCCACTGCTTTGGATTCTTCCCTTTAATTTGCACCTCTGTTACAGATGCACCATTGTGCATTGATAAAACTCTGAGGAGGGCGAACATACATCTCGATAAAGCCTTTTAAAAGAGTTGGCATGAAGGCAAGCGAACTTACCAGAGGTCCTCAAAATCCTGTCAGGATACTGGCTAACGCTTCTAATTCTCTTGGTGAACACAGAAAATAAAGATGTACGGGAGGAGTCTTGCAATCAACAAAAATAAAAGCATTTGAAATAATATAATGCGCTAAGGAAAGTCAGATAGGTGCAATTTCATTTTGCTCTCTGCTTTATGATATTAGACCACAAAGTACTACAGGATGCCTATGATGTTATTTTGTATGGCAGCCACAGTGGGGTCATTCTATAAATACACACCTGCTATTGCATGCTGCCACTATTATAATAGTTTCTTGACATTTGTGTGGTTTTGTTCTGTTTGGAAAATTGTACCTTGCATTAGAGATCCATTTGAAAGCTCCAATTTAAATAATTTGTGCACCCATAATCAGGGGCATGCAAAGTGGGGGGCAGAGGGGGCAGTCTAGGGGGTGACAATATGCACCCTGCCTCCCCCAGCTGTAGAGTGGCGGAGGGCGCATACAGTCAGTATGGGAGCTGCTTGTGTGGTGTCTGTATGAGCTGCCGCTCTCTCGCACCGTCCATATGGGCATCCATACAAGGTGCTGCGCATGTGCAGTCCGTACAGGATGCTGCACATGTGCACTCTGTATGGTTGTCATGCATGAGCGGCATCCCGCACAGAGTGCACATGTGTGGCAGCCCGTACGGAGTGCGCATGCACAGCAGACTGTACGGTCGCAGCAAGTGCACACTCCATATAGGATGCCGCACATGCGCAGACCATACAGACATCGCATGTGTGTCACCAGGCAGTTTGCCCCACCCCTCGGTGTTCCGCTCTGGGTGCAGGAAAGGATTCCTCTGCCACTGCCTATAATATTAGGAACCCATGACTACAATAGGGGCCATACTGAGTTATTTTGTCTTCTGGGATGGCTTGCCAAATTCATCAGTTGATGTTTTTAGTGGCCTGATATTTTACAGGATAAATATCAAAAGTAAGTGCATTAAATTCAATACAGTTTGCACTCAAGTATGTATGTGTACGCCGCAAACAGTCCAGCCAAATATCCTGCTAAACAAAATGTGTATGGTATCAAGGGGTTATGGCAACAAACTAGTAGCATATTTGTTACTAGTAACATATTTGTTACTATGGCAACAAACTAGTAACATATCACAAGTATCTAGTAACATATTTTCTTTTAATTACAGTACTACATTTAGAGCTGGCAGATAGGCATTAGTGATCTTATGGCCATGACAGACCCTTATTATCTTTCAGAGCAGTTTCAGTTTTTAGGAATGGCAAACATTGCATATTATATTTCTGCAAAGCAGCTTGCCCTCAATGCTTGGTTGTTTTTTTTTTTAAGTATACTTGCAATTGTGCATTGCTGACTGCAGGCAACATTTATTCCACAAAAGTCATAGCACAGCACCAAGGCAAGCATACTTAGGCTTTAATTGTTTGTTTAGGAGTAGGCCCTCCTGAACTCAGCATCACAGAAGTTCAAGTACAAGGAGAGTCGCTCTTGCTCTTTCAGACTGCAGGTTGGGCCCCTTTAACTGAAGGGGCACAATTCAAGCAGAGCTGCTGCTTCTATATAAGGCTCAGTCTAAGGGACTTTCTGCACAACCATTTATAGTTGTATAGTTGTTTGATTTGACTTTTTGTGAGTGGATTTGTAGCTGACTGATTGCACCTTCAGTCATATGTCGCTGTTATTAGAAAGTGAGTTATTTTTCCACACTAATAGTGGGCTGTACCCAAATTGAGAAAAGTCCTGTGGCTGTAGTCACAACCCATAAATACCCACATGCTCCTCCAGCCAGTAAATTTCAGAATTATCCACATGCAAAGGACTGCAAGGAGATCAAACCTATCCATTCTTAAGGAAATCAGCCCTGAGTGCTCACTGGAAGGACAGATCGTGAAGCTGAGGCTCCAATACTTTGGCCACCTCATGAGAAGAGAAGACTCCCTGGAAAAGACCCTGATGCTGGGAAAGATTGAGGGCACAAGGAGAAGGGGACGACAGAGGACGAGATGGCTTGACAGTGTTCTCGGAGCCACCAACATGAGTCTGACCAAACTGCGGGAGGCAGTGGAAGACAGGAGTGCCTGGCGTGCTCTGGTCCATGGGGTCATGAAGAGTCAGACACGACTAAACAACTAAACAACAACAACAATCCACATGCACATGATGATAGCCATTGCATCACCTTTTGTATTTATTTCCAATTATTACGGAATTCAAATATTGTGGGACTGTAGGAGTTAAGAAGAAAACCTGCAGTATATGTCTTATCTGAGCTGTGGTGAACCTGGTCATTGTGATGAAATTTTGACCCCAGCTAATGATTTCTGTGATGGACAGTACCTTCATTTCTACCCGCCCTATCTCTCCTCTGAACTGAGCTCACAAACTGACAGTGCATACCAATCAGAGGGAAGGGGCTCCAAACAGACACCCCCCCACACACCACGCCCACCAACCCCAAACCACTCACTCCCACATAGAAACCAGGATTATGCTTATACCCATGTCACAGAAATGACAATACTGAGGATCCAATACTGAGATCATTTACAAATGTTGGCTTTTTTTTTTAAGCTTTGAGTTTATAGAATAGTAGCTGAATAACGACATCATGATGCGGCAGCATGTAAAAAAAAAAATCAGGAAAAAATCCCAGCAACTTTGCCACTATAAATGATAAGTGTGAAAAGCTCCTAAGGCTAACTGTTGATGAAGCAACATCAGAGTTCTGCTGTCTTATGACAGAGGATTCAACTATAAAGCTGCAAATAAAACATTTTGAATGTGTTGTAAAGTGCAATATACAATTGTGACATTACATGGCAACTATATCAAATTCAATGCATTTTTTAAAAAAAGCATTTTCACACTGTTTTTTCATATGGAAGCTGTCTGCGGACAAACACCGGCTCCCTCAGCCTATAGAGTGAGATGAGTGTGCAACCCCAGAGTCGTCCACGACTGGACCTAATGGTCAGGGGTACCTTTACCTTTTTACCTTTAGATTCCACTACAGTCTGGGCTTGGCATAGGGTCTGGCTTTGGAGATCACTGCTTGCCTCAAAACAGGGATGTTGCCACACTCACTATGGCTTCCCCAATTGGCTGGAACTACCCGTTTGACCCAACGAGGTCCTGTTTGTCCCTAATTTCAGCTGGTCTATCATCACACAGATTATTATGACTAGCTACATAGCTTGTGAGCCGTTCCACCTCCAGTTAGCTGAGATCAACTATGATGCAAATACAGGAAAGAAGTAGTAAATGGAATTAAAATAATGATACCCAAACAGCATCAGAAAAAGAGAACTATGGCAATAAAGGGATGGATAGTCTCCCAGGTAAAAATGACTTTTCACAAAATGTTTCTCACTCTGTCCCTAACTTACCAAATGTGTGAATGTGTGTTTTATTTGCTAGGGCAGCCCTGCCACTAATTATATCAGACAACACAACGGCATGTTGTTGGTCCCATTTTTCTTTATCTCTGCTATATGACTCAATTTAGATGGGGTAGAAGTGACTTAGAATCATAGAATCTTAGAGTTGGAATGGACCCCAAGGGTCATCTAGTCCAACCCCCTGCAATGCAGGAATATCAGCTAAAGCATGCATGACAGATGGTCATCCAACCTCTGCTTAAAAACCTCCAAGGATGGAGAGTCCACCACCTCTCATGAGAGTCTGTTCCACTGCTGAACAGCTCTTACTGTCAGAAAGTTTTTCCAAATGTTTAGTCGGAAACTCCTTTCTTGCAACTTGAAGCCATGGGTTCAAGTCTTACACTCTAGAGCAGAAGACAAGAGGCATGCTCCCTCCTCCATGTGACAGCCCTTAAGATATTTGAAGATGGCTATCATATCTCCTCTTTTCCAGGCTAAACATACCCGACTCCTTCAAGCGCTCCTCATGAGGCTTAGTTTCCAGACCCTTGATCATCTTGGTTGCCCTCTCCTGCACATGTTCCAGCTTGTCAACATCCTTCTTAAATTGCGGTGTCCAGAATCGAACACAATATTCCAAGTGTGGTCTGACTAAGGCAGAATAGAGTGGTACTACTAGTACTATGATCTGGGCACTATACAGTACTTCTGTTGATGCAGCATAGAATAGCATTAGCTTTTTTTGCTGCTGCATCACACTGTTGACTCATGTTAAGCTTGTGGTCCACCAAGACCCCTAGATCCTTTTCACATGTACTGCTAGTAAGTCAGATGTCCCCCATCCTATATTTGTGCATCTGGTTCATCTTGCCTAAGTGCAGAACCTTACATTTGTCCCTATTGAAATGCATTTTGTTAGTTTGTGCCCAGTTCTCCAATCGGTTAATGAGTACTCTTTGGGTTCGGTCAGTCAACCAGCTACAAATCCACCTAACATTTACCTCATTCAATCCACATTTTACCAGATTCCTTGTGAGACTATCATGGGGAACCTTGTCAAAAGCCTTTCTGAAATCAAGATACACTATGTCCACAGCATTTCCCTGATCCACCAAATTTTAATTCCATCCAAAAAAAGAAATCAGATTGGTCTAGCTTGACTTATTTTTGAAAAACCCATGCTGGATCTTAGTAATCACAGCATCCTTTTCTAAATGCTCACAGTCTGACTGTTGAATTATCTGTCCTAGGATCTTCCCTGATATCGATGTCAAGCTCACCAGTTGGTAGTTACCTGACTTTTTTGCACAAAAAGATGGAAGACCTAATGTTTGCACTGATCAGACTGTTTCTGTTGTGGTTAATAAGGCCTTCTGATAACTTAAGTAGTTGGTAGTTTCTCCATGTTGTGATTGACAATAGCGTTCTGCCTAACTATTAATTTTACTCTTTTTCATTTTGTCCTTGGATTCCATGGGAACGTTACAATCTGTTTCCATATCATTAACAATGAAAACAGAAGATTTACATTTTTACAGGCAGTATTAAATTGCTATTCTGACACTGAAATCTATTTATTTTGCATGGGTGGAGGGATTGTACTACCACTTAATATTATCAGAAGATACCTTCTTTTACATTTGGAACTTTCTTACCCAGTTCCCTGTCTTAATCCATTTGATCTCCCAGCTCCGATCCTGGCTCAGAATCAACATGACTCTCCTCTGTACCTGCTCCAATGCTCTACTTCAGTTTAATCCCTCTCGGGGTGGGAGCTTTACTTTCATCATCAGCCCAATATATTGTGTGGAACCCAAATCCCTCCCCAACTGCTCTGGCTAGGGACAATACTCCTAAAATCTTGCCAAAACCCTTCAGAAACCCATTCCTCTTTTCATCTATGCTGCACACCCCTGCTGATGACACCTGAAGCAGGACACCTCATCATCCTGCAAGCCGGGACTGGCCCAATGCACCTTCTGCTTTCTGGGTGCTGTGGTGCTGATTGCTCAATATTGATATATGCATATGATAGCAGTACTTATGGAGAGTGGGCAACATTCACTGTAATCTTGCCCATGACAAAAAGGCCAAATCATGCACTTTCAGCTCTTTGCCCTCATGTAATATTGCAACAGCAACAACTAATAACAATGATATTGATTACATTGCCACTATTATACAATGAACATAGCCCTTACTAAATACAGAAAGCTTGTCAGATGCCAGATAATATGCTAATCATGCAGTATCATGTCAAGTTATTCATAGATCATTGGATTAGGTAGCCAGTTTGATGGTAGAATCCAAAGAAATGAACATTTGCCATCAGTCTTCTTGAAGTTATATGAATATTGACTTACCCGGCCAACTAATATAGGTTCTGGTCCAGAAAACTCCTCCAGGACAAACATTTGATTCCACACCCATCCCCTCTTGGAACGGTTCAACACTCTTTGTTCTTCACTTAGTTCATTTAGTCCTCTGCTGGATCCACTCGGTAATACGTGAGAATGATTCATTGGAGCCATGTACATAGATGGGAATGCAGTAATCCATAATATTACTAATGGAGCCCACGTATCCATAAACATTTCTGTTAGTCTTTCTGGCATCATTCCACACGTTAAGCAAATCAGCACCAACAATGAAACAATTATTTTGCTTTCTTCCAGATCATAGTCATCCAATTCATCATGCGGCAAAGAAGATTTACTTACAGCTCCGTCATGAGTCTAGAGCACAGTAAACATAAATAGGAATTGCCTTGATGGCAGAAAGAAGTCTAGGCTTTCTTGCCTTCAGAGAGTCCTGAAAAATTAAAAGGAAAATCAAGTTAGCAAGAAACTAGTTAGTAATGTATGTTTTCCCTCATAACAAAAATTAAGGAGCAAGAGCTTTCTTTATTGCATGAAAGTATAATCCACTCATATGTGTTCCTCACACATCTACATTAGCAGATCAACAGGTGTCCATCTCTGTGTTTCCCCACAATCTGAAGTTTCTAGATCCATACAAGAGATAGAGTTTGTTGTTGTTTTTTTTTAAAAAAAACTTCACACCTTGTACATAGCAGGGAGGCAGTCATCCAAACATATGGGGGTGGGGGACTCATCGGGAAATGTCCTACTTTAGTGAAGATCATGCTATCCTTTCTGGCTGCTAAGTGACACCTCTACCTTTCCCCAATGGTGGACTTTGGTCTTTCAAATTCCAACAGCACCCTGTTGAAGCCCAAAATTCAATGCCTGCTGCCTCTCACCTTCCGTTCAGCTCAATTAACTACGTCATAGTTGCTGCACCCCAGTGGAACGAGTCATGCTGCCCTAAATCAGCCTCTGACTGTCCCCCTCTTGGCTAGCTAACTATAACATCAACAGAATTAACCTTTGCGTTGCACACTAAATAATCTCTGCTGTTGCACTTCAAACAGGAGGAAGGGAACAGGAATTAGCTGACCAGAACTGCAGATATTCTGACATTTTTGCAAGCACTGTGTTCCTTCAGGTGCTTATTTTTAAAGGGAGAAGGAAAATCTACATTTGACAGGAGATTTAGACTCATTTCTCTCCTCAGAAGTGTCCAATTAAGTTCCCATTGAGCCATCGCTAATGCATCAAGATTCATTAGCCACAATTGAATCCAATCTCAGAATAGCTCTGTGGGAAAAGCTGGTACTGCCAGGCACAAAAGTGGCATCAACCACAACAGGGAAAAGAAACAACATTCATGTTTTAAATGGATTTCACATTAAGCCTAACTTGATTCCTGTGTTACTTTAGGCTGAATTGAGACACAAGACATATTTCAATAGATGCTTACGAACGTAACCTGACATTCCTTGCATCAGTGCCAAGAAACCCATTTGGCAGAAATCACTTAGTGTGTGTGAATTCTGTATTCTCTCTACTTTGGATGAGATATATTAGTACACTGCACTAAGTGAGCTGACCGTACCTGGGAATAGTACTCCTAATGGCATCTGAAAGGGGTCTTCTGTAACTCTTCCTAAGGGAAGATTCATTAGATTGGGGAACCTGAGGACTGGGAGCTAAATGTGGCCGCCCATCTCTCTCTACTTGATCCTCTAATTTTTCCCCAGGCCACACCCTTTGCAGGCCCTGCTTCACACCCTAAAAGTTTTTGCTTGATTGGAAAATGCCATATAATAATACAGAAGGGTTTGTGAGTGTGTATAAACTAGCCAATTCTATGAAGGTAAGATCTGCATTTGTTGTTCTGCCCACTTTTGCCTCTGGCCCTAGAAGCCACTGGCATGTGGCCCTCAGAAGGTTTTATAGAAGGGAATGCATCCTTCAGGCTGACATGATTCTCTCCCCTTATCTCCCCTTGAAGACTACTTGGGCACTGTAATCAGATGAGAATATGGTTTGCCAGCTTGTAGACTGGACTGGTGTAGGCCTGTAAGAACGTATCTTGCAAGTTGCAAGAGAGAGAGAGAGAGAGAGAGAGGAAGATCAATACTAGCTCCCATTGTGTTTTGGGGTATGATTCATGGAATTAGACTATATCTATAAAACATAGGATCAGGATGTTCTAACGGCTGCATCCGTAAATGTGAACCTGAGTATTCTTTGAGGTCTTTAAAAGCCCTCTTCTGGGTGGGTCTGCCTTCTCTGGTTAGGTGGGTGGTGGATGAACTGCAATCCTAAAATATAGGAGTAAATCCCATTGAGGCTCATGTGATTTACATCCTACCAACCATAGACAAAATTATTTTGCATGCTGCATTAAATCCAATGTCAATTAAATGTGACTAACCACCATTTTGCACATTACGTGGTGGTTCACTTGAAATCAACAGTGCTTTCTTACATCCACATTTAACATGCTTGGGGTAGAAGCAAAGAATGAAATATGATGAAGTGTTCTTATAGACATCATCTCATTGATTTTTCTGCAGTTAAGACAATGCATATGATCATATATAATGCACTTAGTTGCATTGATATTTCTGGCATAAATTCCAAACGTTGCACTATCATACCTGTGGGTCAAAGTAATTTGGTGGGCAATGGATTGAAAGAAGTTATTAACTTCATTGAAACTCTTCTGCAAATTCAGTTACCTCACTATGAAAAGAAAATACTGCAACAGATCTTTAGTAAATATTAATAAAGTTAATAAATAACAGTTTAACATGCAAAACAGCCTAGGAATAGAGGGACCTGCTTTAAGCTGACTCATACTGTTGGTTCATCCTACTCAGTTTTGTCTACACTAGGGAGGTAAAATAACCCTCTTGTAGCTCAAGGGTTGTCTTCCAGTATGGTGAACTTTTCAGGACAGCATGATGCTAGTGGGAAGAGCCAGAGGCTGCAGTTCTTACCTTTGAATAGTCAGCTAGATTCTAGCCACACACAGAGATTTCTCTACAAACACACACACACACACCTCTGCCTCCATCTTTTACCCAGCAATTACAGTTCAAGTACACACCCCAGCCAGGCAAAAAGCACTGGAGTAGATTGTGGAGGAGGCCCAGTGAGTGGTGGACTTGGGCAAATGCACGGCCTACAGAGAGTCCCAAGAACCATATAGAGAAGCCTGGAGAATAACATTCAGTCCCCAGGTCTGATTTTCTCTACCCATAGTCTACAGTGACAATGCCATGGTTTCAGAGACAGGGAACATCCCCAGCCCTGCCTCAATAAAAATTGAACGTGGGGAACCTTCTGCATCCAAAGCCTTTTAATCAAAGGACATAAAATCACCTCAAATTCCTTTAAAAATAAATTTTCAAACCACAGCATGTCTGGCCGAATTAGGAACTTCTTCATTTCACTAGTGCATTGATTTACATCACAACTTCCAGTTGAAATGATTTCAGAGTTATGTGAAGGTTCATCCTCATCAGAATATGCCGAGGACTCCTTTTACAACTGGCCCCTTCTTAAGGAGCAATCCGCTCTTAATTTCATTCTGCATTCATTGCTGCCTTGTTGATCATTTGCGATTACAAGCAATAGATAAGCCCTCCGACCCCAACAATTCATTAAGAGGGGTTTAGGTCGATTCACAGACATTTGTTGTTACATTTCAAACACAGCAGCATTGATCTTATTGAAATAAATTACATTACCGTAGGCAAACAATTTAAATTTTTGTTTGAAAGCTCTGTTTGAATGAAGTCACGACCGAAACAACACTCAGACTGACTGTTGGGAAAGGAAGTCAATTGTCCATTTGTTAGTTGCTGGGCAAACTTGGTGCATAGCAAAGAAGTAAAAGAAGAAGAAAAGAACAATCGTCAATATTCCAATAAGTGGCTTTTATTCCTTATTCTGTTTATCCTTGGCCTTTTATCTTTTTTGGCCCAGTTTAGCTTTTGCTTTAATAAAAGCAATACTTGGAATGGAAACACACACACACACACACACACACACACACACACACGACCAAAGGCTCCAAAGCTATCATCCTCATTCAGGTGAATAGTTCTTAATTCATTGCAAGATGAATGATCTTGAATTAACCCTATCAATTTGATGTATGCTAAAGCAATTCGAAATAAATGCAAAATATAAAGTGGTGCAAAATGTAAGTTGTGTGGAATTGGAAAAGTGGAGGCCAAAGTGTTCACATGGAAAATCACAGCAAACCTAGCATTTCTTTTCTTATCAAGTATATATACCACTAATTTGATTTTCTAAAATAAATTAAAAAACTCTAAATGGATTGAAGATTTATTTCTGATGGTTTTATATCTCTTTTTTAAAACAACAACAGGATGGATAGATAGATGGTAGGTAGATAGGTAGATGATAGGTAGATACTAACAAAATATTCACAGCTTTGAGAGTATTCATAACTCTGCGTGAGATCTGCATAAGCATGGAACTTCAGATGTTGCAGAATATTCAGCATCCTAAGTCTGTAAAACTATCTGGTAGTAAGCTCTATTGAAAACAATAAGACTTATTTCTGCATAGAAATGTATAGCACGGTGCTGTTAGTATCCTAGCATTATTAATTTTCCTTCTATCTCCCTCTAGCCAAAGTGCAAGATGGGGAACCTGTGTGCTTCCATATGTTGCTGAACTGCAGCTCCCATTATCTCTAACCATTGACCATGCTGGCTGCAGCTGATGGGAGTTGCAGTCCAGCAACGTGTAAAGGAGCACAGGTTCCTTGCAGTTGGGGTGGATAGATTTGTGAAAGCTGAAGCAGGGAGCGAGGCTGAGGTTGTATCTGAGGGGGCAGGCTCTGCCCTTGCCTAGTTTTGCTTTGGATAATTATTGTCTTCTTCCTTGAATATCTTTCGTATGGGATTTCAAAATCCCTTAGCTATAACTCAGATGCACAATGCAGTCTTCTCCCCGTTTCTTTCCTCTTTTTTGTTATTACTGGATTGCTCCATCTTCCCACTGACATCAACACAGAAACAAAATATATATTCCCCTCCCTTCCCAACTCTTCCTTGCATTTACTTTCCACAGTTTTCGAACAATGCTCCTGTTTGCCTTTGGCTTCATGCTGCGCTGTCTGTTCTTTAACCTGATTCCTTTTTGAGCGTTATATTCACCGCTGCAGGTATTTGGTTACACTGGCAACAGCACCACTTACGTGATGCAGTTGTTTCTTGAGAATTTGAACAAGGGGTCTATTTGCCCTCATTGTACGATCTGCATTCCAGAACCCACGTACACACACAAAGAAGAGAGAGAGAGAGAGAGAGAGAGAGAGAGAGAGAGAGAGAGAGAGAGAGAGAGAGAGAGAGGTTGTCCTCTTTCAGATGACTGGTCCTTGTTCACAGCTGCAATCCTGAATGAAGCCTGTTAATTTAATGTGTACAAACACAGGACTTTAAATGTATTCAGGTAGTTCCCTTAATGGAGCTACCTGAATGCCATCTCCCGGTAATTACATGAGCTTATTACAGTAACTCTCTTTACTCTTTATTCAAGCCATCTCCCCTGCTACTTGTTACCTTTGCTTGCTGCAAAGATCTAAAAAGTAGGCTAAGCTCTCCAAGAAAGAGCTGCATTTTTGTGTTTCACGTCCAAAGCAATCTGCTTCCCTGCCCTCTTGTTGGGGTAAATGCCATCTTTGCATTGCTTACAGAGAAACAAAACACTCGGCTAACCTTTGTCGATGGAATTGAAGATTTGTTGGTAAGCAACAGATGATTCCATGCTTCTTGCCATGCAAGGTGGGAATCGGTGTCTTTTGCTTTGCTGGTACTGATACAGGTGCCACATAATACTGGTTCCACATTTGTAACAACTTGTTATTATAGCATGGCAGGATCTACACTTTTGGAATGCCCTGCTTATTGATATCAAGCAGGTGCCTTCGCTGTACTCTTTTTGGTGTCTGCCAAAAACATTTTTGTTTGGACAAGCTTACCCAGATATTTAGAAAGTTAATACGAGTCTTAATCTGTGTTGTTGTTTTGCTGCTGTTTATTGCTATTTTAGCTTTTTGAAAGTTTGAAATTATTGGAGTTAATTTTTCTTATCAAATTTTTTATTGTTTTATCTTTTTGTAATCTTCTTTGAGGTTTGTTTGCTTTCACAATAAAGTGGTGTATAAATGTGTGTGTGTGTGTGTGTGTGTGTGTGTGTGTGTGTGTGTATATATATATATATATATATATATATATATATATATATATATATATTTCTTGTCCTACATGCTTTGCCAGTTACCATAAGACTGCACAAGTGAGCTCAAAGACATGCTGACTTTTGCCAGTGTCTAGAGGACAAAGGACTTCTGAGGGGCATGCACCTCCACCATCCCAGGTAGAATACCATGGGAAGAAGAAGACCACGTTGGTCCCAGCTATCAGCCCGAGAAGATTGCTTCTCTTTCTGACCTGCTCCCCACAACTAAGAACTTCGATCCAACAGCCAATTGTCCTGGAGAATTAAGGAGGGGGACAGTTTGGCTTCTGTCCACCAGTCCGAGGAAGAACCACCACTGAATAGTCCCAACACTTCTACCCGAGCAATGAAGAGACAGTGACATTAGATGCCTGTTTGTAAGGAGAGATAAAGAAAACTTTCACTTTTTGTTTCTCTGTTTTTGAGATTTCTGTTACCCATTTCGGCATCAGTTTGCAAGTTTTATTTTTCTTTTAAAGGCCTTGTGTTAATTCACCAGCATTTTAGTGTCTCCCCCCCTCCCTCCCTCCCTGCTCTCTCTCTCTCTCTCTCTCTCTCTCTCTCTCTGTGTGTGTGTGTGTGTTTCTGCAATGAATGTTCCCTGATAATGTGCATTAGTATGTGTATTCGAGGGGAAGGAAGTTTGCTTCTGGGAGCTTTGCATTAACACGAGAAGCAATTCCATTTTTTCCTATGTCCCTTTTACAAACCACCATTTCATTCTGGAACAAGCTGAACTACCTCCTCTACCTCTCCTCTCCAGTAGCCTATGTTGTAGTATCTATCCTTTAAAAAATAATAAACCTAAGTACAGGGCCTGTCCCTCATTTCCATTTATGTACAGCAGGAGTGGCTAACATGCGGCTCTCCAGATGCTGTTGCACTGCCAGTACCACCATTCCTGACCATAGGACATGCAGGCTGGGGCTGATGGGAACTGGCCTCCAATAATTTCTGGAGGGCCTTAGGTTATATACCCTTGATGTACCATCAGCACTGTATTGAATTTTGGTTTGATGTCACATAAAGCCACCTCAGGATGCTTTCTTTCTTTTCTGCCTGAAAAGTGGGAGAAAGATTATATAAATAAATGCCGATGATTCCATTGTTAGTAGAACAAAATTTAGCTACAAACTTTTCCAATAGATTTTACTTTCAGTAAGCGAAATAAACAGAGTGGAAAGTTGCTTTTCAGCAAATGTGCATAAAATCTCACCATTACTTCCCCCTGGACTGGGATATAGGATCAATTTGATTTGGTTCGCATTTTAACGAGAACCAATACACAATCTAAGACATGTTATCTTACAGAACTTGCATTTCTCTGAATTTCGCAATGCACTTTTTAAATTAAAAAAGCTTTATGAGTTTTCACTTGGGGACAACAACAACAACAACAACAACAACAACAACAACAGTGCAGAACAGTGGTGAACTAAACTTAAGACTGGAAGAATGAGTAACTGAGAGAAAATGAAATTGATGGATTTATCCATTCCTACCTCTGGATGAGAGATTTACAATACATTTTTAAATATTTAGTTTTATTACAAGTATGCAAGCAGGATTTCAGTGTAGGCAGGGATAAGCAGATTGCATAACCAGCAATCCTTCATTTTCTCAAAAGAAAGCATAATGAATGCACCCAAACACCCACATACCCAAATAACTAACTTTCCTCTCCTCTTCCTCTCTGAATACAAACTGTAAACTTGGATCAAAAGCATTTTCCTGATCTCTCCAAGTACTTGGATGCTGTCCCTTTTCCAAACTTTTCATGCATCTTGCTTTACAAAAGCTGGGTGGTGATTTTCACTTATCAAAGGATGCTAACATTCTTTCCTTAAACTCCTAGGCTCCTCATTCACAGTGACCAAGACAGCTCTAATTCTGAAAGAAAGAAAGAAGCTTCACCAAGAGCAGGTCTAAACAATCTGTGATGCCCCAGACTGCATGCAGGGCACCAACCATGTATAGCAGCCCCAGTGGGCTCAGTACATCTCCTGTGGTTGCCACTCATCTGAGACTTGAAATACAGGGGGCTGTCAAGCTCCTGGTAAACCGCAATCCATGGCTGGGTAGTCTGCGTTCAGCTTGATGGGTTATGAGTTGTCTTTTTTTTCCTCAGTGAAAAAAAAATCATCCAACTTCCCTTTTACTTGCAAGTATATTTTGGACCCTACATTTTGTATGAAATTATCTACTAAAACACTCAGCGAGCTCAGATTACATAGGTTTGGGAAGTGTGTGTGTGTGTGTCTTAATAGCATTTAAGAAAACTACTCATTCTAACAGACATATATGTTTCTCTCTTTCTCTCTTTGCTAAGAAAGCCCATGGGTCAGTGGAAAAGTGAAGACAAAGAATCACTAAAGGAAGTAGGTCACACTACATATTTGAGCTGGTGAGTGATAAAAAGGAGTTAAAATGATGTGGTTTTTATTTACTTAATAATGACACCACCATAACAAATTACCCTTGTTTTTGTATCACTTATCACTGAACACAAAGCCCCCAACATGTGTTAATCGCATGAGATATGCTTCATGCAGTTACCTTGGAGTTGCAATATTACTTTAAAAAAACCTCATGAAAATTCATCAGTGTTTTATTGTGAATTTATTCCAGTGTAGTTTTGCATTTTATTTTGTGAAATATACAGAGCATATGCAGAGGAATTTCCTCAAATATAAAAGATTTTTAAAATCATTTTCACTAATATAAGCAGTTTGGTACACATTGCCTGAAGAAATGCATTGCAAATTTCAGAGAAGTGTAAATTTCAAAGGATGGCTGGGTTTCAGTTCACATATTTGTCTGAGAGAGTGAGAATTAGATACGTTCACCTTTAAAAGGGGAACTGAATCATATTTCTCCTTCATGCCAAGTCAGAGTTAATAAGAACATAAAAAGAGCCTTCTGGATCAGACCAATAGCACATCGAGTCCAGCATCCTATTCTCACAATGGCCAACCAGATGCCTGTGGGAAATGTGGCGAAGCCGCGCGGAAGCCATGCTGCGCCCTGCGAGGGCGGGGGCGCCGGAGCGATCTCCACCCCTCAGCGCCAGGGCATGCGACCTGCTTGAGACTGCCCTGGGTGCACTGTGTGAAAAGTACTTTCTTTTATCTGCCCTGAGTCTTCTAGCAAAGGATCCCAAGGTGAAGTGAGCTAAATATGCCTCTAAAACCATAGACCTTGCTCTTCCAGGGAGCCAGTGTGGTGTAATGGTTAAGAGCAGTAGACTCGTAATCTGGGGAACCGGGTTCGCATCTCTGCTCCTCCACATGCAGCTGCTGGGTGACCTTGGGCTCGTAACACTTCTTTGAAGTCTCTCAGCCCCACTCACCTCGCAGAGTATTTGTTGTGGGGGAGGAGGGGAAAAGGATATTGTTAGCCGCTTTGAGACTACTTAGGGTAGTGATAAAGCGGGAGATCAAATCCAAACTACTACTACTCTTCTTCTTCTTCTTCTTCTTCTTCTTCTTCTTCTTCTTCTTCTTCTTCTTCTTCTTCTTCTTCTTCTTCTTCCAGGCAATTCTAAGTTAAGAGCAATCAACTTGTTTTGATGGCCCTTGATCTATTCTAATGTAGGATGAGTCTTAGTACCTCCACCCCCAGGGCATCAGCAAGCGGGCATGGACGTCTGCACTAATGAAGCCTATAAGTGAGCCACTGCTCGCTTAAGCACCGTGGTTGTGCACATACTTAGCACCCACGCAAACTGAAAAGGGTGTGGTTTTTCTTTGCATTGGTTCAGAAAAGGTCCCTGCTGTCATAGTAGCTTCTCTTATTGGAGAAAAGTTGTGTGGCCTCTACCTGTTCCTGTTCTCACCCTGTCTTCCTCCTTTGCAAAGAAACAGCAGACACTGCAGTTGTCTAAATACTTAGCACCTGTCTTGCATTGGCTTGGAATTGCTGTCACAACTTGTTAGTGTGGGTAAATGCCAAACAATCTGTACATCACTCAGAAATAAGTCACGCTAAATTCCATGGGTATTACTGTCCAATTATGTACAGGATCACAACCTGAATGGCTTAGTCTTAAAGGTGCCACACAGGTCTGTTTACAAAGGCTTACATGAAATTCCAGATTCACTTTCTTCTTTCCAGAATGTGGAATGTGCTAGAAGGATATTAAGTAGGCTAAGTAGACTAGGACCTGGGAGATCAGGGTTAAAGTCGCCACTCAGCCTTGAAGTTCTTTGTGTAGCCTTAGGCCAGTCACTGTCATATCTTTCAGGGTAGTTGGTGAAAAGGAGACTCATGAATGCCACATTGAGCTCCTTGGATGAATGGTGGAATGCCTATAATCTCAATATTGATAAAGAAGAATTATAATAATAATAAATGGCCTCTTCAGCTCTTCAGTCCCAGATTTGATGGAGGTGTGTGTGTGTGTGTGTGTGTGTGTGGCCAGGTTTGGAATAATGAAAGATCCTAACCTAAAAATCAAAGAAGAAAGCATCAGGAACACTACCAGGATATTCTGGGCTACAAACATTAGACTGCCCAGCACCAGTCTGAATACCAGTTCATGGGAGTGGTGAGTGCTCTTGGCCTTGGATCCTGCTTGCTGGCTTCCCATAGGCATCTACTTGGCTACTGTGAAAACAGGTTGCTTGACTGGATTGATCACTGCTGACCCTAACTTTTCACACAGAGTTGTGCTGCCTCATGGGGGCAGAAATGTCCCCTCCTTGCCTGAACAGGTGGGTTTGGGGTAGACAAGATATGATCACCTCACCTTCATCATACAGGATTGGTTCATCCATTATATTCAAGCTTAGCAGTTAAGTTAGTAGTGATTAGATTCTTGCACATTTTCATTCTGTGCAGATCGCTTTGTCTTGGTAAAGACAGCCCTAGTTTACTCCAACTATGGTTTTCTTGTCTCTTTATTTTCTGCCTCCACTCACAAATCAAACAGGTGTGAATTAAGTTTGCAGAGACACCTGTTTGTTACATGGATAGATTACATATAAAACTATGTTATGAGAGTACTTGAGAAACATTAAACCCTCTCTGATTTAAGGCTGTCTAATGAGTCAAAAGCAGAGAGAACCAGCTCTCAGACACTTTAGATCAGTTGTCTGCTGGTATTGTTCCATGAGCAGAATAATGAAGGATTCTTAACCAAATACCTTCTCTTTCTCTTCTACCACAACTAGGAGTTAACAGATCTGTCAACTTTGATTTCTGTTGGTTTCTCATTTTTTTCAATCTTAAATTCAGATTTCTTTTTCAAAAGAAAGAAAGAAAAGAAAAAGGTCCCATTGAAAGCTGATCAGGATTTTAGTGAGAATTTGTCCTAATATGCACATTTCTGTATACAAATTTGCCTAATACACATGTTTGCAAAGCAAAATCCTGTAATATAATTCATTTTTGGTATAGTTTCCCCACTGTGTTCATTCTTATGCTCAGTTTAGCAGTTCTGTACACATTACTTGGCCAGAGAACCGCATTGCAAAATTCAGATAATTGTGCATTTCAAAGGATGGCTGGGTTTCACATATTTGTCTCAGAGAGTGAAAATTGGGCAAGTTGGTCCTTAAATGTGAACAGGATCAAATTCCTCCACCATACCTACTTTCAGCCCTCTTCATTTCACATAGGCAAGTTTCAACTAGTTCCTGCCAATCTGTTCTCTCACACACACTCATTCTCTCTGTGACCCATGCTTGGTTTGGTGAGGGTTGCCTTAGACAATCAAAACACTCTCAGATCAATTCAAAGGACAATGGATAGGAAGCAAGCTATGCCAAGCACCTTAAAGACAAACAGAGTGCCCTGTTATTGAAAAGAAGGTGTTAACCAGTCAACACCTTAAGCTCCACTTATCACTTCGGCTTTATCAGCTTGAGTGTGCTTGTCCTGTTCTTCAGGAAAATTGCTTAAATATTAATGGAGGCCATATATATAATGTTTTATTATCATTTCCCCCTGTCATCTGCTGAGACATGGCACGAAGAATTCTTGTCTCAGCCTTGATTTTTGTCTTCAGACAGCATTACCTGTCATGTGCATAATTAACGGAAGAAGCATCAACAGCCTTCCTTTGTAACAAGACAGAGTCTGAAATCAAGATGTTAAGAGGGGATTAATCTTTCTGAGTGCATACATGGAATTTATCTCAATGGTTGCATCATGGGAAGGAAATCTTGACAAAGATACTCGTAGAAGCTCCTGGGAAATCCTGTTGGGAGCATTCTAGGTAGATCAAAGAAATGTAGCTAATATCACGTATCAGCAGACCAAATTAGGAGCTAAAGCTGCTGTCCTAAACCAATGCCTTGGAGGCATGTTCAGTGAAGGAACCAGGATTTATGTGATGCCTTGTTAAATTCTGCTGCCCTCTCATCATACTAGAAGTTGAGGGTCACCCAAATCAATGAGATACATGCTACAATCTAATGTAAAATTAAGCATGATGTTTTGAATGTGTTTCAAGGGGCTTTAGGGTGCTTACATTTTCAATCTGCTGCAGCCTTACTGTGAATTCGGTGGAACAAATTTTAGGACTGAGATGCAAGGGTTGGATTTTCAGCAATAAATTCAACCAGGATTCCATTGCTGCATTTCAATGTAGAGAATACTACTAACCCACCTTTATCAGATGTTCAAAAGAAGAAATAGACCTGACTCTAACAATTTTTTTACATTAACAAAATGCATGCAAAATGTGCATTTTAGAGGAGATACTTTGAAAAACACTGGGAAGAATGTGCAGTTTACAAGAAGAATACATACAAAATGTGCACAATTTACACCTGGATTTTGCATGCCTTCTTTCATGCACCCACAAAGAAATAGGGTGGAACATGACCTATGTATGATTGAGTGAAACTGACTCAAATCGGACTTAGGTTGGTCCACCCATTTCCAACTTCAGAAAAGTCTCTATTTCATCAAAAGTAAAATTGTTCCCCCCCTTTCATTTGAACACCTGAAGGAAGCTTTAATCTAGAGCTACTAGAATTTAAGTGATGGTATGTGTAAAAACTGGCGATAAACATAGCCTGGCGTGCTATGGTCCATGGGGTCACGAAGAGTCGGACACAACTAAACTACTAAACAACAAATGTGCAAAAACAATTATCCATCTTGAATGTATTCAAAGATTGATATTTATATTATCCCAATTCTGTCCCTCACATTTACCTAGGCATGAACCTATTTCATACTGAGTCATACCTTTAGTTCACATAGCTTTCTACTGTCTACAATGAATGGCAGTAGCTCTACAGGAGTCTTGCCTGGAAATGCTAGGGACCTTTTACATGCAAAGTTTGTGCTCTGTCACTGACCTACAAACTGCCCCCCCCCCCACATTATGGATGCTGTTGGATGTGGACTACTAGCAGGATAGGATGCTATATAAGTATCCTGAGTGTAGCAAGTAGATTCTGAACATTGTTGCCTTGAGCAGTTAGGGTTTAAGGATGTGTTTGTAAAAGCAGGTGATTTTCAAAAAACAAAGCTTGAAAATATCACAGTGAAACGCATATGCTTGAATTTGTGCAAAATCTGGTCTCCACTCTAAAGGTTATGCAAATGGGATCCAGCCAGCTTCTTTTGAAGTACGTTAGTATAAAACTGCTTTGGGGGATCAGGCCGTAAACTGAGAAGGTTTACATCCTAAATGACATGTCTTGAACTCATTTCTGTTTCTGACCTTCTACAGTTGCCAGGTTGATCTCATTTTCTCTCCCTTGTTATACCTGCATCACATCTTCAGGGGTCACATTCTGTAGTTCTGGAAACTTTCCAGTTTCCACATCCCAAATCTCAGTCTGTCAAGACTGAGATTTAAGGACCGGTGAAGGATGGTTTCCAAACAAGGAAAGCATGAAAAGATTTATGAGATTTACAAAACTACTCTGCATTGCCATGCATGTGTATTAACATGTTCCAACACTATCCATAATCTAAACGCTATTGCTCTTAAAACTGCACATTTTACAAACAGTAAAAGAATGGTGTTGCTTTCATAACCTTACTGTAAGCTTTGGAAGGCACTTTTGTGGTTACTGCTGGATGCAAAATGCTAGACAAAATTAACATGTGGGTATATTATTGCTCACTGCTGACAGTAAGATTTCTACACCCACAATAGCCAGAACCAAAACCAAATAAACAGAACCATATCAGCTAAATTGAAATTAGATTATATGTGTTAGGCATTCCCAAGGATTAAGATTTAAACACCAGGAGGCTGAACCTTTGATCCCAGTATACCAACTTAGATACTAAACAAGGAAACACACAAAACAAAACATTTGTATGGCTTCTTTTCCCCATGAAATTCAAAACCCTTGCTATGAATGCTGATCAATCAACAAAGAAGTACTGGAGTGGTCATGCTTGAAAATCTCTGAAGTGGTGGAATAAGTATTTATATGGGTCTGTGGATAAACTGATGGGAGAACAGAGAAGATGCTCCATCATCAGGACAGAG